>NC_139727.1:39167205-39477205 GCF_964211835.1 Anser anser | reverse complement strand
CTGCGTGTCCCACAGCAGGCAGGTCCTCTGCCTCAGCAGCTCTCTCCACCTCAGCCCTACAGATTTCTTCCAATTCACATTGGTAAAAACACAGTTGCGATGCCCTCACCCAACTCTCCAGACTCTCACAAATAATGAAACACGCCCTACTCTCTAGCTGTCATGATGGTGCAGAAAACCTTGCAAACACGACCCAAATGTAATGTCTCCTTGTGTTTGCCAGCAATCCAAAATGACGCGCAACAATGGGCATGACCGGGTGCTGACTCCGGGATCCTACTTTAAACATCGAGCAGCTACCCACTTCTCTGCTCATCAAAGCACATGGGAGAGGAAAGAAAGCCCATGCCATGGAAACCTAAAGCCATTGCCACAGCAAACCTGTGGGGCAAGCTACCCAAACAGGACGGGAGATCAGTTTGTGTTCACAGGGGATGCTCTGCAAAAGCACACCCGCTCCTCCAGTCACACAGGCTGGGATTAGAGATGAGAAAATAGAAAATGCTTCCTAACTTCAATATGGGAGGGAGGCTGGGCCCAAAACTTTAGCTGTTCTGTTTTTTCTGCCATCATTTCCTTCCAGCACAGGCCAGCTGCGTGCACCAGCTCCACCTGCAGCAGCAGCATTGCCTTCAGCTGGCACAGGGCACTTGCTGTTCCATGCTTCTTCAGCACAGCTGAGTACTCCTTCACTTAGATAATTAATTTGAAATTAAATATTAAATATTAATAAATATAGTTCAGGTAATAAATTGCATATACTAATTTAATTAAAAATAGATTATAGCATATTTTACAAATGGGACATTTTTGTAAGGAAATATAATGGACTTGTTATGTTTCTGCTTTATTCTAAGAATGCGTAAGCTTCTAGTACATTTAGTCCTTATTGTGTCTCATTAAATTTTTAAAAACAGCTATTTTAATTGTCAAATATTTGACAGACTGCTAGAAAAACCTGACACTTAAGTTTCAATTTTACAAAATGCATTTTTAATGAAGACTCTTGCATACCACTTTATTATCTATAACCCAGTCTTGAAGGAAAAAAAAAGGACAAAAATCAAATCCAACAACATTTCCATACCTGGACAAAGAACCCAGCTAAAGGAAGAGAAGCACTTGATACATCCCAGGCAGCATTTGGGCTGAGCAGGGATCATGCCTGGGCAGCCCATTGAGCACGAGCCACGGCTTCTGCCCTGTGCCCTGTCAGGCAGAGAGTTTTCCCCTCCCTGGAAGGAGAGGGCAGGTGAAAAAGCCCCTCTGTGCTCACAAACCATTGCACAGAACCTGGAAAGCATCTCTCAGGTGGGTTTGGGTCAAGAAGCCAGTTTCTCCCTGGGGAGAAGGGACTTTCCCCCGGCAGAAGCTGTCCCCAGGCAGCTGGTAGCAGCAGGCGCTGGGCAGAAGAGGGTGGCAAGGCAAGCGGCAGCCAGCCCGAAGCAGCTGTAAGGGGCAGAAGCGATAAAGCAAAGTGGCACAATGACTTGTCGCTCGCTGCCGCACAAAACAAGCGTAATTTATACACGGAGGGGTGGAACCGGCCTTGTAACAGGAAAAGCAATTAGCAGAAGTATGCAGAGGGAGGCAGAGGCCCTCTTTATATTACAGCCTTGCTGTCATTCGCCTTCCTCGCTTATATACTGCTGCTGGCAAGGCTGGCCTGAAGAGGAAGAGATGTGCTGACAGTGGTTTGTGAGCCGGGGTGCTCGAAGTAAAGTTGAGATAAGGGAGTTTTCTTTATTCATTCTCTTTTGGCGTGGCTTTCTTTGCTGTTAACTGTTTCAGGTTGGGGCATCCACGAAGAGACGCTCCTGAATGGCTATAAGTGATCACAGACTGGTTGGTGCTCTCCCTTTTCTCCCCACCACACGAACATCTGAATGAGGTTTCTGCTTGTCTTCCTTAGAAATACAAAACCTATGTGCCTTTTCTTCTTTTTCCCAAGGAAATGCCACTACATAAACAAGATGTTCTATCCTCCTTTTTTCTCAATTTATTAAACTGAATGGGGTTTGGCCAGGCTAGAAGCAGCAGAGGGAAAATGTGCGTCGCTGTGCAGAGACAGAATGCTTCTGGAGGTGGAGGTCTTGCACATCACACCATCACTGAGGGAAGTGCCATTGATTCACTAACAAGTTAAATGGATTTTATGTACCTATCCCACACGTTAAATACCTGGAAGCCCACAAGGACCCTTCTCCTTAGGGGAGGGAGAGTCACACCCTAAAGAAAGGCGCAAACACACCTACGAATATTTTATAGTGTTTTAATGTGAAATACATGTTGTTGCACATTAACCACACGCCACTGGTATCAGATAACCTGTTGCCCTCCTTGGATCTCTGATGGCATGGGCTATCCCCTTGTTCCTCCCTTCAGCCTCCTTTTCTCTGTTGCTCCTGCCCCGAAGTACCAGGATCCACGCTCCTGGTGTGTTACTGGTGTTTGAACCCCACAGTTCAAAAACAGGTCGGAGATTCCTACTCACAGTGAAAGCTCAGTAGAGAATGTCACCTCACACCACTGATGCCAAAAACCTTACCTTACTGTTTGATAACAAGATAATCATAGCATTATACCAAGCTTTACCTGACTTTTATCACAGAAGCTCCTTTCCAGTTTGCACATTGGTAAGTTTTCCCATTATCTTCGTATGCTCTACGTTGGGGTTGCCACCTTTCTGCAAACTCCTTAGCAGTATCAGAGTCAGCACATCACTGAAATGTTTTATAGCCCTTCTGCACATTGAGGTGGTTGCGTTGAAATGGCGAGTCCCAGAAGTGGCCAGCTATAGAGGGAAGGGATTTATGAGGGTATCATGCGGCCGCTGGAAAGACTTGGGATTTCATCTCTTATCTCCATGTTTCCACTTTGAGGGGTTTCTAAGGCAAGTGATTACACCTAGAATGCACCAACCCAAATTTATAAAGCACAAAAGAAAATAAGCTCACTGATACACATATATATACACACTGTAATCCAAGTTGCTGTGGAACCAGTTCATTCCAGTGCAAAACCTGCAGCAGCAGAGCAAAGAGAAAGTCGGAAAGCAGACAGGAAAGGATCTGTCTCGACATTTCTGTGGCTTCTTCAGCATAAGATACTTCTGAGAAGGAGCCAAAACATCTCTTCTCCCACATCCCAAGCACCAGATTTACACCCTAACATTCAGCTTCCACTATCCTATCAGAAGATTATTAGTCATATTGTTGTCAGACTTTTCCAGACAGGTGCATCACATTTCTCTTTGCTCTAGTTTTCAAGAGAAACAAGAGGAAGGGGTGCCCTGCAGCATCTTCTGAAAGCTGGTATAGACAGCCCAGGAACACCAGGGGAGTAAATACCCCAAACTGTTTACAATACCTTCCTCTTCCTAAAAATCACAATTTGAGTCCGTCATCCTTACAAGCATCTGTAAACATTTGCACCTTGTAACTGAACCCCTCCAAAACAGCTCCACCAATCTGCATTTGATTTCTACCTCTAACCGTGCATTTTGCTTAAGCCCTGGTCACATGCCAGCACCCATCTGTGTAAATATGCAATTTTTCTAGCTGAATTGCACATCCACAGCCACGACTCAACCACAGAAAGATCATGTAAATAATGGAAGCTGACAGCATAAGTAATTTTTTTCATGTCTTAGACACCATGGTTGACTGCTGAACTGTGAGATCTGCTGTTTTTAGACAGTGCTAAGTTCTCCCCTTTCACCCCCCGAAGGTTCGAGACTAAAGGATGAATCTCAAATCACATGGTTCAGATGTTTTTCTTATCACACGGCTCAGTCAACGCTTGTTCACATCCTACGACCCTTCTTACAGGAAGCTGCATCTTTCTTTTGCCTTTCATGGCCCCTTATGAGAACAGCAGCTAGTGTCACTGGGAGCAAGTGAGGTGACCACCACAACCCCAGGAACTGATGGAGGGGGCAAATTAAGAAGTCCCTAAGCCCTTAAAGAAAGAGTTAAGGAAAACCACGTAGCATGGATCTTTTAGTATTTGTTTTCTGATGTTGCAAACATCTCGTTAAGTTCTGTTTTGCACAAAAAAATACAAGAAATTAAAGAGAGGCCAAAACCATGGAGAAGCGAGAGACTTTGTGCTTAAAAGAAAGCGCAGGTTTATAACATGAGGGTCTGCGTAATTGGTTCTTCTGAAGTTTCTAATCACTTTTTGTAAGATCAAGTGGAAGTGACAAGTGAGGCTATCGGAACAGTGACTCCGTACAATGGTGGCACATGGGACCCGAACCAGTTTGTGTGGCAATTGTTAATTGTTTCGGGGCTTCCTTTAAGTGCCAAACATATCTGAAGGGTTACTATTGAAAAAAAAATACCCTCCCGGCATAAATTATGTGGTCAGTATTTCAAATCTCATACAAATCATTTGCCTGTGAAAATGTTATCAAAATATGAGCTATCCCTTTCAAATATATTTTAAACAATGTTAATGTATTTTCACATGTCATCAGCTGACAGCTCCACCATAGTCGCTCGTCAGCCACCAGGGAAATTTACATGCATTTGAATTCACCCTGCCAAGCACAGGCAGCCCAGACTGACAGCCCATTTAACTAGGTGATAAGTTAATCTGTACAACATTTGATAGATTTCTGTCTTTTACCTAAGCCATAGTTTGTGAAAATGATTCAGCTACGAAATTTGTAAACCGGCCGTGGCCCCGTGCTCAGCCTCAGTGGGAGGCGTTGCGTTTCTTCATACATAATGCTAGTCTCCACCCCAGGTCGCCATGTCAAGCCGAACTGAACACCGTTACAAAGACACTAGGATTCACAGTTTATCATTTTCCTTCCACCAAAACATCTTTTTATCTAAAGCTCAGATTAATTACAGAATCAAAGATAAATTTACAAGCCTGGTCACTGGTCTCAACCTACCAGCTCTGCATGTTGTTGCTCTCTTGCAAGGACGGCCCTGTTTTCTGAATTCCTCACGCAGCATGACACGCACATCAGTTTGTTATAGGTCCACCCTGTTACAAAACTCAGTGCAACATGATGTGGTCATTGCACACCACAGCGTTTAAAATTCAAGAAGTTTGCCAAAAGCCTCCCACAGACCAACAAATATGCACAGTCCTGATGTCTCACTTCTATAAATGAAATGATTAAGCAACTAGACACCACTAGGTTTGGGACATATCCCTTGCATTGCCAGAATTTCAGGTTAAAAAACACTGCCTCCAACAACAGTTTGTCTCTCCTTACAGTAACTGTGATTACTGTAGTGATATTCATTTGCAAGGCCATCTAAACAAGGGGCTCAAGGCTTCTGATGGGATCGTATCTTTAACCAGAACAAAATGCAGAGGGCATTTTGTAGTCTGGAAATGCCCAGAAGGAGATTACTATTTACTTTCTCAACTCAGTGCATTACCAAAGCCAGGAGAGTCAGTAGTCAGCATGCCATTACTTATTTATTCAAAACATCTTTCATTTCCTGAGATGCAGTGTGTTGTTTACAGGGCACATACTGTCATTACATGGAGTAAACATCATCATGCAGATTAAAACCAGGATACTTCACCCGTAGTGATATATTCTGATAATGACCATTTTCAAATTGTTGCTAAAAAGTAAATATCTTATTGTTTTCAATAGCAAATTCTCTGAAAGGGTAGTCAGGGCAACAGAGATGCTACCATAGGCAGATGAGTTTGGCAGATCAAATTTCATGTATAGAGCCTCTACACCAAAGTCACTGAAGATGGAGAGCTACAAAAGCTACGAAAAGCTTTGGAAACAGACGAGATTTAGAAGAGATTTATGCGTGCCGAGCCATTTGTTCAGATGCAATTTCAGATAAAAGCAAGACATTTGCTGCATTTGGGAAGAATCGTTTTCTTTTCAAGACAGAGGAGCAAGCTTAAAATATTAATTAAATAGAACTCAAGACTATGTAAACCTTGAAAGCAGATGCTAAGAAACTAAATATATTGAACCTAAAGGTAGACTAAAGTGGAAATACCCATGGGCAAGCTCCAGTGCAGAAATGTAGGTCAGGAGCCTATTTCTCAAAATGCATCACCCGTAACACTTCCTATTTAAAGAATGAAATATTAGGTTAAGAGATGATTGGATTTTATGCATCTTTTGTGTGTATATAAAACCTCAATGTGAGCAACCAAACTTTATCCCCTTCCCAGTATTGCCACAAGTCCTTCCTGATCCTTGCAAAAGATATAAAGGTTGATCTTATAAAATACCTCCAGAAACTCTTCCCTTAAGAGTTAGCAGATTCACTGGTGCACTTTGAGTCAAACATATTATGGACATTGAACTGCCGTCACACTCAATCACATTTTCATCTGCTCTTGTGGTGCACACCTGTAGCTTACACACAGATGTCAGAAAGGAAAGAACAGCCTGCACATTCATGTAGTACAACAGCAACAGAGAGCTATTTAGCATAGGTGTGGCTGTAATTGGGATAAATATGGAAATTTCTTCATGGTCAGAGGCCCCTCAAAATCACACCTCTGTGAGCACCAGGAATGAGTTTGGGCAGATACAGGTCTGAAGCTGTGGAGGCTCCTTCACTGGACACTGGGAAAGTAATGTTTTAAGGAAACTCCGCTCCTCTTAACTGGATCTTTAGAAGCAAATCTAAGCCCTCCTAGACTACAGTCATGATGCTGGGCAACCCAGCTTCACGTACTTGAGCCTCAGCTCTTCCTCCTCAATACAGAGATAGGAATTCTGCCTTTCTCCTTCTTCTGTGCCTTCTAGCTCTGGTCATATGGGTAGGCAAGACCTAGTACAAGGGGATGCGGATGCTGCTTTAATACAAATAACTTACATGAAATAAATAGCCACGTATTAAGGGTGTGAAAAGCCACAAGGAGAGTTACTAGGGAGATAGGTGGTGCTGTGACAGCCTATGTGATGCTGGGATTGCTAGAGGGTTGGGAATAGGAGCAGGGGCTGGGGACAAAGGGGCTGTGCCCAGAGCAGGGCTGGACAGTGGGGAGGTTCTGGCTTCTTCCTATGCAGCTTTTCAGAGATTGGGACTCACCATGATGTTTCAATAACATTTCTTTGTCCTGAGAAAACTCTTGGCACTGGCTGTACCTACCGCTAACAGCACAGGCAGGAGCAGGACCATCGGTGTGGAGCTGCTGCCCGCTCACCCCATGTACATTTCACACAGCTAACCACACAGCAGAGCCCACAGAATTAAACAAGTTTCGACTTTTTTTTACACTGTTTTTCTTATTTAAGAAATCCTTTCTTAAATATAGCAGACAATTTATCAGCTCTGGTCACACGGTGTGTGCATGTACTGGAGACTGCAGTGATAGTCCATGTTTTCTGTACCCAGCACACAGACATGAAGCACAGATTCATCCATTCTGCAGCAAACACTGCAACATTAAACATCATTAATTGTCATCTTCTGGCCACAAGACCAGACTTTCCCCTTTGGTGTTGACCAGGGGTCAAAGCTGATGCGCAACACTTAATCCGAAGGGTTTGGCAGCAACTACTGCAGGGAAAAAATATCCACCGAAGGCTTTTCACCCAGGAACAAAAAAAAATACAAAAAGCAAAATATAAGCTTGCCACTTAGTGAAAAATATGAAGGACATATTTAGACAATTAAGCCTTCACTCCTCTCAGTTCTTTGACCAAAATTGTTTCAAAATCCTTTTTCCCCCCTTTAACTATTAAAAACACCTAAGACAAATCTAACATGTATACACACTAACAGTAATACTTAGAATATGTGTCAACTGAATATCCATCCTGAAATTCAGCGAAAGGAGGAAGGCAGGCCCCTCTCTCCCACCAAACACTCAATAAATCAAGCAGCTTTTTCTGAACCCATGCATGGATTCGAGGAGCGCACGTCCCCTGAACGGTGACGCCGGGCAGGCGCTCCGGCCCTGCTCCCATATGGCAGAGCCGCCCCTGCCAGCGCAGGTAGCAGAAGGGGACACGAAGAAAGCAGCCTGACTTGGAAGCACATGAAGCATGGAAGGGTCAAACCGTGCCTCATCTGCTCCCGTTGCAAGCTACGCAAAACCAGAAGCGCTGGCATCTGCAATCCAGAACATCATTTGGCACAGTTAAAAATTTTAAAGTAATTTTCGATTCCACCCCCCCCCCCAGCACCACATGGTGAGTTTTGTCCTTCGGAGAGCCAAAGGCAAATACAGGCATGCTCAACATACATTGTCAAAGGGAGAGGTTTCCTAGCAACACCACTGATATGAAAGGAGCCGAAGTTTCCTTTCCAATCCCTTATGTGACTTTAGAGCAATTTGTAACGCACAGGGAACTGGAGGAGAAGTATCTAAGAAATCTGTCCATTCATCCTCACCCAAACAGATAAGCAAATCAGGTTTGCTAGCACCACAGTTACCAGGTGCTTTTAAGCAGGAGGTAAGATACAGCCGGACAGGAGAGAGGCCCTGGGCTCTGCCACCTGGTGCTACCTCACTGGGTCCCCCCAGGGGCCTCACACCCCAGCACAGACATGAGGTGCAGGGCACAGCTGCTGTCCCCAGCCAGGAGGGCAGCTCTCAGCTCTGTCACCATGCTTGGCTTGACTTAAGTTCACCGTAAACATCCTTGGCATTAGCTGGATTCAGGCAATCGCCTCTCACCCAGGCCCCAGCAGGCATTTGAGCAATTTGCAGTGGGCAGCTCAGCACCACCCGGCTGCCACCCATGCATAGTGCTGCTCCCTCTGCAGCCCCCAGATGGGAAGGTGTTGGAGCAAAATCCTGCTGTCACTGAAGAAAAGCCCCATTAGAGCAGGAGATCGAGCAGGAGAGCAGCCCCACCGTGACACAGCAGAGGAAAGTCAGCACTAGCTCCTGAGTGCCCACCAGCAGCCACTTCGCCAGGAGGTCTCTCCAGTCTCCCTGACCTCATGCCGGCTCCCTTCCTGCACAAACCCATGAATACCACAAGATTTGTGGTGACACCTGGCAAAGCCTTTGACACCATGAAACACTGCTGCTCTTTTCCTCCTTTTCCTCCTCAGTCCCCCCTCCCCAGAAGGAGGAAGGCCCTCTTCACTAAAGAGCAGTAGTGGAAAGGCCCACAGGTGTCCCAGCCAGGCCCCAGCCTCTGGCTTTAATCAAGTGTGCATGATAGGTTCCTAATTTAATCCTCCTTTCTGACAAACCAGGAGCCAAAGTGCTTAACTTAGAGACTGATTTTGAATGCCTAAAGCTATAGGGTTTGAACGCAGCACATTACGCTTAGCAAGGGAGCCATGACCCTGCTCAACTATACTAGGCCCAAGTTTCCCATATCCCAAATCTAATGGTGTGACTCGAGGAGGGAACACCCTTCACTGACCATTTCTAGAAGCAGCTTTTAGACAGCAGCCACCCGGCTCCAGAATTTGCAGCCCACAATGAGCTGACGGGGCTGGGGGCGGCTTATTTACAGGGCTCCGCGCAAGACATCTGTTCGGTCTGGCTTTTCAGCTAAAAGGGGATTTGTCTTTGGCAAATCAGTTTTGTGGGTCAGGAACTGGTTTCATTACAGTCCAAGTGTTTGGCCAACACTGATTTTTGTACCTTCTCCCAGGCAGTCTGTGTCAGAGAGACCGTGATCAATCATCCAAGGAGATGCGCTGCTAGAAACGATCAAATAAAATTAAAGCAGCTATCTGAGCAGTGTTGAGGCTTTTGACAGATGAGTGTTAAAATGCTTTCTATGAATTTAGCAGGGAGTAAGAAATTATCAGAAATACTGCAGGCCCGAGACCTGGCCCCACGCGCCCCGTACTTGGCGGAGGGGGGTTACACCACCCATCGCTGTATATCACCAGGACAGAGCAGGGCAGGCCAGCTGGGCACAGCACAAGAGGAAACCAAAATGAAAATGCTACTAAACCAGATGGAAATCTTGAAAAAGTCAAAAATAAATCTGGAGGATTTGCAGTTTATCATCTTTTCCACACAAGATACAGCCATATTCCCCTTTTATGCCTGTTTTCTGCATGTCTGTGAAGAAATGGTCAACAATCCCACTGAATCACACACCGCTGGGCATTAACTCTCCTCACTGTGGCAGGTATCAAACCCAGCCAGATGTGAGACTGTACCACATAATGCAGCATTGCACCAAAATACCAATAAAGATAATCTTCAGACATCAAGACATTTATCTTTAAGTGCAAAAAAAAATTTAAGTGTATTCCAGAAATCTAAACATTTACTTTAATAAAACATTCACATTCATTATCAGGCAAGATATTGCAAACAACTCTAAGTGAATTTAGTTGAACTTCTGAGCTGCGCAGGCTAATGACTATGCTGACCAGCTTCAAAACCGCATTAAGACTACTGATTATTTATTATAAAATGCCTGCACAGAGGGAGAGACCTAATTGTCTGATGAAGATCCCAACCCCTGTGGGTATCACAGCATACTATACCTGTAAGAGTCAGGGCTCATTAGCCTAATCACAAAGAGTAATACTGGGAGCAGAGCTCTGCAAAGCTACTGATTTTTTTTGTTACTTCCTATGAGTTTCACAGGAACACCCTCCCCCCCTCCTTTTTTGTTTTTTAATTTTGGTGGGGTTCTTTTTCTTGTTATTCCTATCCAGCAATAGACAGCCTGCTCCCCCAGCCCTCACCCCAGACACCAGCAAGCCCAGGCTCTGCAGGGCCACAAATGTTCAGCATCTCCTGCGGTACCTGATTAATCATAGCCATCCTCTCACCACACATGGAACCACACAGCCTGCTGAAGCCCAAACAGATGAGGGCGGTCAGCAGATGTGTGGGTGGTGGGGCTAGGCTGGTCTTTTATTTTGCATTAATCTTTCACGTACAGGGCCTGATGCAGCAGGGATTTCACAGTCCCTGTAATATGTATCACAGATGAGAAGTTTCCGCTTTATGCTGCTTTGGAATACACATACAAATTCATTCCATCTATGTCCCTCTGCCCCTCCTGTGCCTTGTTCCTTTTGAGGTTCAAGTGCAGATGCATCCAGGACTGGATTCATACCTGCATCTGTAATTTTCCTGCTCCTCTTCTGTGCTGCTTTCTTTCCCCTTTTTCTCAGCCCTTTTCCCTCTCCTCCAAAAGGCAATACTGAAAAAAAGGTGAGAGTGACCTTCCACAATGAGAAATATTGCAAGGATTGTCTAATCAGGCTGGTTATACACTTCTGTATAGCAAACAAGATTGCATTTTGCATCTTTTCTTTCCACCCAATTCATACCTTATAAATAAAAAATACCTATTTGTTCATCAGGACCATCAAACTGTCAGTGAAAGATCTCATGCTTACAACAGATTTTAATCTAGCTTCATCCACAGTCATTTTATAAATAGGGCAAAAAGTGGAGGCTTGGTTTTAAATGGCTCAAACGAACTCCCTTAAGAAACTACAAATCTTAAGAGACCTCGCTGCCAACAAGTCATTTTTGACAGTCTATCCGAGCATCTTCTGCTCTTGATCTCATCTTATTACTGTCAAGGATGGCCACTCTTATGGACCAATGACGTTTTCTTTGTGACTGCACCTCTCAAATACTGCTCAACCATTTCTGTCTCTCCTCTTCTTGCTGTGTTCAGTACTCATCTCTTTTCAGAAGTCCAGACCCTTGCTTGCTAAATGACTTTTTATTCATCAGTGTTTTCCTGCTGACTAAAGCACTATGAGTACATACATCCCAACTCTGTGACCACATGGACATCTGCCTTACATCTCCTTGGAGTTGTCTTATTTTTGCTGCCACACTGCATTGGAGCCGTTCTGCATCACTCACACAGCATCCTTGGCTTAAACATTTCCCTGGCAAGCTTATAACAAACTTTGAGATTCAGGGTTAGCTTCTTCTATCCATTTTTTTTTTTTTTTTTTTTAAAAAAACTTGCTCCCTTGGAATATTTGTACTTGCCATTCATTTCTTCTTTAAAATTTAGAAGACTCCTAGCTCCAGGCACTTAACAAACCCATCAAATGGCAATGAACCTCTCCAAGTTCACTGCTTCAACTGAGAATACAGCAAAAAGAGCCTAAGTTAGAAAATAAAAAAAAATGGTATTTTCTCCCTGGAAGGACACAGCTTCCTGCTTAATGGTGCGCACCACCCAAACGTGCCAGCAAACACCAGAACATTATTCAGGTGCCTCACATCAAAAGGAGAGCCTAGATTTCATCAACTGCTTTTGTCAGCTTCAAAGGCTTCTTACCAAACTTTTATCCCATCCCAAAACCATGAAAAACCCAAATCAGCCAAGGGTCCTGGGAGACCCCCAGGTACCCAACTGAGGGATCCGTGAGCCCACCTGAGCCCCTCCTCACACTATCACATTCACACAGATTTGCCTAAAGGAGACCATCTATCTTAAAATGAAGTACTTGCTGTAACAGTGGTAAATGTTACAAAGTTCAAATGCATGTTATGAATGACAACAAAAGTCCAAAAGCTTGAAGAATATTAAAAATGGACTGTGAAATCTTGGAAAAAACATTACACAGTCATATAACCAAAGAACATATTTGGCCTGCTTTCAGAGGACAGTCCATTTTTTTCACTGCTTTCTGGAGTTCATGGCTTAGGGTTATACAAAACATTTATTCACCTGTCGTCTTTGTGGCACGGAGAAGAGATGCAGATGGCACAAAGATTGGATCCCAATCTTGTTAGTATTAATGGAAGATTCCTGTCAGTTTAGACTGAGTTCAGAGTGTGAAAAACACAACGAAAACCAATAAATAATCAATATAATGGCCCTAAGAAGGGCTCATTTCTTCAGCTGTTTCCCCAGAAATTCCTTGGCATCACAAAATAAGAGGTGCAGTTTCGGTACCCGTGTATCAGTGGGCACCAACTCGCATAGTTCAGCCAGGACACCAGGGTGCTGATGGAGCAGGCCTCGGCGAGGAGCCACGACCTGCCTTGGGCACACGGCCACTGTCACAGCCTGGGCAGAGGAAACAGGTCCCCGGACACGAGATGGCTCCTCTGTGACAGCCTCACAATTCCCTGTCCTACCAGCAAATAGGGGTTCGCCCAGAGCTCCATTTTCTCGGAAAGCCACTGTAAGGGTCCCAACTATATGTCCTGCAGTTTCTCAACCACTCACTTCCAAGCACTGCATGATGTTCAAAATCAAGGGGAAGGGCTGAAGTGCAATTTATCTGGAGTCTGGTGCTCTCATCTCTCTCAAGGCACATGTACACACGCCAGGAGAGCAGTGGCAGGCTGTTAACCCAGCCCCTGGAGAGGCAATGAGTATTTCATGCCAATGAGTATTTCATTCTTATAGCAGAAGGACCACTGCATAAATGCTTCTTTAATCCGCAACAACACTGCTGGTCCAGTTAAATCCACAAAAATGAAGACGTGTGAAACTATAAAACCAAAGTTCCTTGGCTGGTGGCAGGGCTGGAAAGGGTTTAGAGAGACCATGTGCTTTTTAGGTTATGGGCTTCCTGACCGTGCAGCCGGTGTTCCCCTGCTTGTGGTGCTCCTTTGGGGAGGGAGCCGGCCTGACCTCCCTGAAAGCTCTCGCACAGACCCAGCCTGCTCTTGCCCTTCCACAGAGTGGTTTGGCACCAAAACCTGACGCCCAGTACACCAAAATGTATCCCTAGCTATGTATGCAGCCACTGCTATTTCCTTTGACTTGCTCCAGAGCTGTCCCAAGGGCCCCATGCTCTTGCTAAGAGCACACGACATCACATATTAATAATTACAATATATACACAGATGGCTGGACAGATGGACACTCACATGACAGAGTCGTGCTTAAAGTCAACACCTCTCCTTTCTCATCCCTGCTTCCTACACTCCCAGTTCATTTCCATATCCATTCCCTCCCAGCGAGGAAAGGTCAAAGCTGGTAGAGCAATGAGTAAAGAACACTTTTTGCTCTTAAATAAAGAAAAACCACATTACTCAACGACTGTTCATTTCCCATGCCAAGCTCACTTTTGTTCACTGTACAGCTCTTATTGAGATCATATATTTTTAAGTTCTTGGAGAAAGGAATCTCAAATCCTTCTTCATCATCCTATTACACCACTTACAGAAGATTCTCCAATGAAAGCCTTGCGAGTGGAAAAGCAGAGCAGCAGCTACACGCAGCTCCAGCTGCCCTCCTCCATGGTCTGAGCTTTTTCAAAGTGGCCAAAAGTATGCTAAGTCTTTGCAGAGCAGAAAGATCTGACTCCTGCTGGGTTGTAAAGAGCCTGGCTCTATTTTTATGAGATGGAAAAACACAGGGAGGGGAGGGTTGGAAGAAGTGGGGAGCAAAGACAAATAGTTATACCATGATTCACAGCGAGAGTATGCGCTCACTTAGAAAGTTACACTCCTTTGTTTCCCATTTCTTGTGGGCCAGAAAAACACTGATTTTAAGGAGAGCCAAGAGCAGTGGTGCAGTGGGTGGTTTCACACCTCACTTGGCATTTCCTTGCTGGATGTAATGAAGGAAATAGCACAGTAATCTGGGACTGCCACCTTTAGATACGTAAGGGCATCTAGTAAAGAAAAGAGCATCATCTGATCCAAGGGGGCTGAAGGCATCTCACACTGTAGCATGCCCGAAGCACACACCAGACGCATCCTGGCTCTGGCTCAGGAGACTAGAATTGAGCTCTTCTCCCCTGAGCACCCAAGGAAATGCAGCTCCATTCATGATAGGAAAGAAGCTGTACAAGCCTCTGTTAGGTCTCAAGGGAGCAGGGGGAAGGAACAAGCTGAAGAGAGCTCCTGCCCTGAGTAGAGTCACTCACTGCATGTACCTTGACAAATTTCATTTTTAGCATGCAATTTCACTCTAATTTTTTTTTTTAGAAATTACTCAGCAATATATAGCTACATACACATTTTTTGCACAGCAGTTTTTTTGTGGTGTCTCCGCAGACACTCCTAACACAGAGATATCCTCTCCTTAAGGCACAGATTAACAGTGTTATTCTATTTACAGAGCATTTCTCCGTGGCTTTACCTATTAAAATTACCATGTACCAAAGAATAGCAGAAAAAGTGTTAGAGGATTTAGATGGTATCACACCAAGACAGCACTGACTGTGCAAACACCTCCAACCACCTCATTTCTGACCTGGACCACACATTAATGTGGTCCTAGGACACTTTGGAGAAAGAACCTCTGCACCAATGCCCAGCAATTGGAGGTGGCTTTGGGTCTACAAGCATGCTCACATCTGTGTATTGTCAAATATTTTTTCCCAAGTGAGGCTTTCAGCTCCCAGAGCCTGTCCAACACCAAGTCCCACTAGGTCTTGTGCTGGCTCTTGTGCTTGCAATGGAGACCTCCATTTCAGGAAGATGATTAGAGGAAATGTGCAATGAAGTAGATTATATCTTTCCTCATTAAAGAAAGTTCTTATAAACCTGCATGAGATTATCATAAAACAAGTTTTTTCCTTCCCTTGACAGCTTTTGTTCTGAAAAAAATAATCTTGCATACCTCAAAAGTAAACAAACATCTGAGTCACCTTGGTTTGGGGGTGGTTGTGTTTTTTTCTTTGGTTACTGCCAGAAGCCTTACAATTTTCTTAAAGCATGAAAATCAAAATAATATTTTTTATAAAAAAAGATGACAACTTCAGATTTGACAAAGCTCTTTTTCTTGGTATCGACAAGCAATCATCATCTATCTTACAAATGGGTATTTGCCTCACAGCACATTTGTGCGATCACTGGATTTCTAGTCCTTTGAGAGCCAAGATAACAAACGAATCTTCACCTGCTTCAATGATTTCAAAGCTAATCAGAAGATAAAAAGGCTGGCAGGACCACTGACAACACATCGGCAACCAACAACAGATCTTTGCGGGACGTTTATGCATTTAAATTCCAAGCATGGGGAAGCTTGGACACACGTTTACAAATAAGAGGTGGCTAGGGCACAGCACGGACACTTGGAAGGCATGCGGACTCTGCCTGGACACCACACGGCTGCACCACCAGGATGGGGCCCGCAGAACAGCACCATGCACCCCAGATGCCACGCCTGCACCTGTACAGTGGCCTTCCCCAAAGACAGCCCTCTCCATGCAGATTTCTGCAGGGAGGCAAGAAAAGTAATAAGGACAGCAGATGCCAAGACCTCCCCATGAGAGAGGAAGGGCCCTAGAACAAACACTTGAGACATGTCAAAGGAATAGAAAATGTGGCCATCACCATGGTCTGAGGTATGAAAATTATGAACGACAGCTTGGATAATAGTATTGAGATCTTCACTGATTTCAAGTGGTACCTTCCTGATCTATAACTTGCTTAGATTCTTTTTCCATGTCATCATCTCAGGCCCAAAGTCCCCTGCTTGTTTTCTCCATGGGGTGTTCAAGATTTAACAAGGACAAATGATAAAATCCTGATTGTTGGTCAAGCACTGCCTTCCATTTGTCACGAAGGCCCCAAACATCTTCAGTTCAACAGCCAAATTCCCATCAAACTGGCTCCATGAAAGGCAATGTGCTGTATCTCAACCTTTCTGCCACTGTCTGCACTTGGGACTCAATCCAGTTTTTGGTGCCAAAAAGATCAATTTAGCTATTCCAAACACAGCAAGATGGACAATGGTATGAGTGGTAAAACCTCCGCAGAATCTGGTGCTCTCTGTTGCAACTCACTTGGGAGCCATCACAGCAATGAGTCAATATCCTGATCCAGGAAGTTCATCAGGGATGTAAACGTACTTTTAAGCTTTTACCTGGAAAACTCCTAAGTCTACTGATAGCCCAGTCTCCAAAAGAGTTTGCGCTCCAAAGCAAATGCTTATGTATGACTGACCTGAAATATGATAATCTATATATAGATACACCAGTCATTGAAAGTAATTATTCAAGCCTCCATCCAATAGAGGCATTGCAAAAAGGAATAGCCTGTATTCCCCAGCGGCAGTGTCAGGAGGCCGATCATAATTCTCTCGACTCGGAAAGCAAGCCCAGAGAGAGGTGGTTGGGGCATTTGACTCTGCCTTTGATGAGGGAGCAGTTGCTGAAGAAGAACTACGATAACCTCCTGACTCCAGAAAAATGTTAAAATGTGGCTCAGCAAGAATCTGATTGTTTTACTTTACCTCCTGACTCTCAAGTTCAAAGCAGCCAAGTCGTTTCAAAGACAGATGAATATATTTAGATTTTGGTGACTGATCACAAGTTTCCAAAAAGCTTACATATTCATCCCATGGGGAAAGAGATCACCGAGGGCAGCTGTAATTGGTCCAGGGGCGGTCTGATTATCTGCAGATTACCTGTTCCTTGATGCAAAGAAATAGCTGTCAATTTGCTCCGCGGGGCTCGGGAGGAGTTTCGGTGGGAGCCCAGATGTCATTATAAGCCCCTCTGACACGGGCCTCCCCCAGCATGTCCACTCAGAGCCACTCCGAGGGGCTGTCACAGGGCTTCTCTACCCTGACTAAATCTCAGCTACTGCGAGGAAAATAAATGGCATACGAGCCATTTATTACCCAATGCAGCAGCCCTGTGGCTCTCCTCTCAAGGGCTGGCACCACAGACCTGCCAAAAAGGCATCTTGGACAGCTGCGAGGGAAAGGGGGCCAGTGGGCCAGGGGAAAGCAGCCCTATGCCCAACCCAATGGCCACTCCGATCTGTTATGTCTCGGTCTTTGGTCAAGTTTGAGAAAATGAGTGAACAGTGAGTTTCCATTGCTACATACATCATCTTATCAACCTTATTTTTTGTGATATTTTGTAAATTACAATAAATTTGCTTTCTTCTGAATATTCAGATGCTTCAAAAGGTACCCAAAGGATGCAATTATACCCTAGGGAAATATGCTATTATGTGCACATATCATGTTTTGCATAGGCTTTCCAGCATCTACATAATTTATGTTTTTCTGCATAATTCCCCCTTTTTATGTTTCCTATGTGTTTGTGAGATAATGCAGAAGTCAGTTCTCTACCACCAAAAATACAGAAAGAACTTAAAGTCGGTATTCTTACTTCACCCAATCTGCTTTACTTCCCACAAAACCCTTGGAAAACCCCTGGAGAAATCCTTTCATATGCACCAAACATCAATGCCCGAGGAAAAACCCAGAAGGTCGAGGCAGCTCTCTGAAAGGAACCAGAACCTTGTCCACTCCCGTATTCATCTGGGCATTCAGAGGGGCCTCTGATGGATAACATTGAAATGGGAAAGCTTTTAAACTGTTTATAATCCTCGCTTCGTGTTTGAACCGTACAAAAATAATTCTCCAAAACTTTCAAGTCGCCTTTTAGCTTTCCATGCCAGTCGCTTGCATGCAAGCTTACTTTTAATAAAAAAGAATAAAAAGGAGAATTTTCAGTCAGGATGTAGTTAAAATTGATGTCTACACTTCCTTTTCAACTCATTTGCCTAGAGATTTTTGCTGGTGGATTTATATTTTTTTTTTTTAAACACAAGATTATAAAAGGTAGGGGGAAAGACTTTGTGCAGGTGACCCCACAGCCTGGTAAAGGGCTGAAGCCAAGATCGCCTCTGGTTTCTCCTTTTTGCTGGGGTGTGATGAATGACTGGTGGGCTGGAAGAAACCGCTGAATGCCCACGGTGCCTCAGGAGGTGAGGCACAAGCAGCAGGGACCCCTCACACTGCCCACCCTCAGACTCACCACGCCTCTCAGCCACAGGGGCTGCTCCCTGTGTCCTGGCTCCTTGAGCCACCAGAAGCAGGAGAAAGCTCCTTTAGAAGTACTTCTAGTAGAAATAACAGATAATCTGGCCCTCATCATTGCACTCGTTCTCAGGAACTCAGAAAAGTGAGCCCTTCAAACCCTCCAAAACAAAACAAAAAACACCTGAAAAAACACAAGAACACATCACCGTCTCCTAAGAAATCCCCTTCTGAGGGATGTTTCTTTTGGTAGAGGCTGCCAGGTGCTGCAGGAAGCAGCCTTGTGCTGGAGCGAGATGAGGCCTTGCTGCTGGAGCAAGCTGAGGCCATGCATGCCGGTAGGAACGCTGCCCCGGTTCAGCTGCTACAGGCAGTACGCTTTCCCACTTGGAGGGGAATGAAAACCCTTTGTTTTCCAAACAGGGAAAGAAAGACATTATGAAAACCACAGCTGACATCAGAACATCTCACCTATTCATCTCCAAGAACCCATCCTAATACAAATATCCGCTCCCAAACACAATGCCTGCCAGTGAAATTAGGAGCAAAAACCCATTTCCCTTTGTACCTTACCCAGAACGTCATGGGGTAATCCACTTATTTAAAACTCACTCCTAAGTCCATGTTAAATCAGTCATGGAGCAGTGCGGAGGCATTACAAGTATGTTTTCTTCTCCACAAACCATGACAGACTTCAAATTGCCAACAAAAAAAATGTCTCATGCGAATAAAAGAAAATATTTATGTTGTGGAACCCACAGCGTGAAACAGCAGGAATAAAATAATCTGGTAAAATTTAAAGAATAAGATTCTTTGTAGAATACATGAGAGAACACCTGCTGCTTTCCTTATTTTTTATTTATCATAATTAATATGTTCAAACTAAGCAGTATGCAGATGTATAAAAACAAACAGCTGAAAAAATAATGAATACTTTTCATTAAAAAGTTCATTTGAAGTTGAGAAAATGAATGATTAATTAATCACAACAGAATCTGCCTACTTAAAAGCCTATTGACATATGTTTCAAAATCATTTGTGTAATTCGAGATAACTAGCAGCGAGGACCGCCCGGCCCGCGAAGCTCTCTGCTATACAGAGCCAAGAGTTGGGCGGCTGACAGCCGCTGGGCGAAGGAAAGCCTGTCCTAAGCTCAGATATACAGAAGACCAGAAGAACGTTTTTTTCAGAGAACATTTCAGCACGCCTCAGTGCTTCTTCGGTGGTCAAATACAGTGCACACTCACCCATCTTCTCCCTCGTTATCTCTAAAGAAGCATGCAAGTTAGCAAACACACACACACCTCCCAGCAAGCATAAATTAGTAGCCAGAGATTGATTCCTTATAATCAACCAGTATTGATAAGTTTCCTAATGATTTGAAGGAGGACTAGGAAACAGCTGAAGGTTTCTAACAGGTGAAGAGAGAAGTCACCAAAGAGGCATGGATTTATTTTAATGGAAACTTAAAGACACAAGCCCAGGTCTGGGTTCAGTTGGGTTACATCAAAGGTGAGGAAGATGAAATAGTTAAAATGCAATTTGCCAAGGAAGCAAAGGACAGACAGGAAGGACAAGGGTCAGGTGAAAAAACAAGGTGCAGGAGCACCCTCCCCCTCCCCAAACACACACCTTCACACCCCCGCCCAGCATATTCTAATCTGTTGCTGGAGCAATTTCTTAAAATGCCTCTCTTCACAGGATATGTGAAAAATACCTTAGTTTTCAGCCATGCCTGCTATCTCAGGAGAGCATAAAGCTGTTTATACTAAAACTGTTTTGCCTCACCTTTGCACCTCTGCAAGAAGCGGTGCCTGTTCATGAAAGCATCGATCCCCTCTTGTTTCTATGATACTGCTCTAATCTAGAAACACAAAGAGGCTCATGTCATACATATATTGTATCGCACCTCCCGGGGGAATAGAAAAATTAAAACAGAGCCACGAGAACTCTGTGGGATGAAGCACGCCTTGCTCGCTGCCCCCGCGTGGCAGAGCAGAGGTGGGTGCTCGTCGCAAGGCTCTGCCCCAGAACCCCCCCAGCACCCCCTGCTTGCCAACAGTCCCACAACAAAGCCAAGCAAATCAGGGGCTGACCCCAAAGGTGCATAAATTAGAATTAATCTTTTACAAGATGGGGCAAAAAATAGAAACTACAAAGGAGAAGCCTGAAAGGATGCACTTGCTTCCATCCCTCCCCTTCTCAGAGCATTTCATTTCCACTCCTCCTACTGCAGCGTCAGCATCCAAACCTGACCTCAACCAAACCCCTGTAATGCAAGAAAAAACTCCTACAAATCCCTTTGCACAAAGTTAAACAAATTCCAAAACAAACTCTTTTGAACAGCAACCACCAGCAAGGCTTACCGGAAAGTAAATCTCGTTGGAAGGAAAAAGAAAATATAAATACAGTCAACACGAAATAAAACATAGCAGAGTCCATGAAGCTCCCTGGTCCTTCTGCATCAGCTCCTTGGTTACCTGAAACGACTCCCCCAAACCCCATCTCAGCCTCCTCCAGCAGTGCCAGCACAACTCTGCCCTCGCAGAGTTGGTTGGGCTTCAGGAGACCTCCGAGGTGACCAAGAAACAAGGAAGATGAGTGGGATTTGCTCAAAACTCAGGCTTCATTTCAGGTGGTTTTGGTGATGTGATAGTCAATGGCGAAGACCACTTTCTGCCCAGCAGGCTGTGTCAGCACACATTTATTGCTTGACATGACCCCAGCCCAGCAGCGCACACCCTGCCCATGCCCACAGCCCATCCTCCTGCCCCACCACACAAGCCTCTTCCCGAAGTCACGCACAGCCCATTACCGGGTTGTTCCATCTATTATAATCTCAGAGCGTGTTATTACATCCCTCTGTCCAAAATGTGATCTTAAGTAGCAGCTTGTACAATAATTAAATGTAGTAGTGAGAGCGTTGTTAAAGTCAATGAGCCAGTGCATCAGCAGTTTAAACACATTTAAGTTAACTTGATTGCACTGACTGCAAACCAGGAGAAGTTCCGTGCAATGGGTGGACGAGTGTACAGAAGCAGCATCTCCATGGGTTTGGGGGCCCCAGGCAAAGTCCCCCTGCCTGCCTTTCAGGGGTACATGCCAGTTCTTCATCTGTCTGCTGGTACTGCTCTTGGGCTGGTACCAAAAATAACCCAAATGCACCAGTATCTTGAAGAGAACATAGAGCAGCGGCTTCTTTCCTTTACAGTAGTGATGCTCTGAACATTTAAAATGAAAAGCACACAGGTACAGAAGGTCTCTGGAGGTAGGAAGTTATCACTGGACTTCATCCCAATAAGCCTTCCCCCTCCAATTCAAACATACCCCAGTCATGACCACACTTCATTCACTTTCACCTCCTGAACACATTGAAGTGGGGGTAATTTCAGCACAGTGAGGACCAACACTTTACCCTGATGCCTTGTCTCGAAGGGGTTTAAGAGTTTGGCCAAATTAAAGAGAAACAGGAAAACGTGCACAGTAACTGCTGGGCCCCACAGCCAAATAAAAATAAATATAACATATGACAAGAGACCTCAAAACTGCTTGAGACACACAACAAATAGAAGCTCATTTGAAGAAAATTTGGAATGTATTATTTTTAGAAGGAAACAAATCAAAAAAAATCCTGATAGTGTTTCAAATTAGAATAAAGGCTGGAGAAGCAATGACCAAATCTTACCTACTTCTAGAGTACTGCTTCCTGTATCACTGTGTAATTTGGAAAATAACAGAGGAAGAGCCTATAAAAGGAAAAAATATTTTTGTCCAGCACTACTTCCTCTCCCATTTCTACGAATTAACAGCGCTTTTTATAAGGACATTGGTTTGAATCCAAAATTATATTGAAACATTAAAAAAGGACATTTGGACATCTTATATTCTCTCCTTAAGTGAGAAAATTTATCAAAAATGACCTTTTTCATAAAAACCCACTTCAATAAACTGCGGGATTTTGATCCACAAAGCACTTGTTCAAATATTCCCAGACCAAAATAGTTATCCTTAAAGCACATATAGAGATACATCAGCATTAAGAAATAATGGCCAAAAAGTTTAATGAATATAATTTTTTTAATGAATTTTTGGCATCTGTCTGGCATGCCACGGTCAATAGAATTTATGATACATGGAGGAATGCCTATATGTGTTTTCTGTAACTTACACATAAAAATTTATTCTTTCGTGTTAGGCGGGCAGTGGAGCGATCCCAAGCAGTTCTGACCTCTGCTATTTGCAGAGCCCGCTGCTGGCAGAGGCTGTGCTCCCGACTGCAGCAAATAGATTATTTTCTCACTCAACTTTTTTATTTATAATATTACAAAAATAAATGTGACATGTTTAGGGGATGTGTCATTTTAGAAAGCTCAACCAAGGCACATTTTGGACTTTTTATTTTTAAGGGTCGCCCTTTTTAAAACAATTTCCCGAATAGTTTTCTATTTTCTATGTAGAAAAATCAGATCATAACACTCAAATTTTATACAACATATGTTGGTGTCTTCAAAAAGTAAATACATGGATGCCTTTACGAATCTTACTGGACCAAGAACAATACTAAAATTCCTTTCTATAGCAAAGAGCCATCTCAGCATCACTGAAACTGAGACACAGCCAATACAAAAAGGAATTGAATAAGTGAATTTTTTTTTTCAGCAGGTTCCTGAGCACTGTCCCAGTTCTGAGCAGGCAGGAGGGATAAAGAGACACCTATCAGATCTACCTGAATAATAAGTATTATGTTTTCAAAACTATCTTAGCTGCAGCCAGTCCACCTGCTTCACAGGAAAAAGCATCTCACCCAGGTCTAAGGCACAGCTTCAGCTTGCTGGGATGCAGCAGCTCTTAAATTGCACAAATATTACATTTGTGCTTAGTGCTTTCTTCAAAATGCCACTGCAGCTCTGCAACGGCAAGGGAGCAAAACAGTTTTTGGAAACTGAATTTCCAGAGCACTGGGTAAATTCCCCACAACCTGACAAGCAAAGCCTGCTCACAAACAGGCTGGGCTGGAGCTGTCCTTTCATCTCAAAGCAGGCTTGCAGTAGTACCTCTTAACTAATGGCATATAAAAGATGACTATTTTTGAAATATTCATGTAAGAGAGGTCTATGATCAGGCTGTACTAAACCCCAGGAGTGTAAATGTCTGCTCCACTCCTGTCCCTGCCCTTTCTGCTCTGCTCTTGTCTTCAAAAGCCACAAGCGCTGAGATTTTCCCTTTCCTCCTGGGGAACGAGTGTGGTTTAACAGCTCCCCGTGTTGATGCTGGCACAGACACGCTGCAGGGGCTCAGGGCAAAGCCCTGTTGACGCCTCCCTAATTCAGGCCTTAGAAGCCATCAGCACGGACACATCGAAGAGGTACTCGGTTTTTTGTGGTGTCTGTCAGCCCGTGTTGTTCAGGCAGCGTTGGCACATCACAGGCATAGCTTACGTACTCAATTTTCTTAAAATAATTATATGGCTTGCTCTTTAAAGCATAGTTGTTTTCTAAAATAAACCTAGGAAAACTAGTATTATGATCTTCTGTTCACTGTCAGCAATTCTAGATCAGCTGTCACCAAACCAGGGTTTCCCCGACGGCTTTTTCCACCTGCCAGCCCCAAAGCTCAGTCTGGGACAGGACAGTCAGGATGGGATCTCCTTTGGCTCACCCATCATCACCAGGAGTGACGCTGTGCAACCATGCCCATTGCATCCAAGAAGAGACAATTTTGACTGTAATAAGTGGCAAACCCTCACACATCATCTTCAGTAATTTCTCATCCACATATTTGGGGTTATTTGTTGCTGAGAAGTGATGGAGAGCAGCCCCGTGCGCTTGGGCGCTGGGGCTTCCACACTGACCACCAACGGGCTCCCAGCACCCACGCAGCACAGAATTACCCACACATCCTTACTGGCACCATCAAAATCACTAACTTGAGCCAGTTGTTATAAATAGCATGCATGGAGGGAAAAACAGGATCTTGTAATTGATTATTTAGTGCAAAAAGAGGAGGAAAATTATCACAGGTGGTGATGGCAGATGTGACAGCCCAGGATACTTGGCAAAATATGGAGCATATTTGATTAGTGATATGGATGCTTCTACGGCATTGGCAGCTCCACTTCTGTTAAACCCTTTAAGTAGGGTTGTACATAATAAAAACTAAATGGGAGTTAAGAGTTTATTTTCTTTTTGCTACTTAAATCATTGTGAACAATTGCAGATTCTGTCTGATATTAGCTAGCTAAGTAAGGCTATAAAATTCTTTCAGTAAAACAATGGTAGCAATTAGGCGTTTAAAAACTGACCATCACTGTCAGATCTCAAAATGGATGCGTGGCCACATGAAAGGCAGCAGCCATACATATCATGTCATGGCACAGGGCCAAGGATATTATATTTCCAAACAGTGATTCTAAAGGATATTATTACAGTTAATTAGTGAATGCTAATTAATTTTTATGATTTTTTTCCTCTTCCCCATTATTCTAATATTTTTGCCCGGTGGAGGTCTCGGGAGAAGCTGGAGATGTGCTGGGTGGGAAACCACCCCTCCACGGTTCTGCGCAGGGACACGCTGCTGGGCAGGCACTGCCCTGTGCAATACAGGATCAGCACCGCTTGCATCCTTAAAACCACAGGTCCCTTCCCAGAATTGCACCCCCCTCGCAGGACCTGCATTTGCAGAGATGTTTTGGCACATCCTCATCAATAGCACGATTCCTGCTGCCTATTTGCAAGCCAGGCAAAACCCATGCTCCTTTTCCTGCAGACCTGGGCGGGGGTGGGGAGGAACAAAACAAAAACCCCTTTATGGTAACAAACCCAGTACAGAGACAGTAACTAAAAGCATGCTGCCTTTTTTTGGGCCAAGGAAGCCTTCCTGTACAGCCCTCAGCATCAATCTGGGAAGACATCTACCTTCCTTCATGGAATTCCTGTACATTATTTTGCACATTTGATAAAAGAAAATATGAAGAGAAGCAGTTGTTCAGCCTTCCATGGGATGCATGGATAATGAAGAATTATGGGGCAGAATGACTGTACAACTTAATTGTTTTCAGTAACAAGCCTCTTAAAGGCTGGTTTGCCCAGGCTAATTTTTCCTACACTTCTTATGCATCTGCAAGAGTATGTAATCAGGAAGGGTGTGTGTCCATCACACAAGTCTCTCTGCACAACACCAGTGCAATTACTCTCCCAAGGAAGTTTCACTGATGTGCAGAGGCAAGCACGGGGCATCCTGCAAACAGGAGAGGGGCTGGAGCAGGGGGACAGGAGCGCGGTGAGGTGCTGAAATGAGGGACTGAGGGACCCACGCTGCACTCACCAGCTTCATCTGTCTCTGCCACTGTTAAGAGCAAACAAATTGTTCCTCATATAGCTCCAGCTTCACCCTTCACCTCCTGAAAGATCATGGAAGAAATATGCCACCAGTACCCAGGAAAACTCCCACAGCAGTTTGTCCGTGCTAGGTTCAGCATTTTATTTTTCCTCGCTGAAATATAGCCCAAATATGAGCCCTTTCCTCACACAAATCTTCTACAAATCTCCCTTTGTTCGGAGCCTTTAGACAAAACAGAAAATTTAATACTGTAAATCTCCAGGGAGAGAGGGAAGGTGGAACGGTCAGAGACCAGCAGGAAAAGGTGTTTCCAGGCCACGTCCCCAGGCCTGTGACCCCATTGCCACCAAGAGCTGCCCACCTGGCCTTGAAGGGCACCACTGAGCAGGACGGGCAGACGGGGACAGACAGACCATACACCTGCAATAAACTCCCACTACACCACTGGTCTGGGCATCAGACTACAGCCAGCACTGAAGCAGTGCTTCTGTTGCAAAGAACAACAATAAAATGCAATATTTCTATTTTTTTAAATAAAGCCTATGAACCATCCCACCCCTTTCACGCAACCAGGATGCTTCTCTCTTTTATGCTTGTTTTTGTGTGCCACAAACTTGCACTCTCTGGTCTAATTCTAGCATTCTTTTGGTTTTTAATTTAAAATCACTGTGGGTGAAGAAGTTGGAAAGGAAATTTATACTTCTAATCTTTCACATGATTTTAGCAACCTTATGTAGTATTGGCCCCTTGCAGAGTCATCTTCTGACTTGCTGTAAGCTTCTCTTTGTGGAGAGAAATAAAGGAGCCAAAACTTCTCATTTTTACAGCACTCATTTGACCCTAACTGTGTTTTGTTTTATTGAATTTACTTGTTTACAAACACCCACACCCCAACCCACCACCTACGCTCAGCAGGGAAAGCCACCCTTCGTGTTGACACCAACGCTTCTTCAGTGAAGCAACAACAGATGCTTTCAGGCCCCAGCCTGCCCCCACACCTCCTCCCCAGTTTAAGTCCCAGTTGCACAGGGACCTTTGGCCAAGCCTGTCCCCGTCCTCACCCCAGCACGAGCCACGCCACCAAGCCCTGCCCGTGGTGCCCCGCACCGGTTTCACCAAACTGAGTACCATAGATGGGAGAGGAAGGTGCCTCCTGGAAATCAGTGACCACACACTTCCAGGACATCCTTTATCCTAAGAGCCACAGGACAAGGTAATGATGTAAAGGGTAAGAACAAGAGGGAAATAAATATTACAAGGGCTCCAGTGCCACATTAGCTAGTATGTCTCCATTTACCTAAGCACATCTGGAAGCCACTGCACAAAAGCTATGTATGTTTAATACACCACCACCACCCATTCTCCTCTCTGCCTTATTCCTGCCAATACCTCAGCTCCCAATTCCCTCTCATCCATGCACAACCACTCATTCAACAGGAAAACGCTGATGCAAAAAAAAAAAATGAGCTGTGATTTTTTAAGCAATTTGATAAGTATTTTGAGTGCTAAATAGATTCTCTGCATACAGAAACGATCACATTTTTGCCATTCACCAAGAATGAATATCTAACTGCAATCAAATCAGCGCTTCAGCTGCTACCAAAGCAGTAACTGCTGCTTACAGTATCTTGTGGACATGTCAGGCATGTTGAGCTCAACCCACCTCTACTATCAGTCCTGGTTAACTTTCCTTCTGCTATGTCCACCACGAATACCCTTAACCATGGCATTTGCAGTGCACTGATAGATCAGCACACCTAATTTAGAGGTAGCAACAGCTGCTAGATAAATCTATGTAGCAAAGGCAAAAATACTGCTCTAAATTCAAACCTTCCCTGACCCTTATTAAGGATTTCATGCAGGAAGAAAAATAAAAGGCGGCTGTTCCCCCTGTTCTTCCTAGGTTACCCCTTAGAAAGCCTTTGGATGGATTAGCCGGAGTAACACGTATCAGCCTGGACGCTGACGTTTTCTGAGACAAATGCTTGATTGATTTGTTGCACGGCCATTTCCGCTGATTTTCCCTGCCGCGAGGTTTGGGGCCCTGTACCTGCAGCACAGCCAAAGAGGAGTCCCCAGGGGCAGGCAGCAGAACACCAGGCAGAGCAAGGCCATTAACAAACCACTGCAAGGAAGCCTCCAAAGGGTTGAAGCTGGAAGGTGTTTTCAGAAATATAACGCAAGGCTTTCCAGGATAAAAATATTCTGTTATAAAGTGCCCACATTGAAGTGATCCATATAAGAAATTCCAAAAGATTTCATTCTGTTTCTCTTAAAGCGGACTCCTAAGTGGCATTTTTAAGCATAAAAGGGCCTAAATTGAGATGAAAACAGCTAAATGCAAAGCTTAACACAAAACCAAAACCTGTGTTTCTGAGGGCTTATAACTACATTTTTATGGGTTTGTTTTTTCCTTATTGCTGAAGTGAATGCAATTGTGTTTGCATGCCCCATGTCTGAAACAGGCTCAAAAATTTTAATACGGAATAGGCACACCTCGAAGCTCCCCTGCTGCTGGCTGCAAGCAGAACTGAGAAGAAAGTTGGCAAGAAAAATATTTGCAAAAATATTTTAATGGTTGCCAATTTTCATAGTGTTATAGCAAGCCTGACCATGGCCAGAGATTTTCTTGAAGCCTCGGCTTTCACAAGCAGAGATTAGAAGAAAACAGTGACTAACAGAATCAGAGCTCTCCTTCAGATGAGCAAGAGTCACTAGTCCACATAGTTGAAAAACTCTTAAAAATATGTTCCAACTACAACATATAGACTCAAACAGAAAGCAAAATAAAAATAAATTCACTGTTAGAAATGCAAATTTTTTTAATAAATTATTTTTTGACCAAAAAACCTGATGCCAAAGATAGCAGTTGCTTGGTCAAAAATGTAGCTGCCAGGAACCAGAAACCAGGGATTTAAGTCCCTTTGTATCAGCTTCTACACATAAGGCTCGCTTTCTACTAGGTATCTTGGGGCTTTCATCATCAGTGGGGAGAGGGAACAGGAAAGGCAGGGTGAGGGCTTTCCCAGAGGGATGGGATGTGCCTAGGACAGTTGGAAGGGGAAGCCCTTGTCTGCCCCTGTCCTCCCCACCACCTTTGGAAGTGGCAGTGGCAAGATGCTGGACTCACATCTCATCGCTGGCTGCCCAAATCCCCATCAGAGGGGATGCACCTCAGTGTTACCTGCATGAATTACGAGGATTAAATCATCCCAAACTGCAACCAAGTAGTCACCGCACAGCCTAAGCGACCAAAAGCAAAGCCCAGCTACTAAATACTGAATGTGAGTGGAGAAGCACAGTTAATCCAAAATAATCAATAAGTGGAAAAAAATCACATTAATTTTTCAGACAATTTCAAATGCTGAGCATCTTTATCCAGAAGTTTTCTTAATCCCACACAGCATCAGGAGGTTGAGGTAAGGGCTGTGCCTCTTATAGCAGCCACAGCCTCCTGCTCATGCTGCTGCCTGTCCATCTGTCTGTCTGTCCATGCACCTGGGCTCTGGACTGGTTCAGTCCCCAGCAGCACTGGAGCTGGACACCAAAACTGCCCGATTCCTCTGCACTACAAGGCTGTCTCTTCAAATAACTTCATTAAAACATCTTACTCTCCTCCATCCCAAGTCTGTCTTGGAAACTCCCAAATCCCAGGACCACAGGGGTTTGCAGGATGTGGTGGCAGCAGCGCATGGAGTAGGCATGGGGCCAGGCCATGCCTGGCAATCACTGCCTGCAGCCTCACCTCCAGAAGTCCACTAAAAGTAGTCAGGATAGGTGGTGCTCACCAGGACACATTGCAAAGTGCGGGAAAAAACATGGGAAATTGTACATCTGCAGGGAAGCGGTGCAATAAATGTTTAAGGACTGCTCTCACCAGCCCACTCTTTCCCATCAAATTGAGGTCTTGCTTTGGTTTGTCACTGAGTTTGTCTGCTCCAAAACTGTGGTTGTCTCAGTGCATTTGTGAGGTCAGGCAAAATCCTTGTGTTTATACATCCTGCATCAGAGACACACTGCCATGTGATTTGCCTCAAATCCTCTGCAGTCCTTTTCCCTCTGTCCTCTGCAGCAAGCACAGAACACGTTTTTAGCAAGTACCTCTATTTTCAGTTCGGTTTGCACTGAGCCAGTCTGATGACCTCATTCAAAATGCAAATAGAAGAGTATTTTTGGAAACGCCTTTTGCAACTTTTACCTGTTGCATCGGGCTCCTCATTGTTAGGCAGAGAGCAGAGCTTTTCTAAGAAAATATAAAAAGCACAGCCCAAGAATGGGAGCACAAATTGGAGTTGCCCTTCCTGCCCAGCACCAAACCCATGAGCACCACATCCACATGTCTCCAGGGATACCAACTCCAAGCAGTTCCCTGGGCAGCCCATTCCAAAGCCTCACCGCCCTTGGTGAGAAGAAATTCCTCCTGGTGTCCAACGTAAGCCTCCCATAGTACAACTCAAAACCATTTCTTTACATCCTACCACTTGACACCTGATATTTATCCCTATCACCTGAGAATTATATATCAATTATCTCTATTTAAAGCATAGGAGCAACCCTAACAGACATCCTTATATCTTTCTAGTAGGGGCCACAGGTTCGAGATTGCAGCTGTAAATGTTGAAATAGCCAAGGTTACAGGTATCTAAGAGTCATTTACCTGCTGATAGTAGTGTGAAATGAGCTAGGAGCTTCAGACTTGTTTAAGTAATCACCTGGGTGGTGAAAACAACTGAAACCACTGAGGCAGTTGGCACCCCTGGCTGGCAACATCAGAAGAGAGGTCAGAAATGGGGAATCTCCTCATTTCTATTCTAGATCCCTAACTCTCGAAGGAGCTATGACAGCCAATTTATTCATTCATCTTCTAACAGAAGAGGACCAACTGCTAAGCCACAAAAATGAGGTAAACAATTTCTGAACCTACTAAATATATATATATCATCAGATCTGAAGTTTGCCTAAAAGGTCACAGACAGCTCTTGCAGCCAAGAATTTGGGAATGCCCCCAATAGCACATGGCTGCCACTCACAATCTGTCTGGTGAACATGGAATACAACTTTTACTTGTGTGCAAGAATAAATCAACACTTGGAGCAAGTCACATATGATGGAGAACAGAAAACTATCAAAAAACCAGGAACATTTGATCAACAAGTAGGAACATTTAATACTCCAGGAAAAAAAGTGAGATTTAAATGCCTGGCAATTATCTGCATAATAAGTTTAAGTGTTGAGAAACTGTAATTATAAATACTGCATTATGCATTCATATATTTTCATGCTCATGTAATATTAGAATTTCAAAATGTCATGACACATTTTACTTAAAACATTTATTTATTGACAATTAGAGCTATTCAAATAGCACCTACTTTTCAGTACCTTCAGCTGTTTTCTTCAGTGGTGAATGACAGACCAGAAACAGAAGTAGAAATAGCTCAGGTGTGATGTGTCAATTCTTTTTGATACACACTACATGCTATTTCCTTTTCTTAGAGCTTCTTTTCTTAAGGCTGCCTCTCCCTCTATATCTCCAGAACAGTAAAATTTGCTCTGCAGAGCAGATACAGTAATGATACTCCACAGCCACTAAATAATACATGCTTCTCCTTTACTTGTTGTATAATTTTTGGCTTTGCTTCCTCCTTTGCCAGCTACATAAGGAAGATTCATGCCAGCTTTGCATTTGTTCATCAGACCAAATACAAGAGCTAAGACAAACTTTCCATAACCCTCATTAATCTTTTCCAGGCCAAGCTCACCATTCACAGCCAGTTCTTACAGGACAAAGTGGGCAGAAGGAAAAGCTCCTTCGGAGAACGCAGAGCAGGACCTGTGAAAAACATGATCACTCCTCTGTGCAGCCCTCTTTAGATCTTGTTGGTGGGAAACCGTAGATAGATGGTGGAAAACACAGGGCCCAGGGGCAGACATTGCTCCCTGGGAGCAGCCCCACAGCCCATGCAGCTGCTCCCTGCCCAGGACTACAGAGTCTTGTGGATGCAGCAGCTGAAGCTCCTGGCCTAAATCTTTTGCAAATCTGAAGCCCTCTCTCTCCATCTGAGCAGGCTATTTGTAGAGGGCTGGTTTTATTCACCCCAATTTAGTTTTTTAAAGGGAACAGCTTTGAGCCAAACCAGAAGAACCAGACTGAGCCTAGAAAGAAACTTCTCTAAGGCATTCACACAGCCCTTGATACTTTCCCCTCTACTGACTTCCTTGGTGAATTTTCTCCCTTTCTCCAGACAAGGATCTATTCTAGATTTTCCTCCTGAGCACATAAAGGGAGAACTTTGACATTTAGCAGCAAACTAACCAAAATAACTTTAATACTACATGCAAAATAACATAGCTTAGTCATTTCTTAGATTTAAACATGGGAAAAGGGAGGAAATATCAGATTTTACAAGATTTTTCCCAGTTAATGTCTTAAGGTTGCTTAAAACAGCCTCAAGATAGAAATATATCATGAGGCCACTAAAAAGCAGACTTGAAATCCAACATATACATGGAGGAGCCCTCTCTGATCCTTAAAGAGGCAAAAAGTTAACCTCAGTATCATTTCCCATAATTTGAGGCCACAAAACAAAATTCAGTTTGTGGGGGTGGAAAAAATAAAATAAAATACTCCTTTTCTACATTAAAAAAAATAAAAACATCTTCCTTGTGAACCAGAAAAAGGAGCATAAATGAATGAATGAAAAAACTATGTACTTTACCTCTTCCATACAGAAACCTCCCCAGCAGCATTTCAGTTCTACCAGTTCAATGCCTGGGTGTGTTCCCCTCTATTTAAAGACTTGTTGCCCCCTAATTAAGCCATCTGCAAGTTCACACTCCAGCCATGCCCAGTCAATCAGGGTAACGAGCAGGTCCTACCCCGCTGCTGGGCACAGCGGTATCAGCGGTGCAGAACCATCAGGATGCTGCCCCCAGGGAGCCTCATCGCTCTCTGCTGGGAATAACTGCAGCGCGTGGCACAAAGCGAGCGTCCGCTATGAGGGAAGTGGCATCCAAAACATGCACCCCCACGTCGTTGCAGAAGGGATCGCTAGCAGCAAGCGTTAGATCGGCAGATCCAGAAAATTTGTCTAAAACTCTGGTATAAATATCATGGTTAAAGTCTGGTGGGCAAACGAGCTTCTCGTAGCAAAACCAGTACTTATGACATGTAGTTATCTTCAGATCTTTAGGAAGTGCTAATTGCAACCCTGCATCAGCCTTACAGAGTATGCAGAAACCCTGGAACTAGCAGTTGCGCAAAAATCTGAAATTAATAAAATTTCCTCTAAACCCATACTATTTTTCTAATGACAGAATTTTTATCAATTCAAAAACTTGGTTTTCTTTATTTGCTTCATTGTTGTTGTTTTTCAGTATTGTAACATGTTAGCCTGGCATAGTGGGTAACCCATTGGTTAGCAGTGTTCATGAAAGATTACTAATATAAAATAAACTTCTGCTCCCAGTGCTACAATTACAGATAAGATGCATCTGGATTCAAATATATATATATATATATAAAATAAACATATATATATATAAAATAAATTTATATATATACTTTTATATATTTTTATATATTTAATATTTATTTAATTTATATATATACTATATATAAATATTTTTATATACTATATATATTATATTTATATATTATATTATTTTTTTTGGAAAGGTCAGGCTGGAATTTCATTCAAAAAAAAAAGTCTTTATTTTTGGATAATGAGGTTTTTACTCCTTATATCATTCTCTGTTTTACATGCCTCCATCTTTTACGTGGTTATTGGCCGGGTGCCTTGGTGGTGGCCCTGTGGGAAGCCCCCCGGCAGCAGCCTCCGCCCTTCGCCGTGCCTCCCTCACGCCTCCATCAGGAGCGGAGTCGTGTGACCTTCATCACAAATTCAAGTTTTGCTCTGTAGGGAAAACATCTATGAAACTATAGAGCTATTCTAGGGTAAACGATAGACTTTAACTTCCCAGTGACTTGCATCTCAGCCAAACTTGTCCTAATTAGGGAACAGGTAATTGTATTTGCTTGAGAGACGATGGCTGTATTAAAAGGCCAGAAATGTAACTTTCTGCTGTTGCTGCAAGCCATTCTCCTCTTCTCCTCCTGCTCTCCCAGAGAAAACTTGGGAAGCCATAAAACAGGCGTATAAGTGGAACATATGCGCATTCCCAAGGCCCAAAAGGGGTTTTTCTCCAAGATGATCACAGGTCCGCTGTGTACCTGGCAACAAAAACGTGCAAAGGGAGTGCAACACTGTAGAAGCCTCTAAAGGCATCAAGGAGAAAAGCAGCAGTTTTCCAGGATGATTGGCAAGAGGTCGGTTCTCTTCAAGCTGTTGCCAAGGACTAGGACGTAATTAGATGTCAGGCACAATTCAGCGCCTGCCACCCGCTCCCTGCACCACTCCGGTGCCGGGCTCGTGGCTGGGGATCGTTAGGAGCACCGCGCAGGCATGGGCTGGGAAATTCTGCCTGTAGGCACTAATTTTAAACTGCTCTCACCGATCCCGTGTCCAGGGGGTAGGCATGCAGAATTTAGGGCAAGGGTAAAAAAAATAAATAAATAAATAGAACGTGGGGGAGAGAGAGAAAGAGAAGCATATAGGATGTGTTAATTTTTGAGCTTCACAAGGGGGGAGATGAGAAAGAAAGGGGAGATGGGGGAGCTACACCATAGCTGCTTCTAACAGTGCAGCAATGCTTATCAATAGGGTTTGCAGATCTGTTTGTTATCCATGTGGTATTTTATTAAGGAATCTGCTTCCATGTGCATAGCATGCAGCGAGAGGCGAGGTGTTTGAGATATAGCATTTCCTAAAGGCAGATAATATTAAAAGTCTATATAAGGATAAAAATAAAATAAAAAATGGCAGCTGCCAGTACGTAAAACCTGTGAGAAAACTCTTGAGTCTTGCCAGCGTGACAGGACAGGTGGTGAAAGTACCTAAAATCTGGCTACAAAAGTTTGCTTCGAATTATGAATGAAAATCATGATGCAGGCCATGCTCTTCTCCTGGCTTTATTTCACGTTAGTGTCTCTGCAGTCACCAGTGAGGGGTTTCTCCCCAGGTATTCCCCAGGTGAGTGACTTGGTTGGGACCTGCAGCTTTTGTCTCTTCTGCAGGAGCAAATTCTTCCCACAGCAGGAATATGATGTCATGTTTTCTCCTCATTACACCACACAGCACTGCGTGCAACCCGCTGACTGCCTAAATTGCATCTCTTGTGCAAAAGGAACGACACAAGACCCTACATTTCTCTTTATTCACACCGCACAAGCGGTAGCAAACCCTTAGCTCCTCCCTTTGCAGTCCACCTCAGTGACAATAATTATGACTTGGCTGAAGGTTCGCCTGAGGTTACTTGATCTTTGCCCTGTTTTAATAGATGTTTGAACTTCTGATAAAAGATATCTGGGGTAATCCCCCCGCCAGCGATCTCCAGAGCTATCTGTGCAGACTGGGGCTCCTGCCGTACTGTTCCAGGTAATATTAGCCCCAACAAGGATTAGACTCCATTTAAATTCAAATGAAGAGATTATTAAAGACCCTGTTCTGTGGGGAAATGGAAACAGGAACTTCAGCCCCATTGAAAGATGCGTTTGCCGAGAGCGCGCAGGACACAGAGCCAGGAGACCTGCAGTGCCTGCTGCCTGGCTCTGTGACCTGAGGGAACAAGAAAAAAGAAAAGGGAAAAAAAAAAAAAGACCTTTTCTCTGCCCTGCCTTGGTTTTGTCACTGATTACAAATAAGTGGGTGTAACACCACTTCCCTTTGTGCGGGCTGAATGTCCGCAGCACTATGGGCAGGAGTGTCTGGGCTGCGCAGAGCAGCCCCATCCCTCCCCAGGAGTAGAACATCTCTTTGTTATTAATCGGGAAAAAAATAAAAGTACCCGAAAGCACTATTTTGGTTCTTTACCAGCATCCCCTCCACTCTGCACCTTTCACACTCTGGAGCTGCCAGCTGTGCCAGTTCTGCATGGGCTGGGGAAGGGAGCCGCGCTCCCAGACACTTGGCCAAAAATTCTGCCAACCGCTGGGAATGTTTTACCTCAGCAACATCTTCAGAGAGGCCTGCGAGTATTCACGCTTTTCAGATTTTCTGCTGTGCAACCAGCGATTGGAGCGCAGTCCTTCCACTGGTTAAAAGTGGTCTCTAAGCAACAAGCCCTGAAATGTTTTCAAATCTTTTTTTACTTGACCCAAGATTTGTGCTGAGTTAGATGAGTAAATACTGGCATGATGTGACATTCTTGTTATTTATGTTACATCCAAATAAGTGGAAGATAACCTAGGCAAATTTCCATTATCTAATTATAAAAACCTTCTCATATTCCCATGAAACTAATTTTAATTTGATGAAAAACAGACAACTTGGAAATGGATTTCCTACGATTCAAGCGATAAGATTCCTTCTCAGTATGTTCTCAATTTACCAAAGGCTCCAAAATTGGAGATCTCTATTAATAAAGATTGCTTCTTGTTCATGCAGTGACTTTATGTTATTATAAAAAATAAAATTAAAAAAAAAAAAAAAAAAGGAAAAAACATTGCTAGATTTAGCAGCTCCTCTGCTGCACTGGGGGGAAGGATGTAGGGACTGAGCTATCTTCCTTACTTTTGAGAGGGAGCTGAAGTAGGCCGAGCTGCCCCATGCAGAAGGCAGGTGAAGCTCCTGCTTTGTCCCAGGCTGCTCACGCCTTGTGTTGGCCATGTGAATTTCAAATGTCAATAGCAAAAAATTCCACAAAAAGTTGTCTGTGGAGCACTGAGGAAGATAATTCCAGAAAGCACATTATGATCGTGATCTGCAGGCAATTAAGCACAATGGAAAAAAATAATGTATTTTGATCCTTACATCCTATTAAAGGTCACAAACGTGCAATGCCCTAGTCGTGGAAGTGTCATATCAGAATTTGTTGCAGGGGTAAATGTTACCCTACAGACTACAGAGTCTCTCTTGATACTTCTGCCACGCGGCAGTACGTGAGGTGACCATACATAAGGAGCAGCAGGAGAAACCTCAGCTCCGTGGCTAACGTGCAGCCGTTCAGGCCCAGGTCTGACCGCTTTTCCTGAAAACTAAGCCACGCTGAGCCACACCACCCCTCAATTTCCTGCAAAATCTAAGAGGAAGATCAATTTAACTAATGATGTGGGGGTTCTGTGTCCCCGTGGACCTCACACATATTATTTATAGAATGCATTAATATTTCATCTTTCCCATCCCTAAACAGTCTTTGAGGAGGAAAAAAAAAAAAAAAAGATAGCTTGAGACAGGTAACATTTTAATTGAAATTAATGGGATTGGTTTGATTTCACCTCTGAGAATATAAAAATCATTCATTTTTTTGTCATGAAAAGAATCTTAAATCTCCCCGGTACCTTGACAAGCACGACAAATGGTGGGTCACAGAGAGAACCCACCTCCCGCCTGTCCCTAACCTGTTCTATCCAGATCATCACCAGTTAATAAGAAACCAGCAGGAAAAAAAAAATGCATAGGTTGTGAAAGCGTACAGCCAAAACTGTGTTTTTCCTTCCTTTATTTTAATATCGGTATTGGTTCTGTGATCAGGTGGCGCTCGGGCAGCTGTAGTGCAATCTTTTCAGCGCTGCCTGTCGATGGCTTTAGCCTCTGACCGGAGCAGTACGTAGAGGAGGTCTTTATGCTACCTCTGCGCTCAGCTAGACCTGGGCTGCTAAACATGCCAAATTAATGTGCGACACAGATTGTTGTTCTCCAAAGACTTTGCTGAAACGCTGTTGGACCGTTTACAAGAGCTTTGCCAAATCGCTGCAAAACTGAAGTATTACCAAAAACGATAGTGCTGGCCAGTGGCAGGAATCGTTTCATTACGATCCTTTTATTCATCCTCCAAACAGTCCCGCCTTGCCAAAGTAGACACACGAACCTCTTTGCTTTCATTTATATTAGTAGTATTTATTTTTTCTATAAAGCGCCAGAAGTCGATGTTGTTTTCTACACCACCTGAGTTGCTCAGGAGCACAAACTCACTGGGGGCTGTGCTTTAAACTCATCTGTGTGTTTGAAAACCTGAGTCAATGGAGTCACGCTCCCAAGTCACTCCAGAGCCTCGGAAATCTGACTAAATCCTTCCACAAGCTCCGAATGGCAAACAAACAGATCGGCACCCAGCAGCCCTACTTACCTCGCGGCTCAGCCCCAGCTCTCCTCCGAGCGCTCTCCTCACTTTCCATTATGAAATAATTTTCCTTTCTTCTGGAAAATCTCTTCTGTAAAAGCTCCTTATCATGCATTTTGCAACCATTGTGTCTAATATGTCTAATACGGCACCAACAGTCAGCCTGGTGACTTAGCTGAATTGCACCGCGGATGTGAACTCAGTCCTAACACCAAGGAAGGTCTTGCAATTATTTATCTTCCAATGTGACTTGCAAATTATAAATGGGCAAGTGTGATCTGACTCACAGACAGAGCTGAGGAGCTGGACGAGAGCGGATGGACAAATCAAACTGGCATTCTCCTCTTAGGAGGTATGGAGGGCTACAAGATTTACTTAAAATTTCTTTTTATTGCCATCAAACGACACTGAGTATAAAAAGGAATCCTGTAGGATTTTCTTTTATCTTGTTTGGATCTTTTTCTGTTTGGGAAAGCCCTGGAAACACCCATAAAGAGGCCGTTTATCCCCTGTTATCCTAACTGGAGTCAGGCCAGACCCAGGGCACATGGTTATCCCAGAAAACAGGATCAAATGATGCTACAAAGACACTCTGCATATTTTTCCCCGTTTCAAGCCACACACCAGGTTAACGTAGCTCATTTCAACAAATGAATAAGGTACAACATCAATAAAACGCCTGCTTTGTACAAGGAAGCGTGACCTATATTACGGGTAGGGAAATACTCATCACGGTGACGCACAGGGAAGATCCTAGCATTAAAGGCTCTGCTAATAGCTACAGTTGTATTATTTTTCCTATAGGTGCCCAAAGGATCTTCAATTTCTATTCATGCCCTGTACGGGGCCACCTTTTGTTACAACATTAAAACCTGCTTAATATTTTTTATCATTTCACATCACAGCCACAGTAATTGTACCCTCAGGAGCAAGGCTTCTTCCTGTGTATGCTTTTCAATATTATTGGCATCTTCCTCATTTGGGGACCTGGAACGATCTTTTTTGCATTTTCCCCATGAAATGACAAACAGGGCTGGTTGTGGCTCAAGCACTATTTGGAGCATGACCCCCTCGGCTCCTGGTGTTATCCAAATTAGATTTTGATCTTTGTCAATTAGGTTTTGCCACTGCGGACCTGCTGTGCCATTATCAGGAGAATCGCTGTCAGGGTTGGTACGTCAGTGAACTTTGGAAACCTTTCTGCCACCTTCCAGGGCTGCAGCGTTTACAATTAGCACTGTGGGTTTTTATTGTCATCGTTTTTATTTTTCTGTCCACAGCATTGTTTCTGGCAACCTTTGCAGTGTTTATCCCTAAACCAAGAATCACTTACAGCACAGAGAGCTCTGCCTTCCCATAGCAAAAAAAAAAAAAAAAAGAAAAAAAAAGAACAAGCAATATTCCTTTCCTGCAAGCAATTTGGCTTTCCTTTTGCTCCTTCTAATGTTCCTAGCTTTGTAATGTACCCTGCCATGGATTTGTCTGGGGGCCAGTTTTGCTTCTGGGGAAAAATATAAAAAAAAAGTGACCAACCCGGCAAAAGAGACGCACACCAGGAAATCTTCTCCGGTTGTCGCACAGCGGGACGGTGACGTTGCAATCCCCCTCCTGCACCCTACTTGCCGTCACGGAGACCCAGCACCCCTTCTGCAGAAGCACCTGGACCGCCAGGCTCGGCAGCTGCTCTTTGTGCATTGCCTCTGGAGAAGCTGCTCTCCTGCACGCAGCTGCGAGCTGGTAGGTGGCCTGCCCGGCTTCAGCAGCAGCAAAACTGTAAATATGACGGATAGAAATAAAACGCGACAGAAAAGGGAGAAGAATGGGATACAGGTACAATCTAACGTCTGGTAGGAGAGAAAACAAAAGTGAATTAAGGGATAAAATAAGGGAAAATATACCTAACAGTTTAAAAATAATACCAGGGAAAGGTAGGAAAATGTACCACTAACACAACAACTAGAAGCATTGCAGCATGCAGAAAACATCTCCAAAAAGAGGCAAAACAGTAATTTTCAAACTCCAGAGAGATATATGATTTTCCAAACTGATCAAACTTAATATGTAACACCGGCTGTTGTGGTTTAACCCGGCTGGCAGCTAAACACCACACAGCCGTTCGCTCACCCTCCCCCCTCCCTCTCTGGGATGGGGGGAGAGAAACGGGAAAGTGAAGCCTGTGAGTTGAGATAAAGACAGTTTATTAAGACAGGAAAATAATAATAACAATAATAATAATAATAGTGATAATGGTAATAGTATTAACAATAATAATGTGTAAGAAAACAAGTGATGCACAATGCAATTGCTCACCACCCGCTGACCGATGCCCAGCCTATTCCCGAGCAGCCGGCCCCCCCACCCCGGCCAGCCACCCCTATATATTGTTTAGCATGACGTCAGATGGTATGGAATACCCCTTTGGCCAGTTTGGGTCAGCTGTCCTGGGTCTGTCCCCTCCCAGCTCCTGCTGCACCCCCAGCCTGCTCGCTGGCAGGACAGAGCAAGAAGCCGAAAAGTCCTTGGCCTGGTGTAAACACTGCTCTGCAACAATTAAAACATCAGCATGTTATCAGCGCTCTTCTCATCCTAATCCAAAACATAGCACCCTACCAGCTACTATGAGCTACTTAACTCTGTCCTAACTGGAACCAGGACACCGGCAAAAATAGAAAACAGGTATAGAAATGTACATAAACCATTGCTGTATCACAAACACATAAACCATATAAGAATAAATGTCATATTACTATATTTACTTCCTTGTCCTTCTTACAGTGGCTGGCTGAGTTATACATTGAATATGGATGAGGGAGAAGGTAACATATCCTGAGATTTCACGTATAAATATATAGTTGTAAAACAAGAACAGCCCACAAGCACATATGCTATCCACCTGTCTTTGAGAAGTGAATATGTCCTACAAGCATGTATAGTTTTTGCATGACATTTATAACTTGTGAGGGGAAACGTCCCAAGCCTTCCTTCAGGGGGCTGGCTTGGGGCTGTGCAGGGGCAGGACCCACACTTTTTCATATGCAGCTGAATTGTCACTGACCAGTTCTGAAACACCTGAGCTCAGGAGGGTGATATTTGGCATAACAGCAAACCTCACGCAAGGTCAGATTTTGAAGGAGCTTGGTTTCTGATGGAGTAGAGCATTAGGGTTTGATCCAATGCACTTTGATGTTGAAAAGTTTTGGTCCAAGCACTTAAAATACACGCTGATGATAGTTTTGTACTTCTCAGCTTTTTGAGTGTACTTAAGAACATGTACTAACCTGGCTTGACTACACATTAGCTCCATAGAGAAAACCAGTACTAGATTTTTAGGATATTTTATTGCAGAGCCTGTCTAAGAAGTGAGGCACAGATTTAAAGTTCATATATCATTTTTCAGAATTTATTTATTCTTTCTAGCCAACACAGCTCCAAAACCTCGAGGTCAAGTCCTAGAGATCTCAAAGTCCATAGTTTCTCTACTGACTTCACTGATGGCATAATTTCAAGCATGAAGACTAAGCTCTTGTTTGTAGTTTATTTTCTTGTTTTAGCTGTGCTTTTAAGACTCTTCCAAAAAAATCTCTATAAAAAACATAATGAGTATTCATATTAATGACATTCCCAACTCAAAAACTGACCAACTATCCAAAAAATGTATCAAAGAAAGTGAATGGAAACATGCACGCAGCCCTGACTTTATCAGCTTGTGCTCAAACTTTATAGCACAGTTTTTCAAGTCACCTAGTTAACTATTGCAGTACACCGCTGTATTTTGCATTAGTTGGTGGTTTTATCTGTTATTGTCAACATGTGATATTAATAGTCATGCTTTTATATACTGCAGATTATACTACTGCAAATTAAAGTATGTCTTGCCTTCACAGGTAGCTCCAACACCACAAGCAATTGCACAGGATGCCAACATAAGTATTAAATGCTTCTTAAATGCTACTGATGCCCCGCATTGCTCTCTGAAATGACAAGTGGGCCTTTTGGTGGTATCTGATTAGGGCCACTGTCAACCAGTGCAATTCCCTCTCAGCATCCCAGTCACAATGGAATTAATGGGATAAACGTCTTTCCAGATATGGACATGGACAGATGAGAATGATAAATACAACATAGGACTCATTAAATGTAAAGCTTATTTTCTCACACACCTACAAATATTTCCGTGGATAAGTTGTGAAGGAAAAAAGCCAACTCAAAGACAACTTCCAAATATCCAAATGGAACTCATTAACGTTGAGGCCAAGACTTTGTCAACGGTATGTAAACTGAAGGAAAAGCACCTCATTTAATAGAAATAACATTCTATTGTCATTTTGCATGTGTTTAAGACAAAAAGATAAAAGATAAAAGAAATTGTACATTACATAACAGACGCTATGTTAGCTAATTCTGTGAAATTAAGCTTGGAGGCCATTGGCTACTGTGCTCTGCACTAAATCTCCTTCTTACTTGTTTCCATAAATGATGTAGGAAGTTCTTTTAATGAGGTTTGATCTTAGTTGTTGAAATACATGCCATTTTAATCTCCACAGCATTCTACATGCATCTCCTTACCTTTCTGTAGCAGACAGCAAGTGATGGCAATTTTTAAGGACAAACAGGCTTGTCCATGTATGTGTGTGGGGCACTCTGGGGCAGGAGACACATGGTGTTATGATCTACGTCTACCATAACTTCTACACAATTTCTCACTTGCTGCAACAATAGCTGAATTCTCCAAGAATGACAGCTTCTGACTGAATATAAAACACAGCCAGTTTCACAGATTCACAGATTCACAGATTTTTCTAGGTTGGAAGAGACCTCAAGATCATCGAGTCCAACCTCCGACCTAACACTAAGTACTCCACTAAACCATATCCCTAAGCTCTACATCTAAACGTCTTTTAAAGACCTCCAGGGATGGTGACTCCACCACCTCCCTGGGCAGCCCGTTCCAATGCTTAATAACCCTTTCGGTAAAGAAGTACTTCCTAACATCCAACCTAAAACTCCCCTGTCGCAACTTTAGCCCATTCCCCCTCGTCCTGTCACCAGGCACGTGGGAGAATAGACCAACCCCCACCTCTCTACAGCCTCCTTTCAGGTAACTGTAGAGAGCGATGAGGTCGCCCCTGAGCCTCCTCTTCTCCAGGCTGAACAAGCCCAGCTCCCTCAGCCGCTCCTCGTAAGACTTGTTTTCCAGACCCCTCACCAGCTTGGTCACCCTTCTCTGGACTCGCTCGAGCACGTCCATGTCCTTCCTGTAGCGAGGGGCCCAAAACTGAACACAGTACTCGAGGTGCGGCCTCACCAGAGCCGAGTACAGGGGCACAATCACTTCCCTCGACCTGCTGGCCACACTGCTTCTTATACAGGCCAGGATGCTGTTGGCCTTCTTGGCCACCTGGGCACACTGCTGGCTCATATTCAGCCGACTATCCACCAATACTCCCAGGTCCTTCTCGGCCAGGCAGCTTTCCAGCCACTCATCTCCCAGCCTGTAGCTCTGCTTGGGGTTGTTGCAGCCCAGGTGCAGGACCCGGCACTTGGCCTTGTTGAACTTCATGCAGTTGACCCCAGCCCATCGCTCCAGCCTATCCAGATCCTCCTGCAGAGCCTTCCTGCCCTCGAGCAGATCGACACACGCACTTAGCTTGGTGTCATCTGCAAACTTACTGAGGGTGCACTGGACGCCCTCATCCAGATCATCAATAAAGATATTAAAGAGGACCGGCCCCAGTACCGAGCCCTGGGGGACTCCACTAGTGACCGGGCTAGTGGTCCACTAGTGACCAGTTGTAGCAGAGTATTTTGAAACACCAGCGCAGAACAGTGATGGATGAGTGCAGAAGCAGCAAAATCCGCGCTTCACCATTGCTGATTCCACAGCAATTTCTCTTCTCTAAATATGGCAATGGCCCACTGTCGTCAGCCTCTGTTGCTGACTTGCCTTGGTTTTCCCATCTGTAGAATGGAGGCTATAACACCATTCTCAAAGAATGCTTTGGGTGTTAACTTATTGAGACTATAAAGTGATCACTTTCAGGAAAAAAAAAAAGGAAAAAGTTTTTTTTGTTTTTTTTTTTTTTTAATCTCAGGTAGTATCAATAATATTCTTCATTACAGGGTACTTAAGCACACATACAGCCACACATGCATATTTGTATGTGCTTTTTATTCGTATATGCATGTGTGTGCATGTGTCTATAAAACATATTCAGATCTCCATTGATCCAGGACAACGCTAGAACATGTAAGCTCTAGTTCTAATTCTTTTTCTGCATTTTGCTGTTAATCAGGACTGAATTCACTCATATCTGCTTGAATTCAGTGACAGGTTAGAGGTGAAACCACTTCTAGAACTGCAACACCAGAGGCTACGACAAACATTAAATGACCCAATCCTGTTCCCACTGATTTCAAAAGTCTGGATATTTGTGGCAACACCCTGACCCATGCAGGGTCAACTGAGAGTTTGCCATTGACTGCGATGAAGCCAAAATTTCAAAATCCCTGATCCTGCAACTGATTCGTGTGATGTAGAGGAACAAACGCCTCCTGAGAAGATAATAAAAGTTAGTGGAACTTGAGACAAGCCAAATTCTGACCTGACAGCCTAATCAAAGCTATGTTAGAAAGCATGTAATATTATACAAATATGTATTTTCTCAAATGACTCTACAAACCCACAGGAAATTTTTTTTTCATAAATAGAAAGGAGAAAATCTATATCTTGGAGAGTGAAAAACAAATTAAAGGTTCTCGAAGGGTGTTTCTTAACATTTACCAGTGTTTTTCCCCATGGAAATGATGAAAAATTAGCTTGAACCCTAGAGCTTTTGGTCTTTTGTAATCCGTTCTTTATTTTTTTTCCCACAATGAATATAGATTTTTTTTTTTAATCCTATATACAGAAATTTCACATATTTACATTTGAAAGCTTCCAATCTTGAGATTGTTTTAAATTAAAAATGCATACGGGACTTACCTGTGCAACCAAAACTTAGAGGCATCAGCAAACGCCAGATGAATCTGAGTCGTTTTTGGAACACATTTTTAGAGCTTATAACAAAATATCCTGTAATCAAGAGCAAAACCTTGCTGTCAGGCTTCTTGTGATAAGACAAGGATCTCCGGGGTCTGCTTACATCAGGCTATACGCAGAACACACTGGTGGTCATCTGCAAGCGCTTTGCCAGCTCCCACCCAGGTCTCATCACCACCCCGGATGGTGTACGGTGCTCCAGGAGGTGCAAGAGGACCTCCAGTTTGTGGGATATGCTGTCGGCACCCAGCCGTGGGCACAACGTGCCGGTAGGCAGTGCTTGCCATCGGTAACCAGCAGGGCTGCCAGGCCCAGAAACCTGCCCTTACCTCGGGACAGCACATGGAGCAGACACTGCTCCTCATGGAGCAAAATGGCAAATCCTTCTGGAAATATTAGCTTCCTTCACAGCCCGTTTTAAAGACAGCGTCAGCCAAATGAGATGAGAAGCGCAATCTTAAGGTGAAAACAATGGATAGGGATTCAAAAATCTGGTTTACTTTTTTTTTTTTTGGGGGGGGGGGGTGGAATTACTTCCTCTTTAAAACACTTGATTCTCTGTGAGTAATAAGGGTGGTGTTATTTCTCTCTCCCCCCTTTTCTCTGCACTGCCTATTTCAATGCAAATATCTGAAGGAAGCAGCTTTGCAGTCTCCATGTTTGTGAGCCCTCAAACGTGGACAAATACACATTGGAAGACTACAAATACAAGACAGATAATGTTAGCAAGACAGATGTTATGATACGCCTGATTAAAAAAAAAGAAAAAAAAATTGACTGTTTAAAACAATTCAAACTATCAAGCTGTAATAGTTAAATTAGCTTAAAATAGACAAATTCCTATTTAGATATTCACAATTAATATTTTCAGATGTTTTTGAACACTCATTTCAAAGCTCTGTTTTGAAGAGAATTCCTCTTTCAGGTTTGATTGCAGGGATATTTCTGGGAAATAAAGACCAAAAAAAAAAAAAAAAAGGTTAAGAATGAATTCACTTAGAAAGTCCTATGAACATATGTGAAAAATACTTCAATTGCCATATTTCAAATACAAGTCAATAACTGCAAACCAAGCATGGCACAAATAGGTAATGCAAGGTTTGTTTGATTAGGAAACAATTGCAGAGTGTGACTGCAATGCTAACTTACCTGATACACCCAGACATGTGCATGACTTCCGTGGGTTTGGTATTTTCTAATTTGATGTTTTCTAATTTGGTATTTTCTATTTTTTCCAAACATTTATTTGCCGAACAGTTAAAATATTCGAAAAGAGCTACACCGTACCCTTCTCTAATCCTCAGAAAGATCCCCGTAACCAGACACGCGTGTGCCTGCAGCCATCTGGACGCTGCCCTAAGCTGCCACGAGAGCTGACCTGATGGAGCCAGGATCCAGCACTTCTTGCCGTGGTCACTGGGAGCACATCACCGCTGTCAGTGGGATTTAAGGCACAGAAAGTAGTTTGGAGGCACTTGGCGATGCTGAAAGAGATGTAAGATGAGACTTGTGTGAAAATAAAGCAGAATTTTCCATTTTTTTCATGCATTATTAAAATTGAGATTTTAAAAATTAAAACTTTATTTTTTCCTTTAAAAATGCAACAGATGTGTGTGAAGACAAAGCCTGTGCCTGCACTGCCTTGTGGAAGCCGTTTTATAGTTATGTTAAGCAGTTACCGGAGGAGAGCACAGTGGAATGACTGCGTGTATCTGTCATATGTTAATTAGGTGAATCTGTATAGAGCCAAGTTTTATAACCTTGTTCAATTTTAAGAGGTTTTTACAGTTACTGAATGCATTAAAAACCAGAAAATGTTATGGGGATTGTCCATTGAATTCTGCACACTGGAAAGCTCACTTGTTGGGCCTGTGGGGAGAGCTGATTTAGTTTTGCTATATAGCCATATGCGTACAACAAGCAAAACAACAGTATAAAACTGCAAATCAGAGTCAGCCTAAACCACAAGACACTCAGCAATAAACCTTAATTTGACTGCAAAAAGCAATTTATAAAAGAGAGCTCTTGAACATCTCCAGTTCCTCTAATCACATCTAATTAGGGATAGATATGTTCTGTATGTAGAGCATCAGGAGACACGTTGCATCTTCTCAGGTTGCAACGTTGGGCAAATTTCCCCTCTAATGCCAGTCTGCTTTTTGCCTCAGGACCGCAGGCCAGGCCCTGAGAAAAAGAGATTTGGGTGAAATGTGTTAGATAAGCAGAGGGATTGCCCTGCCAACAAGCGCAGCCCAGAATAAAAGGCGGTACATTTCATACGCAGGTTTGGTCACTACAGCAGAAGCGATCCCACCTACTTTATTTTACTCATAGGAGCTATTCGACCAGCTTCAATAGGACTACTGCCCCTGCACACCTGCAAGGTGTGCAAATACCTGCTCTCTCCCACCTGAGCCTTTTCCCATGCAGGCTGGCCTTGCAAAGGGCAGGGAGGAGCCCACCACCACCATCACCGCTATCACCACCACCATCGTGCATCACAGCATGTCCCTCCCACAGCAGGTCCCCAGGCACCACTGCGTCCCTCCCCAAACCACAGCCAAGGTGCCCAGCAGGAGCTGGAGCGCTTTCTTCTCTGCTCTTCCATCTTCGGACTCTGATGAGCCGCTGGGGGACAGCAAAGGAGGGCCCTGCTCATGGGCAAAGAGGCTGGAGGAGGAGAGAAGCAGAAAGGATCCCAGACCTTGAGATTCACTGCCCACTTGTGAGAGGCTCCCAGATGCATGGGACCAGCAGCACCACACATCGCTAGCAAGGAAGGAAATGGCTGCAGTATGAATTATCACTGCGTAATTCCCAGATAAATTGAGTTAATAAAGCTGTGGCCTAATTACACCCCATCCTTTGTTCCTTCCCTTCTCAAGATGGTGCAAATCTGTGCAGTTTTTATGTCTGGGTAGGGAATCCTGGAGCCTTTACCCAGAAAAAAAAAAAAAAAAAATCCCATTAATGACTTTCAGCATTTCTGCAAGACAGGCCCTGTGATACCTTCAGGTGAAATGCTCTGATTAAGCAGAGAAGATTGCAAGAAAACCAAAACAGCACCTTTTTTTACTTTTTCTTTTTTTCTTCACACAGTTATTTAGTAATTACATGAGAAATGGGCCAGGTTTCTATGCCTGCATTGTCCAATTAACTCTATTGAAACTGCTCACACAAGAATGACAAACAAGAATTGGCTTAACATAAATTTAAAAAAGAACAGGGTTGAATACACAAATCAGGATAGTGATATGCTATGGAAATTTCATATATCTGCTATATATTCACAGAACACACAACACAAATACAACTAAGAGATTTGGCACACCACCCTTATTTCAGGAGATTTAAAATGTAGCAGAAGCAAATTACGTTTTCCACCAGAAAAATGTGAATCAGCAGCTTGATCTGTTCCCACTTTTCTCAAGCAAAGTCGTAAAGTCCCATCTATTATAATCTTGTTTTTCGCAGGCATAAACATAGTGTGAAAAAAAAAAAAAAGAGAGAGAGAAAAAAAATTATGATGAATATGGTTATAGTTATTATTTCCCTTCTGGGGATTTATTAAGCATGTGTTAGGTGTTTAGGTATAAAATGATTTTTTTTTTCCACTACATGGATGCCTTCTGTGACTATCTGTAAAATTTCATTAAGGTGTTACACTTGAAATTGCAGATCAAAGTAACCCCAAGAGATTAAGGAGACCCTGCTAATTGACTAAGGTCATGTACTGCACTTCCCACTGGCACTTTGGCCTACACTGACAACAGAGGAGCAGTCCCATCTCAGAGGACCATTCTATAAAAATACCATTTTCTTTATCTGTAGTCCAGTTTTCACACCACTATGATAACAAGGGATTTCATAAATCCAGGTGGACTGATTAGAGTTTTGAGTATGTAACTTTCTGAGTAAAAAATATACATGATACTTTTGAACAATTTTGACATTTTATCTTACCCTTTAAAACTCACGGGAACGTATTGCACATTAGGTGTTTAAGGATAAAAAGTGTCAGCGTCTATAGCAAGTTCCATCATTCAAACCCGGCACTAAAGAGAATATTGAAAGTGTTGCTGCAGACCATTAAAACCAGCTAATTTACAACCATAGACATTGTTGCATGAAGTGCCAACTTGGTCAGTAATTGGGGCCTGGAATATATATCCAGCTTTGACAAGAGAAAGTTTCTAAAAACCTTTCCCTGTTGATCAAAACATACAATATATTGCTCTCAACTGGACAGTCATTGTTAGTTCCATATTGTGATATTATTGAAAAATATGGACTATCAAGGGGGCGTGGTAAGGAATTATTACTGCTGTCAGCAAGATTTGTGAACCCATTGCTGAGATATGTGCTCCCTACTGGATCCTGCACCAGTGAATGCTGGAAAAGACGCAGAGAATTCAGAAAAGAATTACAGGAAGGGAGCGTGATCTGGAAAATATGCCACTTTTCTGTCATCATCATGGGAGAAGTAAGGAACTCATAGCCAATTGACCAGAAGTTTAAGGGTAAGATTTACAGTTGCATCGAAATAAACAGGGGAGCTCAGATCATATGGCTCATTAATTTAGCAGACTATGAAGAAGGACAACTGACATCAGCAAGCTGAGTGAGAAAAGTGAAAATTAGCTGCCATTTTTCACTCTGTAAGTTATTTACCAAATGATTTCATCAATGTTTTTTCACTAAGAGTCTTAAAACCAAATTTTTTTCTAAAAGTTGCTGTTTCAAACTTTTTTTTTTCTTTTAATTCGATTAACTGATTGTTTTTCTTCAAGTTTATCCAAGTTCTTCTTGATTCAAACTTGAGGCAATGTCATAAGCAATGGGTTTACTGGGTACATTTTAATGATGCTAATGGATGTAGCAAGCAGCTTTCCATTCACTGGATGAAATCTCCATCTATGCAGAAGGATAGTAGAAGGCTTATGACATACATAAAATGTGTGTCGTTTGCATGGAGATGAATTTCAGACTTTAGAAGCCAACAGAATCACATTTTCCATTATGTTCACCCTGCAGAACGGATTTCATTAATCAGCCTATCATCAAGGGCTCAGTCCTACCACATTACTCATAGTAAGTAATACCTAAGATGCAAATAGGTCCACTAAAGCAAAGGACGCATCTGGAGAAGTTGTGTCATTCTGTAAGTAAAGGTGCTTTAATGGACTTTGAGAAATCCCTAGTTTAACAAATGAAATTCTCATATTCTTTCAGCTCTTCTGAAAGGTCTTGGATAAATAAGTTATTCAACAGAAGTATTTAATTGCCTGTAGCACTGGAGAACTATTAAAAAGTTAAACTGTTGAACGATGTTTCTGATGAAAACAGGCAAAATTTACCGTATCGTATTTTGTTAGCTCGTATGCACAGTTATAAATTCTTTTTCATTCAGCAATTGACATTGAACTTTTTAAGCCACCATTCTGAATAAAATATAGGAGGTTTTATATTCCAGAAATATGGAAAGATTTGATGAAGGTGAGACTTGCGTTACTCTTGATTCATTGGAATTCAACATGTTCCCATTTTTTTTTAATATTTCATATAGCCATTTAGCCATCCTATTGTTTATGGTGGCTGGGTTTATCCAGTGGTAAATAATATCCGTGTTTATACAAAATAAAATATTTGTTTTCTATCTAATTAAAAATTTCCTCAAGTTGGTTGTGTTATGTTTTCCTTGTTTGATATCTTAAGCTGTACTATAATGTTTGAATGAACAAACTAACAAAAAAACAAAGCAAGAGAAACCCCAACTTCTGTATCTGCATCCCATTGCACTTTGATAAATCCCATGAAGTTTTTCCTCCTTGTTTTTCTTCAAATGTAAATCGAATGTAGCAAAATTTATTCTTCTTAGAGAATTGAGTATTCTTGTATGATTCCTTGCAAAATGCCTAATAGATGTATGTTATTTGCACCTTTTCATTTAACTAGTTCATTAGTTGTTTACTGTTGAGATCAGTGGCACGTGAATCTTTGAAATACTCTTTGGGATAAAATGTGGAAAAAGAATGATAAATTTGTTAATTGTTGTTGCCTTTCTTGCTATGATCTTTGGCAACACCTGCTGGTGGTAGTATGCAGTGCTGTAGCCACTCTACATACATGCCTTCAACATATAGACCTTCAACTGGCATCTCAAATGCTATCCAACTGCAAAGAGCAAAGACAGGGAGTGGGCTTAAAAATATGAAGCCAAGTTCCTGAAAGCATTTGCATAGAATTTACAGGCTCAAACATTCTTTCATATTAAAATGCACCTGATTTTTTTTATCTGTGCATCTGCTGTGATTTTTGAATGTTGCAATTTTGCACTAACTTAATCCAAAGAGAATTTTTTACAGAAGATCTTCTGTGTACTTTCTAGTAACAAGGCATTTTGAAAAGCAAGATAAATAACATTTAGACATCTACTAAAAAATGTCTTTTTTTTTCCTTTTTTTTTTTTTTTGTTGTTCTCAAATCCTCTTTTTTACATAGTACAGCAGCAAAGCCCTGTGTTGTAGGTGAAAGTCTGTAAATCTGCAGTAACTGAAAAATAACAGAAGGCGCAGCAGCATTCTTTATGTTAGTCTATATTGATCGGCTCTAATGAGCACCAGTGGAGCTGTAGCTAATGGTGGTATGTCTGGTGTTAAGGGCAAATGTGGGAGAAGATTATCAACCCAAGGGGTTTAACAGTTGCTGGACTGCCCTCAGCCCTCAGGGCAATGATGCACTTGAGAGGTCACTGTATCAAATGAGGGAAAAGATTCAGCTTGTGCTGCTGGAAGAAATGCAGCAGGAGCTGTATTTTAGCTGAGACTACAGGCATCAACAAAACAGTTACTATCTGCCATTCGCTTCTTCCCCTCTCCTTTCCCCCGACCACAGCCTAGCTCGCATTGCATCTCTAATGAAGAGCGATAACATCAGCAATCCCGTAACGACCAGCATAGGTTTGCTCCGAATTAGTTAGGCTTAAATATGCACATGGGCAAAGTAGGTATCTCGGCATCATTGGTGCAAGGGACGCACACAAAACCAAGGAGAGTGACAAGTCGTGGTGCAGAATGCTCCCACACCTGAAACCTGTTTATTACCTGGGGGTCACATTGCCATTTGATGTGAATTTGCTTGATATTTCATTCACTGTGTTGCTTGCCACCCCCTTCTGAGATCTGAGAGGGGCGAGATGAGTGACCACCGGAGCAGAGGAGGCCACTGGGCTTCAAGGGGAAGTTAACTGGCAGATACGAGAAAGTGCTCCCAGTAAAATGTTAGTGCAGAAAGGAAGCTACAGGTATTCAAAAAGATAAAAATGAACTCAGAAATGCCTTGAGGTGTATGGCATGTTGCACATTCTATGCTTTAATAGCATAATGGAATAATTTTAACCATGTGAGGCTCCAAAACATACCAAGAAGGTCTGTTGAGAACCAAGCAGTGAGATTTCAAATATTTATCAGAATAAATACTAATATTAAAGAAGGAAAAGAAAAAGAAAAAAGAAGCAGAATATTTTACTTAATGTTGTAAATAAGCAAATTAAATATTACCTTAGCTCCATTATGCCATGGTACCCTGTGGTTATGGCAAATTATTTATTAGGTCTTTTAAAATTCTAAGACATGGATTCCAGTTTTTCCTTAGAGACCTATGATGGGTCGGATTATTAAAAAAATCCTCACAGATCTAATTTTTTTTTTCAGTGTTAATATATAATAAGTCTGAATATCTATATTGGCTGAATATCTATACTGGAACTATATCCAGTTCCAGTCAGGAATTTCAACCAGAGTTTTGCCTGAGTAAGAATGAAAGAAGTCAAGATTTGGTCAAAGATGAAGTATATTCCCAATTACCGTTAGCAAAAAATGAGGCTTTAGGCTGTTACCAGGATGTTGATATGAAAATACCTGAAATAAATGGAGCAGACACTAAAGCTAGCGCACACACTCACTGGGAGCAATGATGCTGGAGACAATAAGAAACATTTTCTGCAAAGAAGCAGGAGCTGACACATCCAATGCTGGCTGCCTGATGGGCTCCAGCTCAGGGGTTTTACATCTGCTGGCTCCCACACTGTCCATTAGACAGGCGCCCACACCAGGGATGCTGCAGCCACAAGTGACACTAATGTGCTCAACTGTTGACACTGGGGAACCTACAGAAAAATGTGTTCATACCCGTGGCTGCATGCACGGTTAAGAAGTGAACCAACCTGGCGAAACAGAGTGAGGGAGCTTGCATCTGTCCCTGTCCTCACGCCTGGTTAATTTCCAAATATCCTAGCAAAAAAAATAACCCACATTATTTTTAAAGTACATCCCGAGATGTGCTTATGCATTGCCTGCTGTACCTTGAATTTGTGCTTGGTTCAGGTAACACCATGCTATTTATGTACAAAATGAACCTATGAACAGATTATGTATGGCAAACTTATGGCAATGTGTTTTCTAGGGACTTGGTTTAATAAGCAGATTCAGCTTGCTCTCTCATTTAGACAGTTATTGAGATTTCTTCCTATCTGAAACACTCAATTGCTATGAGCTGTGCAACACGAGCAGAAGACAACCATCTCATCTAAGCCTCCAGAAATATTACAGGAATACTGGCTTATTGACAAAGCCAAGGCCAGATTTAGAAGCTGCAGAGAAAAGAAATAAGAAAACACGAGATTCCTGAGTAAAGATGAGGCAAAGAGCCAGACAGGTGTTTCAAAGGGCTGCTCACCCTCTTTAAATGTTTTTTGCTTTTGTTTTTGTTTTATATCAAGATATGTGTTTAAGCATGTGTTTCACTCCTGCTGCTACTTTAGTTCTAAGAGGTCAGTTACTCGTATAAAATTGGGCACCCAGGAACACAAAGGACTGTTCAAGCTTCAGAGGTGAGAGCTTGTTTTTATCACAGACTCTTCTGATACTCAAAAGCACCTCTACACTCTTTATTATTAAGTTTTGGGCATAGTTCACATTCAGAAGAAGTCATCAGTAAATTTACAGATGCCTTTTTTTCTTCTAATGAAAGAAATCTTGGTCAATACCTACCTATACAGTGGCAAACACCAGAGTACACAAGGACCTATATTCAAAATATATTTTAGATATTTCTGTCTATACACTTCAGTAAAACATATTGGCAAAATATTTCTCTAAAAGAAGAATTTGAATAATATAACAAGAACAGTTCTGTGATGACTTTTTTCTTCAGGAGACTTTACAGTTTTGTAACGTATTATTTATTTATTTCATACTTTTGTTCAACATACTGTACCTTTGGATACGTGAATGTCAGGGGTTTTAAATCGGCTTTTATTGGTTTAGCTGGACTGGCAAATAAATTACAGGTAAGAAACAATTGTTGTTGAATCATCTGATCTTTCTTTTTCAACAGCTGTATCTCTTTGTTTTTAGGCAAGTACCACATGTGCATTAGAGAGCACATCAAAGCCCATAGGAGAATGAAAAGGAAATGCACCCCGCAGCACTGACAGGACAGTGGGTCTATTACTGGGCTTACCTGGGACCCTGCCGTATTTACCCATATCATGGATGTTAACTCCAAAATCTAATTAATCCAAAATGCCACTGCCAAAGCAAATACAAAAACATAAACGAACACAAACATTAATGTTACCAAAAAGCTAAAACAACTGGTTGAAAATAATGACATTTAGCTAGGGGTTTTAGAAGTGATTTGTTTACTCAGATCTTTTGCTGTAACAGATGTATAAGGGTAGGATCTTGCTCTGACATGTCTGCAACAAAACTTCCTCAGAGTTTAATGATGTAGGAGCCCAGCTAAGGGACCTATCTTTTTTATTATTAGTCAGTATTGACTAGTCATTTTGAAATGTTTGCTTTGAAAAGGACATGCTATTTATTTTTCTTTCCATTTAAATATCAAAAATAAAAGATCTTTCTCTAGCTCAAAACAATAATCCATATAATGAATAACCACCAGCAGCATAACAAGTTTCCTCACTCAAATGAAGAAATATTTTCAGCTCTGGAGATTAAGTAGCCACCAAGTCTACCCCTTTATCCATCAGTCTCAACAAATCCTTCCAAGTCATTATAACCTAGGGACTAAATAAAATTCTTCTACTATATTTTTTTCCACATGTATTTCAACCACTTACATGAAATGTAGCTATTTCAGGGGGTTACAGGAAATACACCTTATTTTCTTTGCACCGGAGGGATTTCACTTTGCACTATCCTTGCCTTCACCCCTTAAACAGAACTAAATCCCATAAGTGATCCCCAGATGATGCTGTTTATCACAGAACTATTATTTCCAATGAAGCAGCAAGTACTGCTACATGAGCATTTGAAAATACAGGAGTCTTGCCAAGTTGTGAGAGGAACCCAGAACTTGAACCCTGTGTATTTTAAATAAAATCAAAAATAATAATAGTCTAAAACCAAAATTTGTGCTAGTTTAAAGCCACTTGAAAAATTAGCCTGTATTATCAAAAACTCTGTTTCATATCCACAGATCATAAGGAAGTCCCTTCTCACAACCAAAAGGACAATTTTGGTGTATCTATTAAAGCTCATTGCAGATGACCTCTTTTAACAGTTCAGTTAAACAAAAGCACTACTACCACCTCCTTCTACTCGTTTCGACCAACAGCTTTCTAGCTTAAGACTTATTCCTAAATTTTTCCTTCCTTCTTCTCTTTTAGTGGACCATCTCTACTGTGTTTTTGTCTCTGTTCATATAAACTCCATTTCTGCATTTGTCCTCTCCTTTTGTCTTCCTTCACCATCTCCTTAGTAAATTACCCTCTTGAGACAGTAATGTTACTCTGTATAATTTACCTTCATTTCTTACTGGTTTCTTAACATTCACACTCCATATTTATGCCCACTGCCATCATGTCACTGGGTTGAAACATCTCTTCATTTATCTGCTTTTTTTTTTTTTCCAGAGAAAGAGTAGATTAAAAAAATATATATGTTTCCTTCAAAAAATAATCTCACAACATTCAAGTGTGTGTTTGATGCTTTTCCAGAATACATACCTGGTTCTCCAGCACAGAAAAAAATTGAAGAGTGATGGTTTTCTATTTAAAGAATTATCAACAGTACTATCACTAATAGTGTCTTGATAAAGAAAATAACAGTAAGTAATTCAATATTGAGAAAAAGTTCGTTGACTGAAAAGAAAAAAAAAATAAAACAAAGAAAAATATCATATCTTTACCTGATTCTATAAAATCATTAGCAATAAAAGAACAGCAAGGAGAGAAAAATCAAGTGCTGAATCATGAAAAGAGTCAGCAGATCAAGGTCTTTCTTCTAAAAAATCTTTAGCAGGGAAAAGAACAGTGGATATTATTTCCAATTATTTCTCAAATAGGAACAGAGAAAGGAAAATAAAAAATACACACACACACACACACACAAAAAAAAAAAAAAAAATCCCTGACTTGGTGCTACTGGAGTTTGTAGCTGGAAGGAAAGTCCTTGCTTATATTGAAGTAAAGTTCTGAAAATAAGCAAAGAACAGATTTATTGATTTTTGGTGAAGTCTGGGTGTAAAAAAGAGAAAGAATAAAGAAGTGCTCTTTGCCCGCTATGTCCAAATGACATCCCCAGTGGCCTTCTTAATGGTGGGGGAGGGGAGGGGGCAGGTGCCTACCCCGGCACACGTACACAACTGCCCTTAGGCTAGGGCTAATGGTATTGGCTGAGCCTGCTGTAAGCCTCTCTTTTCTAATAGCCAACTTTCTCTGTGCGAGAAGACAGACAGATATTGATTGGTCCAAATGCCCTTGAGTTGACAACATCTGAAATGAAAATCCACAAGGCTAGCACAAACTTTCTGCAAGTTCAATTTCTGGAATCTGATTATGAAGCTGGACTGCAAAACCGTTCAGACATGTAAAAGGTCTCCTTTTGTCGCTGGCTTTATACGTGTAATTATAGGGAGGTAAGCGACTTCGCCAGATTTGCCAGACAAATGTCAATTTTAAGAGGCGATTTAAGGGTAATAGCATTTTGATTAGAAGGAGAAAAGAAACCACCTCCATCATGGAGTTTAATGACAAAGGATCTAATGCTCAAAGACACAGGTCACATTTCCATGCTTCAAGAAATAATTAGATATAAATAAATAAAATATGCATTCTCTATTCATCTGTTGCTATAAGGGATGCTTATAAAAGTTGCTCATTGATGGTAGAGAAAACTATGTGAATTTGAGAGAATTCATTTTCAGGGAAGTTAGTTCATCCACACAAAGTCTGAGGTTCAGCCTAACGTCGACTACAAGTGAGTTTAGTTTTATTTTCTAATCACTTTTTTGTCCAGAATCAACACACTGAAGTTACAGTTTACAAATGCTAAGGATAGGGAATAGAGAATGCTGGAGGAGTTTATTTGTATCTTATTAAACATTCCTTTTTATTCTGCAAATTCCTCCTAAATCAATACATTGACTACTGTATAAACCTTAAATAAAGCATTATTAAACTGGAAGCAGTGTTCATGTCTTAGTGAGTTATTTAGAAGCACAAAAGGCACACTCTTAAGAATCAGTCTTATGCCAGGTAAAGTACAGCTGGAATACACATTAAATTTATTCAGTCATTGATTTGTAATGTTGATCCTCCATGGCTTCATGTTTCTTTTCTCATTAATCTTAGTTAACCCTCTCAAAACAATGCCAACATCATCGTTTGATGTATTGAAGATCCAGCATGCAGAGTGATGCTGCTTTCAAGGCTGTGATTCCTGCCATCGGTAGGGCTAAAGTCACAGAACCAGAGAATCTTTTTGCTTGTTTTTGTGTTAAAACCAAAAAAGAGAGTTTCCTTTCAGATGGAGAAACAAATAAAGAATTTGTCCAGAGACAGGGCATCTGAATGATCTGGCTGCAGAGTGCTAATAGATCTACCTACTGAGGTCTCTTATGGGGCGAGGAGAAAACTGCTGTGGTGTTTTCACCAATATCCAGCTCCAGAAGAAAACCACTGTAGGGAAAGACAGAAAGTTGCGAAGAGATCCTAATTTCAAAATTAAGATGTCTGCCATTAAACTGCCTCCAGCTGTTTGATATGAGATTATTCTTATTAAAATATTTCCATCTTCTACCTGCAGCTCCTTCCTCTCCACAATACATCACCACTTTTGTAGAGAAACTGGTCAAAGAGCAAGAGGAGAGGTCATTTTTGGAGGAGCCAAAAGCAAATATGCACAAGTGTGCGGAGACCTGGGAGCCCCAGGCATGCAACTGCCATGCAGGAGGTGACACTCATCATTAAAACCCTGTCCTTTCCCGGGTGGACTGAACCGGCCTTAACCTGTCACTCCTGTGGACTTCACTTTGGGCAAGCAGAAACTGAACTGCCGTGATTACTAGACACTCCTGGAAATCTTGTCTGGGCTCTCCTTGTCAAGCACAGGTAACAATATATTTGTCACCGTATGTCATGACACATGACAAATAGCTGTTCAGACTAAATGGCCTACCTCTATCACGTCTCTTCCTGCAAAACCATGGCTAGGTTCACAGTCGCTTCTGAGGATGCAAATGCTTTTTTTACGCGTCAGCTCTATGGGCTTCCTCTATTTTAGCAACCAGTTTTCTTTTAAATCTGTCTTTTAATTATCAGGTCGAAACTTCCCCTTCTGACTTTTTAGCAAATTTTGAACCCCAACAACACATTATCAATATAAGACAAAAATGAAAGAATTTCTCAAGCTTCCATTTTGCTGGTAATTATTTACAGACAGTATGAGATCAAGACACAGATGAAGAATGTATGTCCGCTTTCATATCCATGGAAGTTGCACTCAGCACCAAGGGGGAAATGTTTTAGCTGAGGATAAACTATGAAGTAAACATTAGAAGCAAATGTGAGTCTTGTTTCGGTAAATCCATCCCTTGAAACTGTTTCTTCCTTCAGTACCAAATAGCCTTTCTAATCTTTTGTCTTTTCAAATAGCTGCGATAATATTAAAACCATGCTTCATGGCAAATAGCATTTCTGGGATTTTCCTAAGAGATGTGGCTTTGGATAAGAAAGTGCAATTGAGTTAAAGCAGTAGGAGAGCCCGGAGTCAGCGGGGTTTGTTGTGATCAGTTGACCACTTCCCAGTAGGCGTCTCTGCAGTCACTCAGAATTACTAAGCACCATTTCAAAGAATATAAGTAATTCAGTCAACCAAATAAATAAATAAATAAAACAGACAAGAACAACAACAAAAATAATAACAAACCCAGCTTAAAATACTTTTTAAAAAACCCTACCAGCATCCAAAAAGTAAAAATCTGTTGAGCTTGCTTTGAATCCTGGTGTACTTAACTAAGTAAAAATCAGATGGCCAAAATTTCTTTATGGAACATGGATTAAAAAACAGGTACTTCTGTGACAACTGAAATATTTTTAAGTTGGAGAAATGACAAATTCAAAAAACAAAACAAAACAAAAACATAGAACATACCACTTCTTTTGTACAAGTATGTCACATCACTTTAGAGAGTAAATAAGAATGCACTATTTGACACAACAATTTGGAGTAGACGTTAAAGCTGAAGAAATTCCTTGCTGTCAGAAAAAAAGCATGTCATGTTTGCCCTGCCTTAACCATGGCTCTCTGTAACCTGGCTCTGATTTTTGCTGGAGTGCCTAGAAAAACTTTGTAATCCCAGTCATATTTTCTCCTAATTTTTCATGTTGAATTGAAGCTGGCTGATAACAGCCAGGACAAACAGCTGAGGAGCTCTCAGGTACAGCTCACACAATTTTCAGCCTCTTGTCTTTTCACTTAAGAGTCCCTGATCTAACATAAAAAAAAAAAAAAGTAAAAAAAAAAAATCTCAGCAGGACTTCCATAGCCACTATTGACACGTAAATGCATGTATATATATATCCATACGGATGTCACACACTTTCCTAAAATACCAGCACATGCAAAATTGAATGAGCACTATCTGCTCTTATTTTACCATTATTGCACTTCTAAGACAATACCCTGCTACCTCTATAAAGAATGATAGGGCAGGCAGGCTGGAGTAGCTGCAGGGGATCCTATGCCTGTTGACTGCCAAAGCTGCTTACTACTTAACAACTGATCAACTGGCCCCCAAGGCAACAGCTTAACAAGCCCCAGTAGAAGTGGACTCGAGATTTCTTCCTCAGCAAAGAAAATGAAACCATTTACCAGGTATGACCAATATCTAGGAATCAAGGGTAGCCACACCAACAACACTTCAGCTCCTGAGCTCTTTAGAAACAGCAAGGCATTTCTAGCCTGAATTCCTAAAGCCGAGCGCAGCTTACTGGCATTGCAGCAGGCGGGGGGAGAGTGGTTGGGGGCTGCCTCCCCCGCGGGCACAGGGGCAGAGGGGGGCTGCTCGGTGGGAGCACCGCCGTGCCCATGTGTTGGGTGTCAGGAGGAGAGAAAGGAGAGGGATTCGGCACCGAAATGCAGCAGTTCCTCTGGGGTCAGATGTGGCAGCTGTTTACCAGCACAAAGCAATTCTGTACAGCCATTTCGGAGAGGAAATGAAGAATACTGTACTTGGCCGAAACTACAGGGGGGATTTTAGGAAGGCAGAATTTAATTACCCAAGTTGGAATTTGGCCAGGACACCAGGGCTCACACCTCTGCTCTCACAAAAAGTGCCAAGGGGTCTTTAATAGTAACAAACAGTCAAGATTTGGGGTTAGTGTTTCACCTAACGACAGTGCCTTCAATAACATTTTGCTCCTTGACAGAGTGCTAACAAAACTTTATTCAAAAATCCTTGGTTTTGCAGTCCTGCAGTAGCGTTACCATGAAGAACGACTTTTCTTATGAAGTTTCTGTTTATCTCAGGACCTTCTAGTGAAAGGTGCCTTGTAACACTTCTTCAGGTCCACTGCAGGAAATGAAAGCAGTCTTTCCCATTTTCAGGTGGGGTAGACTATAGAGACTGGCACCTAATATATCCAGATTAGCTGCATCAGCCCCGTAATCAACCAATAACCTGACACGTTTCCTAAAGCATCTATATCCCTGTTCTTCCATCCCTCAAGTCAGCAATATTCTCTGTAGGAGACTTTTTTTTAGCAATTTTTCAAAAGGAAACTTGAAGCTGGAGGGAGGGCAGGTATTTCTCAGTTTGTTTCTTTGACTTGCTTTTTTATAGTTTTAATCCTGCAACCATCAGGAGAGGCGTGAAGAAAACCTGCAAGGACAAACTTTATTTGAAAATTGGAATGACCTGTTGACGACTCACCTTCCTGCACACAGATTTACTAGCATATGTTACTCAGTGTATTTAGTAGGGCGTTATTTGCAGGACCAGGCAAGCGTCCCCCACTTCAAATTTTTTCTCAGTTTTCTCAGTTTTCACTTCTGCCATTTTGCCATATTTGCCAAATTAAACCTGCAGCTTTTAAAACGTTGTTTGATTCATGCCTCCAACTCTTCATTTCTAGGTCATTATTCAACCTCTCTCTTTATAAAATGTACTGAAGAAGTTGACAATTATGAGTCAAGGTCTGCAGACTGCTGATACGTCTCTGTATTATGTTAACTGGTGTCACATCATTTCTTTCTACTTGTAACAGACTGCTTTAAACTAAGATTGAAGCAAGAATTGTTTTCCATTCTGTGCCACTGCAGTGCCTTCTATAGAAGGGCTCATAAACATTTCTGTGATAATCAAATTACTGCTATTCACAATAATGAGGCACAAGATATCAACCCTGGAAACCCAATAAATTTCCACAGACTCTTCTACTAACAAAAGCTTCTTAGAAAAAAATGAGGTTTTAAAAATTCTGACTAAATCAAAAATGCATGTGACAGCTTCTGAGAAGGTCAGAGTCCTCATGAAGGGGAAACCACACAACAATGAGGTTCTAAGCTTTTGGAAGAGCTGCGCCAGGTTTCAGAGGCAGATTTTTGGCGTTTACCAGCAAGCTCCAGCTTTTCTCATATATGTTCAAACTTATGCATTTCAATCAAGCTTGCAAATAGTAATCCTTATAACATTATAACACTCTTAGACTGTAGGGAGATATAAGAAGGATCTTTAGGACCTTTCTCAGTGGGTTCCAATAAGTAGAAATTGAGCATAAAAGCAATAAACTAGTTTTACATCATACCCAGTATCACATTCAACACATGAGAAATGGATGACATGCTACGTACACATGATCTCAGTGGAAAATAAAGGGGAGGGGGGGGGAATGTTCAAATTTACTCAACAGAAGTATAAATAAAAGCTTTAACTCAAAATTCTAGGCATGACTGCTCTTGCGATGCAGCAACAGTATGTGAAATGTGAGCTCCATGTCTGCCAGCACCAAGAGGATTTCAATATCACAAGTCTTAATGATTTCTATTGCCTCATTGTAGAATTCTCTGAAAGAAAACACAGGACTGGATCAATGTAGTCATTGACTGACTCAGTGTATGGATAACTGATGCACATTAATACAGTCTGCATTCAACTGGAGTGTTCCTCAGAATTACAACTAAAGGTATAACAATGCAACCTCAACCTGAGTAATAGTTGAATTGACTTTTCCAATTTTGTTTTCTAGTAGATGCTGCTAGCTCCATTGCAAGGCATTGTTGCAAGCCCCCAAGCATCCTCTCCATAAAAAGTGAAGTATCTTTGGATGAAGTTACCCTCCAATACAAACCTTCATAGAATACGTCGGCACCGTTTAAAAGTACTTTGCACTTCTAAAGCGTCTCAGTAGAGTATACTGATCTATAGGTGCTTTATATATACTTTTAAACCTCACAGGAGATGGTGTGAGATAAGAATCAATATTCTCAGTTTATAGACGAGCAACCAGATTAAACAACATACCAAAGGCTACAGATTTTTGTACCATGTGCTCTTAAACTGGAAACCTTTTCTGTTGCTGGAATGCATATAGGACTGTCTCCTAAGCTACAAAAGTTATCCTTGTCTCAACTACCATGAACTTGCCTGTAGCATGTAACTATTCTCCAACTTTCCAACTTGCTTTTTTTTCATTTGTTTGTTTTACTGACCCTCTGTATCACCTCTATAACATGGAAACCCAGACAAACCATCAAGTCCTGCTTTCTGACATAGCAGAGCAAGGGGATTAGAGAATAACAGTTCAGCCTGTAAAAGTAAATTACATATACTGTACACGCCATACTGCATTTTATGTGCTGCAGAAGAGATCTTGTCTGTGCAGCTGAGGGCTGAACAGGGTCCTAGGTGTTACACTGTTTATTTCAATGGAAAAGTGACCAGAAGGAGGAAATCCCTATGACCAATAAAATTAACACTGCAGTTCACTAGTACCCAGAGGCCGATGGCAAGCCATACACTTTGAATTTTTGGGCCATGGATACCTAGCAACAAATAATTTATCAGTCCAAGATAACTATCCAAAGTAAACAAATACGAAGTCTCAAACACAGTTTTTAAAAGAAATAAAACCTTAAATATCTTCTTCCCAAGTGTTCATCTTGGAGTTAGATTAGTTCAGTGTTTGGTCCATTTTTTTGCACAGAAAAACAAGCAAAAGCTACTTCTGTGACAGGGGAATATTTGTAAAGAGAAATGAGGGGAAATGTACAGAGAAAGTTTAACCTTTGAACATCCAGAATTTTAGAAAATGAGATTCCAGATTCTGCTTCAGTGTGGTTAAGTTGCACCTTTGGATGTTATTTTGATTTGTTTCAGCACCAAAACTTCCTTTCTAATGAATGAAGAGAGTAAACTGGTACCGTGGTGTGAAACACAATTATGCACAGTACAGCTGCTAACAAAGTCACTGCTATAGAGTTTCTTGGTATATGTCTTCTATATTGATTGATGATGTCATTTAACAAATAATTAATAGGTAAATGTATCAAAATAATGTCAAGATTTGAATATGAAAAATGTGCTTTTTTTGCTTGCTTTTCCTTTATTGAAACTGATTATTCTAATTTCACTGTTAGAAAAGAGATCAATCATGAGAGTCATTTCTGCAACTTAGGTTATTCAGCATGGACTAGTCCTCAGTTTAAAGCAGAGTTCATTGCTTTTTGGTTCCATGCCACACAAAGTCTACCAAATTTAGTAAAGAATATAAGGCATGACTGTGACTTCTGTGCAATAAATACAAACTTTCTCCAACTTTCTCCAATCACCACGACTCTTTGCAGTATCATGTAGGTACCCCTTAGACAGAGATTTATCTATTATAGGTATACACATGGTATAAACTTCAGTTCCATTGTTCTTTCTAAAGAATGATGAGAAATAACTTATTGTGATCTCAGATCTCAGCTATGAAAGCTTTTATTTAAAAAATAAAAATAAAATCTCACACTCCTTCATTTTCTACTTGGTGTAATTTCAGAAGTTCTCAGTAACCTTTTTCCAGTTATTAGCAACTCTCAAACGAGACAAAAGGTTGTCACACATAACAATTGCAGTATGTACAAGGCTAGGTTAGTTAAAATCATACTATTAGTTAAAATCATACTATAAAAAAAAAAGTTAAAATCGTACTATTAAATTTCAATATCTAACTATTTATACATATATCTGTGTTTTTGTTTCCATGTCTTCCTTCATAGAAAAAATTTCCAAAATACGTGTTAGGTTGTCTAGACAGATGCTAGATATGTTGAAACGTTTTTGAAGATTTAAATTATAGCCACTAAAATAAAGTTCATGAATATTTTCATGTCTAGGTGTATCTACAATTTTTCTTTTCCACTGAAAGAATTTCGCTTAACATCATGGGTCAATCAAGTGTTTTAGTCTCAGGAGAAAGTGGAAGAAATCACTTGAAAATGGCTGGAAAAAATCTTAGTTCCAGAAGGAGTTTTGAAAAGGTGGACTCAAGGTCAGCAAAGTGCTAAACGCTGTTCCCGACTCTTGCCAATCCCTTGGTGCTCCCGTTCATACAGCAAGTTGATTAGAACAAGCAGAGCTGACTGCCTTAAAGATGCCTTGTAACTGGCCACACTGTATCTGTTAGACTTGTAAAAATAAGGTATGTTTTATGGAAAATGAAGGTATACGTCCTTATACATCTTAGAAAAGGAACATATGCTCTGAGTCTTAAAAGGTATAAATGTATAAGGTGTGATTTAAGTCATAAAGATACATAAATATATTTTTTGAAATCTCTCTCAATTTGCCTGGAAGATCTGAAGAATGGTGCAACTTATATGTCTAATCAAAGTAGATAGTGGCTTTTTCATGACAAAACTATTTTTCCAAACAGAATTTAATGATAGAGCAAAAGCAGTTCTGAGTTTAGTTAATCCTGTTCTATTAAGCATGTATACATAAAGCACAATGATCAAAGTAATGAATGTCATAGTATTTTGGAGGTTACTGTCCTATCTAGAGAGCAAATACTGCCATTGACCTGAATCCCAATAAACTGACATTATTATGTGCCAACCAGCCATTTTTATATTAAGAATAAGCTAGTACATGTAGAATTGATTATAAAAGCTAAATGTTCTTGTGATCCCCTACGCTGAAAATAAGCTCAACAAGCTCACAGGAAAGCTAAACAAACTGTACAAGCTTGTGAAGCTTTGTTTAGGCTGGAGATATGGGGGGAAAAAAAATAAGGTTTGAAAGTAGGTCTTCAAAAAGATCATTTCAATAACTCTACTGGATTCTTTAGCTAGAAGGAGGTTAATTTTCTTTTATTTTTTTCTTCCTAGTGTATTTATTAATACATCCCAAACCAGTTCAGAACATATTAGACTTCAATAGGTGACCTAGCAATTAGCTGACCATATTAAGTCTCTGACTTTATACAAACTTACCTTCTTGTTTAACTTCAAGGACACAGTTTTCTGCATCCGTAAATTATCAAAGGTAAAATAATGTACACAAGATTATATGATATGAAAATTGAAAATTTTAAACTCTCATAACAGTTATGTTTTGGGAGAAATCAGTATTTTCTTTTTTTTTAACATGCATTAGTGTATTTGCTTTCTAGGCACAATATGTATCTACTTTTCAACAATAATTTCAGAACTTCTGCCACCAATAATTTCAGAATTATTTTTGTAAAGTTTCAAAATGTATTAAGATAATCTAATGCAATATAATAAACTTTTTACCAAAATTTCACCTGTACAAAGCAATTTATGATTTAAACAACTGACATCACTGAGATTTACCACATGAAAAATATGGTGTTCTATATCAAAAGAATAAATTAACACTACTGTATTTTATAACTACCAATTTGAATTTCATAAAGGTAATTCAGTAAAATTATTTACCTAACTTCATTAACACAAATGTCTGAAACACAACAAAGTCAAACCTCAATTTCAAGTCAAAGTTTTTCTGTGATTGATAAACCATAAAAATAATACAACAGCACTATTAACACATTGGGTGAAGAACTAAAACAGGATGTGGACTGTAAACCAAGTTGTTTTTAGCTAGTTTTTATGATTTTCAGAATCTCACAAAGAACCTTATTTCATCTCTAACAAAAAAGCAAACAAACAAAAAACGCTTTGATGCCTACCCCTTTTGTATTATTAAAAATCACTTCAACAGGACTGCAAAAGTTTGGGGAATAATTCCATACCTTTTATACCTGTGCAAAACTTATCTTTCCATGCTCACCTTAGAGCTGCTATATTTCTACAGATTTTCTATCTAATAGGATTACAATGGCTACAAAGTTACTGTAAGCTTTTCATTTTTTATGGATTTGTTCTGAAAATAGAGGTTTAATGCATGAATTCCTTAGTGGAATTCCATGACTGCTTATGCAGAAGGCCAGACTGGATGACCATAACAGTCCCTGTAGGTCTTAACATCTACGAATCAATTAATATATGAATATGATATAATTTAGAGTGTTGTTTTCATGGATTCACTTGAGATTAAATACAAACGGTTAAGCCTTAATTATTTTAACATCTGATATTTGTCAAGCAAATTGCTTCAAAATCAAACCATGACTTTCCATCCTGGTGAAAACATTTAATTACACTAACTACTAGTAAAATTAGTTCAGTCTGGTCTCAAATGCTTTTGGTTAGTGTTAAGTACTGACATGCCTATTTATCATCCCTCTGGGTTCTGATGCTCAGTAATGTTTCCCAGTTCTGTCAAGAAAAATGTTGACACACTCACCTGTAACAGAGGCAACACAACAACATACTTGTGCCTTGTGCAAGCATTTCCAAAGCGCTGAAGTGTAATAAATATGATTATTATGAATACAAGGACATTTCAGAAGAGCTAAAAACATGAATTTTTTGTATAAGCTGAAGAACTTTTTTAAAAGCCCTCCAAACAATAACTCTAAGTCAGTAAAAGAATTGTCGGTGACAATTCCATTCAAATAAAAGGTACCAATGCTTTTGACACACGACCAATGGAAGGTATTCCGATTATTAGTAAATCACCCTTCTGCTGAGGACCTGACAGTTTTTCAATAACGTAACTCACATGGAGAAGGTGGTAGGACCAAGAGGACTATATTTTCATGAACTCTTCAATCTATTTTCCTTGCTGCATCTAAAAATTTCTCCAGGAAAATTCTTCCATGTTGCAAAGATTTTTTTGGAAATGGTCTGACAGTGAGCCGAGCCAAGAAATAGCAGAATTCTGCAGGGAAGCAGAGTGTTGTTTAAAAATGAGACATTTACAAACACCAGTGTTATGTTATTTATGGTTATTAATATGAGAGTGACCACAATAAACTGAGGTAGCGTTATATTATTTTCATTTGTTTGTACTCTACATTTTCTTCATGACAGTGAAAAAGGTTCTCTGGAATTACTCTAGCACTGCATAACTGGGAATAGTACGGTGAAATATAGCAGAAAAAAATAACATTCAGCCAAATAATGTGTTACTTAACACTGTGACAAAAACTGGCTTTTATTACAACAAGTCCACATATTTAAGTATCACATGTTCTGAATGCATAACTCATTCTTACATTCTGAGTTTCACTCATGCGGGAAGGCAGCCTGCTAAAACCCTGTTTTAAATGCACATTGTGATAAAAAATAGTGTCATTGCTTTAACACGAAGATTTCTACAGGCTCAGGTCCTGCTCAAATGCCATCACTGACAGAATAGCTGGCTCCAGGTGTGGGCAAACATTCCTGTGCTGGTGAAGAATCAAATATAGCCTATAAAACCACCTAAGATGAGCAACATACTTAGAGAGAATTAAACTAATTCATACCTATGTAGAATTGAGAAATATTAAACATGAGCATTTTAAGATTGCAAAAAATAATGTACTTTATGTTTGTCCAAAAACCAGAATGAGATAGATTAATTAGGAATTTGCAGATCTGTTAAAATGTATAAGGGTAGAGCTCAGGCTGCAAATGTAACCTTACCTTGAGAACTTCTCCCTGATAGGATCTCAGCAGAACCTGCTCCTAATAGTGTATATTTCTCTGTGTTTGTTTTTTTTTGTTGTTGTTGTTTGTTTGTTTGTTTTGTTTTGTTGTTTTTCTAGGACAAGACGCGCACTGGTAGAAAGTTGTAGTCAAACTTAAAATGCTCTTCAGGCTGGTAGTTCTGATCTCCTTTAATCTCCTTCTCTTGATTAACAGTAAGGGCTTCTGTGAAGGACAATTGACTTGGTGCAATAGGTCATTTTCCGGTCTCAACCTTGACAGTGTAATCAGATACATGGCATGCGTAATAGAGGTCAGTTAATGCAAAGATTAAAATTAACTGGAAGTCAATAAGGGAATAATAAAGGAAAATGATTATCCTGTTGCTCCTACTTTGAAAGAGTAAACCTTACATTGCAGGCCAGTAGTAAAAAAAAATTTAGTCACAACTGATCCAATAGGCCTTCATAAGCCCTCCAGCAAACAATTTAATGATTTCAGGTACCCTTTAAACTAAGTGGCCAATCACTGTTAAATCCTTTGGTATTCATTGTAATAACATTGATCATGATGAACTCTTTTGGTATTAATGTGGATGTAATATATACCTTTTTAATTATAGAACAAGAAAATCCAATTACCCCTTTGCCTCATCAAAGTTCTTTGCTAGCTGTGACTATTTAAACATACATCATGAAACATTCAAACTGAACGAGATTTTTGTGCAAAGCAAGGGCCAGATCCTGCCGGATGCTGACCCCTCTCATCTCACAGGCATTTCGGGAGAAAGCAAGTGTGCCAAGCACCTCTGAGCAAGCATATGGTCCTTTGCAGAATCAGGCCTCAGTAGCACATGGAAGGATACAGAATGTAATGAGCGGCTTTAGGTAGACCCTGATTAAAAGGGCAGAAAGCATTTGTTTATGTAACAGGGTGGAAGCTGTTCTGAATACTTAACACGGTTGGTTGGGACACAATTTATTCTGCAGGAAAGGGGAAAAAAATGATGAGCTGAGCAAACTGATTTTGTTTTATTGCATGTGCCACAGGCTGAATGCTCCAAGTTTTTGACCTGGCTGCAGGAGATGAGTTGTATTCCAGCCCAGGTCTCCCAGCCAAGCACCCAACATCTGATGGCTGTCGCCCACCGCACTGCCAAGCAGCCATGGGAACAGATTGGTCTTGTTGGACTTTCCTGAGATCTGCTCAACCCACTTACCACACCGTGTGGGCACGGACTGTTTACACAAGTAAGACCACTATGATTTCCCCCCAAACCAATAATGAGAAAGAATTATCTAGTGAAAAAAAAAAAAATCATATTCTTCCCAAAAGATTAAAAGCTACTTTCTTATTCAGTTCCTACTTCGGGAAAACTCTGACAAGCTGAGCACAGAGTTTGAGATTTAACTGTCGGGAGGTAAGAGCAAAAGAAGAATAAAGATCTGGAATTCAGCTCTTCTTTTTGAGTTGATCCTCTGATGTAAATAAAGCTAGCTTCAGAAATACATAATTACTCTGTGAATTGCACAGGTTCCCTTACACAGTGGGAACTGACCTTTTTGAAGGATGAGCTCGTGTCCAATGATTACTCTTCATTAGTTAATGAAAAACAGGGGGGCTTGTTCAAATATATCTAGAGTTGCTCCTCCCTAGTAACTGGCCAATCAAAACTCAGCTCAGAGGTTTTATATTTTGTTTGTTTTGTTTTGTTTTGTTTTCTGACCATCCCATCATTTCAGTCCCTCAGAAGCAATATTTATTTGCCAGAACAAGTCCAGCAAAACTTCTTGCTTCATAAAGTAACTAAGGTAGAGTACAAAATATTGCAGAAATCTGCTACTGAAATTAACCTGTTTGGTATTTTCTCTTATTTCGGTTCAAAACTACCACAGAATCACATAAACAAGAAAATTGCATGACAGTATATTAATCCAGGCATAGTTGCTCGAAATGGCAAGTTGCAGTGGGGATAGTAAAGCCCCTGCTTGGTAGGTATGCCATTGGACTAGGGATTGAGTGAGCGATGTACTACAGTGTATAAATATACCTAAATATATAATATATACCTAAACAATATGTGCTTTAACAGCAAAATGGCATTGTAATCATGACAGACTGGAATTCATAAGTTATCACTGAAGGTTTGTGAGCTAATTGCCTGATTTCTACAGCTCCATTGCAACTAGAACCTGTTAGTCTCAGAAGTAGGATTCAGAAGGAACAATACCAAATTTTCACAATGATTTCATGCTGCGTGAGGCAGTTAAGGATTAATAAAGATATTTTAAATGTAGAAAATCTTGTTCTTTCTTTAAAAATTACATTCTGAAAATCTTTCCTAAACATTATTTGAATAAAACCTCATTACTCACAGTCCAAAGAAGTTCATTAGGAGAAGATCACTTTGGAAAGCATTCAACTAACTAGCCTTTCTTCTCAGCAGTGAATTACATTAGCTACTTCCTAGTTATTTAAATCTTGCAATAAAAGATGTAAACGCTACAGTGACATCTTAAGATCATTGGTAAGGCAGGTCTTGCATGCACAAAAATGCCCAGCTGGTCTGGAGATAAAACAGATTGATAATTAGTTGCAAAATGTAACATTTCATCAGGAATATTTTGAATAATCCAATTTATCTTTGTCAGATATGCGGCACATATTTTTTTTTTCTTCGGATACTCTTTGTTCTTGAACATAGTATTATAATTTCAGCCTCCTAATTAAAGCGCCAGTCGGTCGGACCTGCCTTGATGTCACGCGGCGGACGGGGGGCTGGCGGCACGGCGCGCAGATAAGGTGCGTGCCCCGAGCCGCACGCTGCCGCGGCGCCTGCTGCCTCCCACCACCCTATGGAGGCTGCAGCCAGTTTGATACGGGGAGATCAAAGCCGGCCGGTTTGAAGGGAGGAGGCCTGGCTCTTCCGGCTGGGCTGCGCGACCGGGGCCGGCGTACAGCAGCTGGGACCGCTGCTTCTTTGCGCTCTCAAAGCAGAAAGCAGCCCGATGGCGCGGGCTCCCACTGCCGCATGTTTTCTAATTAAGTGATGAAACGGAGCCATCCCTCCTGGCTGCCCATGCCAGGCGTGGAGGTGTGTGTCCCCAGGGACGTCCCAGAACCGGTGGCTGTACCAGCGTTTGGTGTCCCCATCCAACAGGCGAGCGCTGCCTGCCTTTGCCAGTGCCGTCTCGGCAGTCCCAGCTGAGATGCCCACCGCCTTTCACAGCTCCAGCCTTTAGCCCCAGAGCAGCAAAGGATGTTCCTTGAGCACACACAGCTTTTCAGTGCGCCCGGTCAGGAGGCCAGGTTTACCACAGGTGTATCAAAGATGCAAAAAGGGCCTTGCGGAGACACTTGCAGAGCCTCTGAGCTCCTGTCAGAAAGCCCCATCCAGCTTATTCCGTGTCCAGATCCACACGTGTCAGAGAACAGCTTGCAAATGCCAGGAGGCATTTAGCAAAGCTATTTTCTCAGAAGTGATACAGTAACCAAATATCTCACCAGCCTAAACAAGGCTGAAAGGTTTCCTGTTGGCTCTTGTAACATACCTGTCAGCTCTTCCTCAGCCTTGCCATTGCAGCACTTATGTGAAGTTTTGCACGGTCAAGGGCCAAACAAGTTTTTGGGACCTGCAGCAAGAACTCACGCCCACCCATGCTGCTGGCTATTACGTGTACAATACATGATGCAAACTCTGTCTCACATACAAGAGTTTGACTTTTCTAATTTCTATTCATATTTATGAAAATAAAATTAATTTGGGACCTACATTAAAGTTTCTCGCTCGTTCTTTCCCAAACTACCTTCAAGAGGAGATGGAAGTCATGTAGCCTTATCAGGCTGCACCTCTGATATGATAATGATATCTGTACTGCCCAGAAAGTAGGTCACAGTAATTCTTCATAGCAGTTTTTGTAACCTACTCAGGGACTACAAGGCCAGCTATTTTAAAGATAATTCTGAATTCCTTTAATAAGATTTTATTGGATTCAGATAATTGATCCGATTATTGAAACCTGGGGAAAGTGCTATTGACCTGAATATATAAACCAGTAGTTCTGTTTCTTAAACGAATTTAGGTCATTACAAACTTATTACCTCTGCTTAGTATCAGGAAAGGTGCTCACTGCGGGCCTGACAGACACAGGTCCCGTCCTTATGCGCCCTGTGCATACAACACCCAAACTGCTCCAGCAGCTCCTTCCTCTGCATCTCAGGATGGATCAAGGATCTTGAAAGCTGAGATGAGCTCATCACAACTTCTTTCATTTATGACAATAAGAATCATGGCTTTTGCTTTCTTTAAATCTTTTTTTTCTTCCTTTTTTTTTTTTTTTTTTTTTTGGTAGTCAGCAGCGATGTCTGTACCTCTGCAGCTGCTTGTCCTCTCGTTTGCAGTACTCCATCTAGGTCTGACAACTCAGTGCTAGAAAACTCCAGTTTCTTTTCCACCTTACTCTTTGCCTAGTTTCCCTACTCTTAGCTATATTTTTCTCTGTAATTTTTTACAATATTTTTGTCCACAGCACCTAGCCTGACTGTCCTTCCCAGGCTCACTCTGTTCTCATCCATCCTCTCAGAGAAGGAGGACCCAGGAGTCCCTTCCACTCGCATCTCCTCCTGGTGCATCTTGCTCGCTCCCTGCCCGGTTGCCTGCCCTGCTGCAGGGTGGTTGGGCGAATGCCTGGCCTCGACCGTGTGGATCCACTCCACAGCCATTCCCAATCCCCAGCCCAGTGGGGCTGCATTGCACAGAATCTTTCTGTCCATGTGTCCTGCCCAGCACTGGGGTCTGTCCTTGCTTCTCCCAGCTGCACGATGCTCTGTGCGCTTGCACACGCACACATAAAGGCTTTACCTAGGTGTTGTGGAAGGAAAAAAATCCCATTTCTCCACTTCTTGCAGTTTATCAAGTCTTGGTGTGGGGTGACCATTTGCTCTGATTGCCTGGGTATGCCCCGCTGGCTGGGCCATTGCTCACCCTATTTCTTTACTTTAATGCAATGCACTTGATTAGATCTCACACACCAGATACAGCAGTGATGGACATGATAGAAATACGCACGGAGACAGAAAGCTGGAGCATCCTCATTCCCACTGGTCATATATAATGTTACTGAAATTATTTGTACAGCCATGCCAGGGATGTGCTGCTATCATCCCAGATCAGTTCCTGATGACTGGCCTGCAGAAGCAGTGGGTTGCATTCACGAGGAGTTGGAAAAAAAAAAAAAACAAAAAAAAACCATTTTTTTCCAACAATACTCAGCTGTATAGTTGTCAAAATAATTTTTTCCTTGACCTTAATAACCTCACTTTTATTTTGACTATCCAGACTAATTTTTTTCTTTTACCTGGATTTTGCTTTTTACATGTATCTTTTTCTCTCTTACAAACCCCATGCACCACACGTGCTACTTTAAGCATTTTCACTGCTCTTCTGTCCTGAAGCAAAAGACTTTCTCCAAATACTACATCAGCCTTGAATACTTGGCAGCTCCAAGCCAGTGGCAGTTCTACCCTTTTTTCTTTAACCCCTCTGAGTTATTTGAAAAGCTGAAACAATAAGAAAGCTTTATCTATTTAGGTAAAGACACAAAAACATAAAGTATTAACTAGAGAGTTTAAAATAAAGACAACAAGCAAGTCTTGCATTGCATACCATTGCTTTTAAAAGCACTTTCTCAGTGCTCTCCAGTGGTCACCTCCATCCTTTGTGTTCAGCTCTATTTTAAGATGCTTCTTGAAGACTACCTGGGCTGAGTGGCCAAAGCCATCCTGACTTTGCAACCATGAAAGCTCTCCAGAGCTTTACTCCAGCCCTCAGTAACCAACCTGTTCAGTTGTGCTTCTCTGTGATTTCTCCTGTGCTGCTGCTTTTTATTTTGTTGTTGTGGAATTACATGCTCTAATTGCGTAAATAAACAGTCAGAAACCAGCCCAAACCCCTGGGTGTCCTGAGGGCTTTCCCTTCCCTGCAGACTCACTGTCCATTTCCAGGTTCCCACTATCTTTGCTTTTCTCCTTTTTTCCTGCTTGTACTGCCTAGAGGGGAGAATTTGTCACTGAGCGCGAGCAACTCTCGAACTTCTGAGAAAATCGTAAACAGGCTGCAGTCCCCTATGAAAGTGAGGAAAACAAATTTGTGAAAGGCAGAATCAACCATCTTTAGTTTATTTACCATTGGAAAGCTAATTGCACTCATCCTCAGAGGCACTGAAAACACCTCAAAGAGTTGCAAAACCCACAAAATCTTGAGCCAACCCCTGGGATGGCTGCAACGAGCCCCTCTCACCTGTGCTGGGGGTGAATGGAGACAGCGCGGCCCTACAGGCTCCGTCCCCCCGAAAGTCCCAGGCAGGGGTGCAGGTCCCCACCCCAACCTGCCGGGCAGGGAGCAATGCCCCAGCACTGCCCAAGCAATTTTGTTGTCCTACCCTGCGAAGCAGAGGCTGGGTTCCTCAATAATGTCACTAAAATTATTAGATACTTTGTTGGTTTTTTTTTCCTCCCAAGACATTGTTCAGTCAGATGTAAGGAAACTAACTTCATGAGGGTTCAAGTATTTTCCTAAAGCTCTTGAAAAAAAAAAAAAAAAGACTTTGAAATTCAGAGTCCTACAGCATTTATTAGGTATAACTACTGAAAACATCTAAATAAACATACAGTCAATTCCTACAGAAATTACTTAGGAAAAAAAAATAGAATAAAATAAAAATAAAATGAAGAAAGAAAAGAACAGAAATGATAATGTTACCTGGTATTTTCATAAAAATAAATAAATAAATACAAATTTCTACAGTAAGATAAAACCCTCGATTAAATTTTACAGTCTAGTATAAAAAGCACTGCATAAAGGTTGTTATTTTCTATTAACTATTGGGTTTTTCTTTAGGGCTCTCGCTAGCTCAGCAGGGTTTTTCTCAGCCCTGATTTAAGACAGCCGGAGCTCAGACCAAACCAGCAAGGAGGATTTTCTTGAAAGTCAAGGGAACTGTCAGGTCAGAAGAAGAGCACGGGCATGGTACAGGCGATCATTTTCCCTTTCCCTATTCCCAGATGGACAACGCAAGGACAGGCAGAAGCTGGCCCCAGCTGCAGCAGCTCCCGAAGGAAGAGGCTGTTTGCCCAACATTAGGCAATGAGACTTAAAAAATGTAATAAAATACAATTAGCATCTTCTGTAAACACCGGCATCCAACCAGGAGACCGTATGAGGAAAAAACATTCAAACGGGAAGTTAGATGAATAGAAAAGAGAGAAACTGCAGGGCACAAGGGATGGGGTGGTGAGAAAATGTGCATGGTCCCCATCCCAGTGCCCTCACCCCCTATGGCTTTGGGTTGTGACCTGGGGCCCATCCCAAGCCTTCAAGCTCCTGAGTGTGAACAAGGACTTTTGGGGTAGTGCGAATTCACAGAACTCCTGTTTTCCTTTCCTTTGTTGTTGTAAAAAATAAATAAATAAATAAATATATGTTGTACCTAAACAATATTGAATGCATTTAGCACAAAAAAAAATAATTGTTTTTTGTCTGCTTTATCTGTATGTTATTTTGCCTTATGCTTCTTAGATATCTACAAATCTCTAATTTTGAAACATGGGTTTTTCCTTTTTTTTTTGTTGATCCTTTCCGGTGAAATAATTGCAAGTGTGGTTAAGTTCGCGTGTAATCAATATCCTCCTGCCAGGTTAAGGGGCCATGATAACAAGAAGACAGTCCCTCTCCAAAACAAATCACTGACACTTACTATTAATCATTTCTGAAGGTGGTTTTTTTCTCCAAACCAAACATAAGGAAGGAGCGTATTCTTTGTATGCACAATCATAAAGCGATCATTTGAGAGAGCTATAGATTATCTGTGTATAGTATAATCTTTCATTGAAGGTTTATGTTGGATGGGCCACAACACTTTATGTAAACTGTAAATGGTACATAGCTCAGTGGCATGCTGAGATGCATCGGTAAGTCTGCAGATTAACGAAGTAAATGCGTGAGAAGAGGAAAATACCACTTTTTCACCAAATACAAGCCATCATCTTTCCATAGGCTGTGTAAATATGTCATTTCCAATCTGAAAAACACATTTTCAGTAAATTCTCAGTGCACGAATATCAAGATGCTACTAGAAAATCTGTAACATTAGGATGTCTCAGCAGTCCTCTCTTTTTCTCCTAAAAAAGAGGTTTCATTTACTTCAGTAAAGTCCTATTTTAATTCATCCGTTTAGGAAAAAGGAAATAATATTATTTATACCAAATGGAGGTGACATATACATTGTGATATGTCCTAAAATTCAATCGTGAATTAATCATAAAGCAAAAGTAAGTTGAAGTCAGTGTGAAAAGGAAAAAGAAATAAAGCCACACCTAAATTGAAGAACTCTCTCTCTCCAGCAACTTCGTCAGCAGCTCTGACTGTCATCAGGGGATAAATCAATTTGCAGCAGCTGTGGACAGCTATTTAAGTGTGAGCCCTGAATAGCTTAATTGGGGAAGTGTGTTAAAAGTTGAAGGCATGGAGTTGCATGTGGTTTGCAGTATCCTTGCAGGTGTGTGTGCGCGTGTGTGTGTGCGTGCAAGGCAGTTGGAAAATGTGGCTCTTCAGAAAATCTCTTGCTCACCATCCTTGCAGTCATGACACGCTTGTCTCTGCTCATCCATGAAATTCCCAGATATTGTTACCTGATTCACAGAACTTTTTCAAATGAGAGGTCAAAATGATGATGCAGAGTGGACTATGGAACTGATTTAAGAGTTAAATTTTAACTTTTAAGCAGAGGTGGGCCATTGAGGACAGGAGACAAGAGTGCTGATGGTACCAGGAGGATGCATCTCTACCAACAAGCTCCAAAACCTTGGGAAAGGTTCAGGAGATCCCACAAAGCCCCTGGAAAACACCTCCCTCATTCCCCGCAGCTAATGGAGAATGAGATTATACATCCCATAGCTTTACCTTTTTATCATCTAATGTAAATATTGCTATCCAAATCTCTAATTGCTCTTTTTAAAACCCCCGACCCTCTAAACTTCTTGAAATCTTGTGGCAATGCATGCCACATCCATCTGCAAAACATCCATGTCCTTTCGTCAGCCCGAGACATGCTCCCTGTCACCTCCTTTGGCCGTACCTGTATTCTGCATCAGCAGAAGGGGAGAAAAAAGGGTATCCTCAATAATTTCCTGAGGACTACTCGTTATTTGATATCTCTTTACCATTTTCATTCTTGTTAGCCACAAAATTCGTCTCCCGATCTTGACAGCCTCTCATCATGCACAAACCTAGCCCTGTGTCTAATCATTTCCATCAACTGTCTGTGAACTTTTTATATTTCAGCTGTATCTTTTTTGAAATGGAAATGAATACAGCGTTCAAGGCAAAAGCACATCACCCCTTTATGTAACAGTATTCAAATATTTCAGCACTACTTTCCCTCCCGTATTTGCATACATCCTGTGCTGCGGTTTGCTTTGTGGCGCTGCACACAGAAATCGGTTTTGATGAAGGACGCACAATGTGATGCCCACCACTTGCATTCGGTGGGGAGAAGTCATCTGGTTCTCACTGCTGTCACCAAGGGGTGGGTCAATCTTTTTCTCCATACAGCACTTTTGCCCCTAGGACGTTAAGTCTTGTTAGGGGAGTACTCTGGGCACCGTAGGATACACTTATCATCTGTCCCGAGGAGAGTTAAGTTGCTTTATGCAACATCAGCACTTACCTTGATGTCCTCGAGAGACCTGACCACGTTGGGATCTCAAGCCAGGACTGAACTATTCCTCAGATGAAGACCTGCTCCTGACACTCCAGCATCCCAAGGACTGGGCTGTATTGGGCACAGCCAGAAGCCTTTTGCTCTGCTCGCAGTGTCAAACATACGGCATAAAGGCCATGCTCGCTCTGTCTAAATCCATTTGCTTTTGGATGCTTAATAAAGCTACTTTTAAAGCTGCGTATTTACTCATGAATGGAAGTGACACAACAGTATTATTTTTCCAAATATTGGAACCTCAATAATATATTGCACTACTCTCTTAGCCACAAAGGTATTTTATAACTAAAGCAGGGTGTTTTTTATGGGTCAGATGTTGTTGTCCTACTGTACCACAGCTTGTATCCTCCTGATACCACACATGTTTGTTCTCTACTTAATTTTTAATGTATGAATTTGTTTTTATATTAAAATTCAATAAAATTTTAATTATAAAACATAATATATCACACTGAAGTATATATATCTGCAGAGACACGCATCTGTGGTTTTACAACAGATGTGTGTATCTCTGCAAATATTTAAGATGCAGATTTTACCATTAAAACAAGCACTTACCCAGTTTGATTACAGCTGAAAATTTCAGGTAGGCCCAGGTTGAATGCCCCTAAACTAGTCCCTGATCTCACTGGAAGCTGAAAGGTGATAACTAGACACTGGGTGTCACAAGGGACCAGGAGGAAAAGGCAGAATTTGAGTCATGCGAAGTTGAAAGACATGGAGAAACTAACAATTTTAACTAGTTTTTGCACAAATGTGTTTTTGTAGATCTGAATGTTTTCTAATTTGTCTGGATTTTAGCCTTTCTAGGTAAGAACATCTTGCAGTCTGACTTTTCTGAATCTTTTATCCACCTAGCATTCAGTGGCAGAGGAGACATGGCTCTGTAGGTATCTCACATGCCATATGCACAGCATATTTTGTGTGAGGTGCTCTTTGGTAGGACTTTGTACGCTCCACTTCCTTTTCACTTGTAACCAGGAATGATTCTACCCCTGCAGAAATGAATGGCCATTCGTATCTGCCACGTCTGCCATACTCCATACATTCTTTCCTGTGCCACAGATACAAGATCAGAGTCTGACATACACTTCAGAAGACATGAGGGATGAGAGAGAGAGAATGAAGATAATAATAAAGAGTGATCAAAATTTAGGGCTGGGTCCTGTGCTTATTTAAAGTAGTCCAAAGCTTTTTTCAGTGGTCACGTAGGTATAAATAAAAAGGAACCCCAGTAGGATAAAAAAGAAAAGTTATGGGAGGAGAATGGGGTACTATGAAGAGTAGGAATGCAGAATTTTTCAGAGCAAAATGCATCAAAATGCTTTCTTCAGATTAGACCCCGGTGTTCCCAGTTTTACTGGTGCAGTTCTGGTGCCGAGGGAGCACTCTAGATTTACACCACTGTAAGTAGGTGCTAAACGTGGCTCATGATGTGCAGGGAGGTCACCCTGGAGGTAACCTGAGCTTGCACCATGGCAGCAGCCTTCAGGGTAGCAGAGGGAAGCCTCTCACATGGCCCGCGCCATGGGTCAACCAAAAGCCATCGAGGATCCGGGGCCTGGCCAGGATGGAGGGGCCACCAAAGGTCCTCTCTCACCTCCTTTGTCTCCCTTATCTCACAACCAACTTTCAGTTTCTCTTCTTACACTTTCAAATTAAAATGTGGAATATTTAAATCGTCATCTGAATAATAAATATAAATAAATCCCCATAAATCATCCAGAGGAGCCTACTTACAGCATATGACAGCTTGCTCTGCAGTGCCTCTTAAACTGGCATCTTACGCGTTGTTGCACCAAGCATTACCAGCGTTTTCTTTAAAGACAGATAAAATTCAGTTCTTGAAATGCAGCATATTTTCCTATTCATTGCCCACATCATAAGGCTGACCCACATAATTTTAAGTGAGAAGCTGAAATCTTAACCAAATTCCACAGAGATTACATGTGATATTGTTTTAACTGTTTGCTGAACTCTTTCTGTTATTATTTGTCCTTTATTTTGGTGAAATAAAGCGAATAAATAATCATGTTTCACCTGGGAGTATGAAATTCTAACAATGAGTTTTTAGCAATGAAACCATTTTTGGGAGGGATAAGGGAGAAATCTGAGTCTGCGAGCAAGGTCTGCAGGTTGTCTACATGTTTAAAATATTAATCAGTTGGCAACCTTTCTCCTCTGGAACAAAAAAAAAAAAAAAAAAAGAGAGAGAGAGAAAAAGAAAAGAAAAAAGACACATTACATAGAGCCAATAACACAACTTGAGAAACTGTAAGATGATCATTTCCTCAGAAAAATCCATCACCAGTTTAACTCCTAAAACAGAGTTAGTTCTCAGGATTGCTTTTTTTAAAACAAATGAAATAGCTGTTAGTTTTCTTAAAAGTATGAAATGGCTGATACTAACGATGAGTTTCTGTCATAATTGCAGCAAGCTGTCATCAACAAGAAATTTCAGCTAAGACCCTGCTTTGGCAGAACTCCTGGGAAGTACAGCACAAGAGTAAAATCTTCCATGTCAAACTTCTGCAGATGATGCAGATTTATGCTGTCTATTAGACTCCAGTATCATGTGCTGTCGTTCACCTTTTTCTTTCTTTTTAAAAAAATGCTATTACTAATAATCTCCATGGCATTTACCGCTCTGTGATTTCCTTTTTAAAATGATGACTGAATCTGAAATTTTTAACACCATAAATAAACTAAAACCTTTGTGCTTCAACAATGTCAATCCTGTTTGTGTGGAGCTTTCCCTTTTTTCTTCCTTTTTGTTTCTTTCAGAGAAAGACTAAGCACACCGTCTTCTTAAACTTTCAAATACGACACACAGATCTATTTTTAAGCATCTATTTTCAGATGCAGAAATAAACTCTTTCCTTGTTCATGTCTTTTTTTTTTTTTTCTTCCCAAATATTATGGGAAATATGCCTGATGTGACGTTCCCCTCATTCTCAGCACTCTCAGCCAACTTATTCACTGTTCGTGCTGGAGACAGTGAGAGCTCCAAACGTCCAAGCACAACACGCCAAGCCCGAAGTTCAGTCTTGCTCTGCCATCAGGAACTGCAGGTAGCAAACTGGACTTTGGCACCATACTCAATCCTTTGAAAATCGTTGTATTATAGATGCCACTGTTTTATAAGCCATCATCTTTATATTTCTTTTGCATATAAGAATGAAAACCGGACCCTCAAAACCCTTTGTAATTCAGTCTAGCAGCCATGAAATACAAATATTTCCGTAATCCAAGTAAGAATTAAAAGTCAAATTACTTTATGGATTTATTTATATTTGTACACCAGGGACATCATCAAAACAGACCTCAAGAGCTGAAAAACAATTTTTTTCTTAAGCACAGTTTTTCTCCTTCAGTGTTAGGTTAACAGGTTCAACTTTGTGATATTGCAAGCCAAGAGGGGAAAAGCAACCGTACTCAGCGAATTTAATGAATCTGATACTTGTGGTACAAGGCATCTAAACGTGTGTGAAAGAAGCGTGAACATGTTACAACAGCATTTTAGTGCAAATGTTCTTCTCAGACTCATCTGCACAAGCGTGTCGCTGAGATTTGCATGTGGCTGCGCCATGCCCTCAGTTCAGCACAAGCACAGGGTGATGCACCTAAAGGAGCTCCATCCTGGTGCCACAGGGACTGAGGAGTCCGGATGTGTTCCCCTTCCCTGCTGCATATTTACCACACGATTTTAATCATGGCTTTGTGGCGAGTTTGCTTCTTTTTCGCAATAGCTCACCTTTCACATTTGGGGGAATCCAGTCTTTTTACCAGCTGAAATTTGGGATTATGTTAAAAAAAAAAAAAAAAAAGTGACCTTTTGATGCAGCCTACAAAGTACTCCCACTAAACAGGCAATAAGTGAATCTAATAGACACCCCAACCCACGCCAAGTCCCATAAAATCAGGGTGTGAAGCATAAGGGAGAGAGGGATTCATATTAATAATTCATTCCAAGCAACCCCCTGGAGCAGTTTTACTATGATATGCTATGCAGAATGCTTCAACACACTAATTAATATTTTCAAAGTGTTCCATGAGCCCCTTTTAAAAGCACTTTTGCCATTCATTGAGCATTCTGCATTTTCTAAAGGAAAGATGAGTTTTGCCCCCCAAACCAACTGATGAGCTGCCCTCTTCAGCCGAGACTTTCAGAACAGAGGAAAGCACTGCGAAGGCAAACACGCCAAACATTTTACATTCACCGGATTAATAGCCTGTGCATCTTTGCTCTTCAAATCCAAAATTAACTGGAATAAATTATGCTCCCTTTGCAATACATGTAACCAAAAACGCAGGTGACCTCAAGAGATATCTCGTAATTGCAGTGAAGAGTCCCTGCCGCATTCCCCTTCCTAACTAATACGGAAATAAAAGCACTGTAAATAACTTGATATTGATACAGCACTAACTTCTTCTTATGCGCAGTACCTATTGTGGGTTTTTTTTTGCAATACGTTAGAGCATATCTGCTATTTATTCACAAAACAGCACAATTCCTTACTCCTGTTAACAAGAAAATATAGCAGGGATTATTCTATGATGAAAAAGTGGAGCTCTGTGAGGAATGGACTTAACCCAGTACTTCCACATCAGTAGAAAAATCTATCTGTAGCTGCACATCAGCATAGGTCTCCCCATCATATTTCTATTAAATGCACTATAACACGTGAAAAAAAAAAAGACCCAGGGATAACACATGACGTGCACATGCTCAAAAATCATAACAAAAGAATTTCTTTAGTAAAAATGAGGCAGAGCGTACAACGTGAGTGAACTCTGCCCAAATGATTGTTTCCTGTTTTGTACAAATAATCTCTTTTTTAATTAAGTACTGAAGAATTCAACTAGTAAATTATTTTTAACCTCTGACATGCCAGAAAATGTTTTGAAAACGTCAGGGGTGGGAAGCGGTCTTCTAATAAATGAGACCCTAATTTGGCACTGGGATAAGTTGCAAAAATCGGTTGGTTTTAGATTGAAATTGTGGAGAAATAAGCTTTCTGTGGAGCCTAGGAGTGTGGGCCAAATATGTTCAAATCTTCTGCATGTATGCAAAACTGAGGCCCTCCTTGTCCTTTGAAGAGCCATTTTTGCAGAATCCCTGCACAGGACTCGCTGCACCTCACTCTGGGGCAAATGTCAGGGTTTAACCTGAAAGAGGTGCAGTCAGCCAACCTCTAGAACAAATTGTACGTTAAACTATCATGACCCTTATGAAAAAGCAAAAAATAAGATTGTCCACTAGTTAGATGGACTAGTTGCTATCCAACAGGCACAAAGCAGGGGAGTTACTGTTCCTGCACACGTATTTACAGCAGTTCTGCCAATGCAAATAGTAATAACCGAGGTAATTGTGTTGGTTTTGGACACTCCCTGGAGAATGCCCTCGAACCCCAGCTTGGCCATTGTTGGAAGATGCAATCCAGCACAGCTCTGAAGTCCTGCTCCCCACTGCTCCCAGAGGCTCCCCCTTGTACCCAGGAGTGGTAAGGCGAAGCCTGGCAGCCCGCAAGCACCCAGAAAACAGCCAAACTGTTCAGAGAGACACGAGCGGCAGGTAGGGACTGAACCACCATGCTGGCAACACACGCAGCCTATGAGGGAATTAATACGTGAGGATTCCCTGAACCGGGATCAGTGCACACACAGATCAGGCGATCACCCCCCATTCAGCCGTGCAGCATGGAGCCAAGACCCCATTGGTGCTGTTACCCCCCCCCACAGCTCCCCCAGCCCACTGATACCCCCCGCACACCGAGGAGGAGCTCTCCTGCCTGCAGAGATGCTCCCCAGCAGCAGCCCAGTCTCCTGGCACCTTTAGGACGTGCATTACGCTGCTGGCAGGGTTCTGTCCCGTGGAAGGGCTCCTTTTGTGTGCAAGGGGTCAGAGATTTGTCCTTTTTTTTGCAACATTTGCTGCATCTGCCCGTGATTTGGTGACGCAGTGACCCACTGCTACCTCAGTTTTAGAAGGGGTTGCACACAGTTTGGTAAGGTTAAATCAGAGGATGGGCAGGCTGACATGGGGACAGCGGACATGAGGGCCATGGTGAAGGCCCTCTGAGCTTCTCTCCCGGTCCAGCTGCTGCCCTGCCTGGCGCCGATAGGGGTGGGTTTTCCAGCAGTGAGACCTTGATGCAAAACTTGCTTCCCTTGAAAAATAAGTTGGCACATGCTGCCCCAGCAGGAGCAGCGGTACCAAGTGCTGGTGGCTAAAACCTGGTGGAGAAGCTTAAAGATCTGCATCCCATAGGTAGGTGTTACCTTCAGGTGAAGAAGTGAACAAAGGAGCAAGGTCTTGTGCTTTTCCTGCCAGGAAAACATATCGGGTCAGCGACCTGTACGCAAACCCAGGGCAGGCTGCTGGCTGAGCAGCACCGTGAGGCTGCGGAGCCAGAAAATCCTTCCAGACCCTGACCACAAGACCCAAACCCACCTGGCAGGCAGGGGGAAAGGAGCAGAAATTGCTTCCACGGCTGTGCTGGTGTGCAGTGATGTGCTGACTTTTCCGACAGGCACACACATACCTCCCAGACAGGATGATATAGCCATCAGGGTAGCTGCACGGAGAAGAACAGGATCTGCCCCCAGCACCCCTCCACCTCCCTCCCCTCCCACACGCGCTTTAATATGGAGTAAATTTAGCACTCCCAGAAGTTGCCAGATTGATAGCGACGAATTCTTGTTTTTAAGAGACACTTAATAGCGAAAAGTGTTTGAGAAAACAGCCCACACTGACTTTTGTACAGCTTAGGCTGTGCAGAATAAGCTACAAAACAAAAAATATAACCTTTTCCCCCCATAAATGTCCAAACATGAGCTTGCTCTTGGGCTTGCCTCTGTGGGCACCGAGGCTGAGGAGGGGCCGGGGACAACCCGGGACGTTTGGCCTTGGCGGGGGACTCCAAGTTGCGCGCCGCGTCCCCCCAGCTCCTTCTCCTTCGCTTTTGGCAGGGGGGAAAGAAAAAACAGATTTTGCATTAAATGCAGAGTTAAATGAAATTGTTTGAAAGCTTAAGAGTGCCATCGTGTGGATGAGCAGCCCCTGCTTCTAGGGCCGGGAGCGGGGTCGGGGCCCTTGCCCCCACAGCCCCATTTCAGGGGTGCAGCAGCGAGCCCCCCGCTGGGGCTGGTGCCCACCCGGCCCCAGCCCCTGTGCAGAGCCCACCCGGTGCCCAGGGTGCCCCTCGGGAGGAACACCGCTCTGGTACACCGCCATGTCCCCCCGCTGCACGTCTGGGGAGGGGGGGTGCTGGGGGCAGGCACCAAGCCCCCCTGGCACTGGGGAGAACCAGGCAGGGCAGGGGCCAAGCCTCCCAAAATGCCCGAGTGATTCGGGAGCACAGATCCAGCAGTTTCCGAGGGAGCTCGTGAGCCTAAGAAACACAGATGTGTTTCCAAAGCCCCCTTCTCCCTCACCAAACACAGCGGGCTTTACTTTCCTAACGAGTCTATTTTGGGGTCCGCCGACTCATCCACCCCGCACTTGCAGTGCTCTTCACTCCTCTTTTTTTTTTTTTTTTTAAATACAGTCATCATTATTTTTTATTGTCATTGCACTTCATTACCGGTTTAACCTTTTCCCTTTTTTGTTTATAGAACACACTTTGTCCTGGCACAAATCACATGAAACTAAATAAACCATGTTACGGGGAAGCAAGAAGAAAATAAATGTCTTCATTCTGAAGCCATTTCCTTTGTGCTTTTGGACTACAGGGCTATTTGCATCCCAGAGTTTCATGTTTTACTTGACTTTACCGCCAGATTAGAAAATAAAATGATAAACTGCTATTTGTGCTTTTGCTTTTGCAATCTGTAAAAAATTACATTTGCACTATTGAAAATCTGTGAGGTTCTAAATTCCATACATATTTAGGAAATCTTAGCTGTTTCCATTTTTTTACTGAAAGCAGACTACGCTTTAACCAAAAAAAAAAAAAAAAGTCAGGGAAGGCCCTTTTTTCCTTCGGGTTTGAACAGCCATAGGCAACAAAAGACTTTTCTTTTTGTCAGAGTAACTGCTATTAATTAATGAAACACTGTTAACAATATATTTAAATGCATGGGACTGATCCCTCTCTGTACTTGATGGCCAAATTCCTTCCCCATTCAGGAGACCTGGGCTAAATATCTGTGGGTTTTGTGCCAGCAAGGATTTAACCCAGGCCCACTGAAGTCGATGGGGTGGCTCAGGCTGCCTTAAGGGGGGCACGTCGAGCCCCAGGAGACAGCTCTGTCCTTACATATCCGCTCTTAAGCCATCCAGGCCCCACATTAGACCTGCCTCAAAACCATCACGCGCTACTAAAGAGCAGCTTCTGGACTCCAAGCGTTTGCTTCTTTCTTGAAGAACTTCCAAATTTGAACGCCGTGGGGGGAATGCTAAAAAGACAACTCATTTCCATAGGGCCACACAAAAGCAACGCCAGGTCCCCTCTGAGGACAACTGCTCAGCACCTCCTGCCCGTTTCCCAAGCAGCGCGGCCATCAATCACCGCGACGGCACACAAAGAGCCCGCGGCCCTTCCCGGGTGGTGCGGTGCCCGCTCCACTCCACATCCTCTGCATCATCTTCTTACGAGAAATAAAATAATAAATAAATAAAACACAGCCACGCTTAGGAAAAAGAGCAGCATTTTACCTAAAATGCTTTTGTGGGGGTCAGCTACCATCCACCGCACCTCATCCCCAGGTCACCCCCTCTTCTCCGAGTGCCAGAACCTTTCTGGGGACCAACAGCTCCCCGGTGACACTTCCAGCGTGTGCCTTGTCACCAGGAGAGGCACAGCCCCAGCGCCCCACCTCGGAGCTGGGGGCTCCCCCCCAGGGGGCTGCAACCTCAGCTCCCCGCACCCCCGTGCTGCAGGGGGGAGCTGCGCCCATGCACTGCAACTGCACCCAGCAGAACAGACAGACAGAATACCGGGGTGGCAAACTGCATCTAATTTGTTTTAAATCCACAGAAGTCTTAATCTTTTGGGACGTATTTTTACTTTACATATTTGTTAATGTGAAATGTTCCCGTTGCCAAATATGCTTAATATGCAAGCGGAAACTGATTCTGCTTTCACCTCCTTACTCTTCCTAGAACAAAAATAAATCTGCTTTTGCATTACACAGATTTCCCTCGTACACCCATCCTTTAAAATGCCAGCTGAGAAAGTATAAGCACAAATGTCACCGGGAGGGTGGGATTTTCCTTTGTTGTAAAAAATGTTGTGTCAGAAAATTCCTGCGCTCTGCTTTTCTAAACAGATATTGTTGTGGCTTTGGAAGAAATAGTACAAAGCTTTTAACACGGGGCACATTTATTTCGAGTGTTAAATCTCAGCAACTGAAAGTGGCTCTTACAAACTTCATTTTAAAAGCAGACTAGATGCGGGCTATTACAGCCCTGAAATTGAATAATTCATATTATTTGCAAACACTTAGGAAAGCTGCTGAATGCAAACGAATAAATATTTTGAGAAGTACAGAAACCTGTCCTTCAACAACAGGGGAAAAAGAGACATGCTGGCACGAAAGAAGAAAAGCATCCCTGCGTCAAACAGACACATTCTGCTGTGTGGTGACACGAGTAAAGGACCAGTTTCAAGAGCATCTGCCCAGCACAGCCAAATAAAGGGTTCATAGGAAATCGTCTCTGGACGGCCGTAAGCCCAGCCTGACCTTGATGAGCCCAGGCTGTCCCCGAGGGGCTGCCCGTGGACAAGCGGCACCCCCGGCAGGGCCCAGCCACCCGCCACTCGCTACGGGTTCGGCTGTGCGGCCCCGTCCGAGGCACAATGCTCTTTAGGTTCTGGAAGAAGCCCTGCCTAACACGCATTACTTCTATTACTGCATTTGTCATCAGTCATATGATGGTAATAAAATTTGTAACTGTTTCACTTACACTAGTGCTGCGATTTACCTAGTCTAATAGACAATGCAAATGCTAAAAGGCACATATACATCTTCATTATATAAGCTGGTGCCTGAGTCATTTTCCTCCAGAGACAGTTTTATTCATTTTTATACAATTTGCCTACTGTACAGTGCAGATGGTTTCTATTAAGTAAAATATCTGTTTGCTTCCAAATTTTTAGTTTTCATGATTAAATTACTTCAGAATGATGGTACATTGTATTATCCTCTTTCATGACTTAATTTAGTTGCAACAGCACAAGTATAAGCTCTAAAACCCCGTTTCATCCACTTAGAAGGATGGATATTTCGGCCACACGCTGAGAATTTCTTAGGTCTGTTTTACGCCCGCCGCAGCGTTTTCCCATCGGCCGCACGCGTGCGGGTTATTTACCGCATGCACACCCTAACGGAGGGCTTGAACAAAAGCGTGGGACAATGCCACGGGAGGAGGATAAAACCCAGCGAGCGGAGCCCATCGCTCGGCGGCGGGGCCGAAGCGGCGGCCGGGGGTCTCGGAGCCCCCCGACAGCCGTGGCGGTGCTGCCCCCGGGTGGGCGCGGGCCCACGCTGCACACCGCAGCCCCCCGACAGCCCCCCGGGGTCCGTCTGTCCAGCCGGGGACTTCGAGCAGCCGGGGGGCCCCGTTGGGGTGGCTCTACGCTGTTGGCATCTCCCCTTTGCTCTCCTTTGACCATCCCCAGCGCCCTGCTCTGAGCGGCCATCCAGAAGGGGTGGCCGAGGGGGAGACCCCCGTAACCCCTGTCAGTCCCTGAAAGGAGGCTGCCCGAGGAGGTGTCGGGCTCTTTTCTCAAGGGACAAGTGACAGGGTGTGAGGCAACAGGCTCAAGTTGCACCGGGGAAGATTTAGGTTGGATATCAGGAAGAATTTCTTCACGGAAAGGGTGGCTGGGCATTGGGACGGGCTGCCCGGGGAGGTGTCAAAGAGATGTGTGGACATGGTGCTTAAGGACCTGGCTTAGCGATAGACCTGTAGTGTTAGGTGGTGGTAGGACTTGGTGATATTAAGGGTCTTCTCCAACCCAAATGATTCTGTAATTCTACAACTGTGGTCTCTCCCGAGCCTCTCTACTCCCCCGTTAGCCCAAAGAGTGGGTCTGGGTGCCCGGACAGCAGCACATGCCTGTGTACAGGGCCACCCCCCCCCTTACACCGAGCTTCTGCACAGCCACATCCTGCCAGCGCACGGGTACAGTGAATCACTGGGTCCTGCCACACTGTGTAATATAAAAACCCCTTTTGGGACACGGATCTACCACAGCTGGCTGCTTTTGAAGTCTGTAACAGCGGGCAGGGGTGTAGGAGGTGGGTTGGGGGTTGTAGGGTGGGGAAGGGGGAGCGCCAGGCCCTGGCTGGGGTCTGCTGCCTTAGTGAAGCCAAGCACACTGGCTTTGGGGGCAGCAGAAAACCTGCTGGGATGAAAGACTGGCACGAATAAATAAACAAAAACAAGCCACAGCACGTCTCTTAGCCAGTCCTCGATGCCAAATATGACCTAAAAACAAGCTAACAACACTTTCAGGCGTGCACAGAGCTCTACTAAATGCCAGAAATGCTAGCAAGGCAAACTGGTAAGGGAATAAGTGATCCAATTTCATGATCTGCAATGGCAATAAAAGTTCCCTCCCAGGGACCGGAGGATAGAAGCAAATCCTAAACAAGCAGCAGCCCCAAGCCGAAACAGTTCTGGTGGCTCACACAAACAGTAGCATAAACCCTTCCTGTTCCCTGCCCAGCCCAAAAAGAAAGCTTGTCGTGTCTTCCGGGATGTACAAATCTTCTGGAGGAAGATAAGAGGAAGAAACACACATCTGTAACAAGTCTCCACAACGTCAAGTAAAAATCCATTATCAGTACAGATAATCTACTGGCAATGGCAACACATACTCATAAATCAGCCAAAGCAAAATATTACTTTCATATCCGTTTGAGATGTTCAGGGAAATAAGGATCTCATCTCTTTAACTGACACAAAAATTATCTGTTACATCAGAAAAGACAGATTTTGAATGTCAGCAAAAGCAACAAGGATATCTATTATGTTCAGCTTGTCCACAGCCTTCGTCCTTGATAGAGGCCAGTGGAGAAAACATTACAGGAATGAATAGAAGCCTCTGCTGTGGTCAGAGTAGGACACATAACAGACTTTTCACCACAAAAGTTCTCTGGATGCCCACACCACACCCCCAAACATCATCTTGAAGGAGATAGGACATGGAGAGCAGATCACTGGCTCAAAGCACCAACAGGGACCAGACTTATGGTGTATCACAGAAAAGCAAAACTGTAAGCCAAACACCACTCCTGTCTCCAGCCTGGCAGGAAAAATGGCAGGCGAAAATGTTCAGATGAGCCTGGGTAATGTAATCACACACATACAGAGGAATGGAAAGCAACCACAAACACAGATTCCTGATACAGGTTGTAATCTTACAACTGTCTTATCTCTAAATTTAGAGATTTGTTGAAGATAGGAAGCAGGACATTAATACATACAGCATGCTGGCTATCAGTGAAATGTAAGATTCTTGTTTTCCCATCTGCCATCTCTCAGCAGGGTAAAGATCTTCCTCCTACAATACATGAACGGCCTTCCATTTCATAGTTTTTCTATGGAAAACAAATGAAAACTCTCAAACTTTGCATTTATCAAAGCCATCTTGAACAGTCTTTCAAAAGCCACCCTTTCTGATAGTTGCACCAGCTGCACTTAGTGATGCCAAATAATTCCTTGATGGATATCCAGTGAGGTTCAAGATGTAACTGGAGCACCTGCAGTTCAAATCTGCAGGATGACTATATGTGGTTGATAACACAGAGAAATATGGTCGCCAACAGAAACAACACTGCAAATGAATTACAGGTAAGCAATTCAAGTAAAGCCAACATTTTTTCAGAATTAAATCCCACAGTATGATAACCACAGAATAAAATCATTTCCTGGCTCTAACACACGACTTCACTCTCTGTCTACACGGGATCTTTGCAAGCATGATGCCTGAAATATGTAACTACAAAGTTGCTATCAGAAGGATGATGTCAAGCTTACAACCAATGTCCAATGCGAACCACATCACTAAAGAGGAGCAGACTGTGCTGGAGATGGATTCATAAGCAGTTAGCAAGAAAAAAAATGTTGACCTCAAATTCTGAAGATACTACTCAAAGTTTTTCATTTTAGAGCTTCTGTGCTCTTAAGATATGTCTCCATTAGCAATTTTGGGCACTCCCAGGACAGGACAGAATTGCAATGCCTTTGAAGGTTTCTGGTCCCTAGAGTCAGCAGCAGTTTGAATTTTAAGTTCACCAGGAAGTTTTGAACTTGCTGAAAAATGGAGACTGCAGACTAAGTGGAATATACTGAGGTGCCAAAGCAAAAGTACTAAAGTAAATTAAGCATTGAAACAGCACTATAAACCATAAACAGAAACAAAATCTTAGTATCTGGAGTTCTCAGAGAAACATCCAATAATTTCTTCAGGCAGGAGGAGAGGGGAGCAATGTAGTACTTGAAAAGGTACACCGATTTTCAGCTACCAAGCAAAATGATGATGAACAGAAGACACAGTCCTACCAAAAAAGTAGAGAGCAGAAGATGGCCACCACAGGGTCTCGGGTCTTTCAGCAGCCACACATCACCGTTCTCCCTGGGTGAGGGATACCACAGAAACGAGACCTCTGAGTACAAAATTGGCAGACGGTTCATCTAGAAGAGAAATATCATGTCTGTTCTGGAACTGACTTATCTCTTGAATATAACATTAGAGAATAAACCATGATGGCAAAAGGGAATAGTGCTGTGAAACCTTCCAAGGGTGGGAAAGGCCAAAAAGTCAACCACCCCATCGTCCTCCTTGCCCAGACAGAGAGGAGAGATAAGCTCACAGCATGCCAAAATCATGGCAGAAACAAGCTCATACCCTGAAAGTGCAGTGGGCTTCTGAGCAGCCTGAATTCAGAAAGACTGTAAGACAGAAAGATAGTGTCCAATCGAGCTTTACGTGAACCAAATATGGCCAAAACTGAAACTATCTCTCCTGTTCAGTTTGAAGGGCAGAGAGCAAAATAATTGGCGGTATTAGTGATATAAATAAGGCATATCAATGAAAACTCTTACAGACAGGAACGCTTTACACAAAGTTGCCTTTAGTGTTAATGTCATTTCTTTTGAAGTGTTTTTAATGCACAATGATTACTTGTACTTCAACAGAACAGGGAAGAGAAGAAGTGTTGTGATTTAATACCATTCATAACTGACCATGTCAGAGTGGCAGTCCATCTTGTAATGAAGGTGAGCGCTTGTCCCAGAGAACGTTTTGTTACACAGAAGCTCTAGCATGATGTGCTATATCATAATGAAGATTTGGGATAATAATGTGTAAATTGGAATGCAAATGCAGTATTTCAGAGGTGGAGGAGAAAAACTGAAGAGCAGGGGAAAAAAAGGAAAACTATTCTCTTTGTGGAAGAAAAAGCGACTTTAAAAAAATTTTAGTAGAGTACACGTTTTAAGTGCAGTGGTATATAATGACAAGCACCACTGCAAATGGCAAGTGAATTAATCCCCTGTTCAGCAAAATGTTTAAATCATCACCTTGACAGGACCATTCACATGCCTTTGGGATCAAGTTCTCAAAGGGAAATTAAGTCTTGATCTTAAAGCATTGGAGTGTGAGTCAAGAAACATACTTTTCAGGCTCTGCTTCAACACAGGTTTCTTTGGGATTCTGAGCAAGTCACTTATGCACTCTGTACATCCATTACAGTCGTATAAAATAGTGCATCGCTGCTGTGCTCAGGGATAAAACCTTATAAGCACTGAGATGGTCTCTCAGGAGATTTTTAAGGCGCCTTATATAAGGAGAGCCATTTTTAGTTGAGACTGCAATACAAATAAGAGCTGTTCACAGGTATTCCCAAATCAAGGTCAGCAAACCAGGTCTGCTACCACATCCAGAAAAGTAAATATGCACCTTTGTTCATATCTCCTGATATAAATCTGTTTGATTTTTATCTGATATAAATCTGTTTGATTTATATCTCCTGCAATCAAAATTGTGACTTCAACTTCAGACAGGTGGCCAGTCCAGCAAGCTTGTTTCTGTACTGTGGCAGTAGTCATTAAACCTGATAATGGACTAACACTTACAGCAGTAAAGGACTTGCCCTGTCTGCTGAATAACTCAGGTTCTAGTGAAATGAGTGGATCCATCCTGGCTGCAGGCCAGCTGAGAAGTAGAAAGATTTATGAAAACTCTCAAGAAAACGTTTCAAACAGCTGTAACAGAAAGGAAATCCATGCAACATCTGAATCACAGAATTATTACGCTGCCACTCCATACAGTATTACCAGGGTCCCTCCAGCAACTACATTATTTAATAGACCATTTAATAGACTATTACGAATCCAGTTGTCTTCATTACAGCAAACAGGCAAAATGCACAGATAATGGAGCTGTTTTGTGGGTGGAACAACTGCTTGGAACAAAAGGTGAAATAACACACAGCGCAACAGAGAAGCCTCACAACTGGCAGAAGTTAAGAGTGCATTATATGGGCTGAAAAACAAAATTTCAGATACTAAACAGCTTCATTCTCAGGCTATCTTAGACAGCAGGAAAAAATAAGTAAATCAGTTTATATGAATGGGAGGGTGGAGGCATGTGGTGCTAATTACCTGATAGGCATCACATTTTAAAGTGCTTGCACAGATGTTGACCATTTTTTAGGGTGAGTCAAGATACTCTCTGTTTCTTCAGGACAACTCCAACACCTGCAAACAATCAAGATGGAGACAAGGTCCAGCATTTCACATCACTCCTGCTGCATGCGGTGATTTAATATTTGTAGGGTCATGATTCAATCCCAAAACTGAGTGTGGATGAGCCACGCTGTGTCTGATCCGAGGAGGTACTGGAGGCATGCAAGAGAACAGAGAAAAGCATGTTTGGGAACATGCCGAGCGCTCAGCACATGACAGCACCAGCTCCTAAATCAGTCCCACCCGCGGCCCTGCTGAAGCTTCACGGGCAGTGCTGGGTTTGGTGGATGGGGATTACTGCACGGAGCTAACGAACGTGGTGCTTAACCAAAACACCAAGGTAAGGCTGGGGCAGTCAGGAAATGCTCTGCTGTGATGCAAAAACTTTTCAGATTAAAATCAAGAGTTACTTTCAAATGCTAAACTTGTAGCACTTTCCAAAGTGAGCATCGTAAAGAGTTGCTAGTTCGGAAAATATATACTAAAATAAAAATTTACGAAGAGTAAGTCCCTTTTTCACAGTTTCCCAGCCACCTTGGCTTCAGCAATGGCTTAGCAATCGGCCCCAACTGAGAAGCTGACCAAGAGCTTGCAGCTCAGAGCTCCAGGACATTCCCTGCCTCCTGCTGGTGATAACACCAGAACGCAGATTTCTTCCCCTTTTTGAATCAGCAGCACTCTCCTCTGTGACATCTGCCAGGGCTGCAATGGGGAGGAGATACGGGGTTCTCGTGAGCCCAGAAGGAAATATTGGGTGTTATTTCTCCTCCTGTTAACTCCGTGCACAGCCAGCTCGGAGCCAGAGCAGCAATTCCTCCTGAGCCTAGTGTGCATGTGGCTGTCCAGCCCTTACGAGGATCCTGGGTGTCTGCCACCAAAGGGGCCTCCCGTGTTACTTCCTGACATGGCTTTTAATGAATCATTAACTAAATATTAGAGTAAGCCGCCTAAAATGTTTTCAATTTTAGTATTTCATAAAGCAAATTCAAGATAACTTCAGTATTTTCTATATTTTAATGAAGCAAAATTCAGGGAACTTATAAAGTTTTACCTGTTCTTACAACAAGGTAGTGTATCTGCAGAGTAACGACACATCTGAAGCTTACAGAAACCTCTCGCAGCGTTCCTAAGCAAAGAAGGGGTCCCACTGAAAAGCAGAGCGACACAGTATGTTTAATACTCTTACACAAATAAGGGAAATAAGTATTCCATATAGCCTCAAAAGGAGTCAGAAAAACATATAGCTAATGTAAGTTATTTTTCAGACCCAAGCCAGCCAGGCATTTTAAGCCTGATCTCCCACCCTCTCCATGTCTCGGGGTGCATTGGGGCCATGGTGGGTGCGGACCCATGCAGACATCCCAGGGCTGCGGCCGTCAGGGATCCCACACCTGGGCACAAAGGAGGATTTGTTGTTGTTGTTTTTAAACCAGTCTTTCAGAAGAGTTCCTCGTGGTTCTGTATTGCTAGAAGAGAACTAGCGACTAATCTTGCTTTCCCGCTCTCTGTGGTGTAAATTAAAACTCCTCTAGGACTGTTTACTGCAGAAAGACAACTTTTGGTAGTAACAAGCCATTTACAGCAGTGAACCTGAAATAAACAATTTGGACACTTTGATTCTCCACACACTTCAGCTTGAAAGGGAAGTAAAATAAGCGTGTGGACTTGCAGCTCTGCCCATGTGCAAACAATTTTAAAGACAATTAACCTTTCATTTATAAGACTAAAATATAGTGCTGTGTTGGAGCAATCTATCGTGCCTGTGCTTATATCCAGTAGCTCTCACTTCTGAAGGTAACTTAGAGAAAAAGCAAATCCACTCTTTCAGAGCCTCTGCTGAGTCTTGAAACAAACAGGAATCTACTATCATTCACATTAAACATGCTAATATAATCTGAACAGAAAATTGGATCACTAGGAAAAATAAATTCATATATGAAAATTTTACCAGAGCCATCATTAACACAGATCAGGATATCTAATGTAAAGTGTGTGCTCCAGTGGTCTTAAATACAAGAAAAAGTATGTCCTGGTAAATTAGTTCTCTGGAGGCCAAAGTTGAGAACAGAATAAGAGCATATCTTCATTTTCAGCAAACATCAATTCTTTTTCATGGTAATATCATTAAACAATCCTGTCAGCACAAAATTTCTCAGGGAGCGTTCCAGGACAAAAGTCCTTTTTCCTCCGGGATTTTTATCATGCCAAGCAATCAATATTTTAGCAATGTTTCACCCATTTAAGTGCGAGCCCTGCCATAGCAGGCAGATGATAACGTGTTCATCAGAGCTCAGGGCATGTTGTCACCTGGTGCATCACCACATTGTACCATGCGTTTTAACTTTTTCTTGGTCACAGGAAGATAAAATCACTAAAGAGGTGCTAAAACTGAATATGTAACACACGGGGAATTTTCCTTGGGACTGAGCTTAATTCTCCCTTTCTGCTGAAGATGGGCAGGGTGAGTTCATGGTAAACAGATCCACTGGAAGTGCAGGAAACCAGCGCTCACAGCCAGACCTCGCTCCATCAAACCAACCAGGAAGGCATGTTCCCATCTGGATATTAAATAAGGAAGCGGCCCTCTGTTTTGAATGAGCCCGACATCCACATTTTACTATGCTAGCCACATTAACTAGGTTTTGCTTTTTCTAATTTCACAGTGTATCAAAACAGACACAAAATGTTCTAAATTACCAGTACAAAATTGTAACCCGCTCTAGAGCCAACAACAAAGCCTCATAATTTCCTAGGAAAAACACATTTTTCAGCAAAACTGAAAACTCAGAAAGTGTAAAATTTGTACCAGCATTTGCATCAGCATCCAGGGTGCAGGTGCTGCTGCACGGAGCATAAAGAAGAGGAGAAAATGGGAGGTTTTCTTGCTTTGCAGTTGAGATTCAGCCTTCACCAGTTGTGCAAGACTCCTCACCTCACAAAATAATTTCAGGAGGTGGGCTTTGAAAAAGAAAAACATTTAAATTAAAAGGTGTCACCACCTGCACGTAACTAAATGAACTTTCTTACCTCGTGGTGCCCAATAAACATTAAAACTTTGGCTTTTATTTGTCCCAGTTGTAATCCACGGAGTGCTACCATGTTTCTTTAACATCTGGGACTCATCTTATCTCTGCTAATGACTCACTGGTCTGCAGAAAAGGCATGCTGAGGCGCAGATGTGCAGTGTCACACAGGCTTAATGGCATGCAAAGGGAACAAATAAAAAGGTACGTGTTAACGATTACGGGGGTAAGTGCACGCAGTTCAAAAGGTGGAGGATTTACATTGCGAGTGGGGAGGCAGCCAGCAAAGCGCTGCAGTCGGGAGCAAGCAGGGCTGGCTTCCTCACTTCGCCATGGTTATTAGGTTGGGGAATGGGCTTCGCCAGAGATGCGCAGCGCGAGGTCTCGCCGTCTTCTACCTCCTCCGTGCCAGCAGCCGCACGTTGCCGCTGCTCGTGCTGCACCCAGCTGAGGCTACGGAGGAGACGGATATTTAGAAGACACGTAAAGTTACGGTACGCAAGGACACATCAGTCAAATCCTATTTCTGCTAAAGAAAAGGGAGACTTTTTCAAAAGTGGTCCATTAACAGAAATTTGACTTTGCCCAAGACATGTATCTTTAAACCGCACCGTTGAAGAAAAGCTATTTCAACAAGTATTTCTTTTATAATAAATACAAGGAGATTCGCAACCAGAAAGGAAATTGTATTTAGGAATAAATTTGTGTTAGGATTTTATTACTAATTCATTACATTCTTAATCTGAAAAATCCTGAAGCAGCACAACTACTTTAGAATTATCATTAATAATTACACTGATACTGAATTCTTTTATGCAAATAGTACAGTAGACTTAGAGATAGGACCCTTTGTAAACCTCCTGAGTGTTTGCAGGAAGTTTAATTCATTTCATATCTCCTCTAGTTTGCAAATGAGGTGTGAAACAATTGTCTGCTTCTGGAAGGTGTCAGCATTCAAGTGCCACACGGAGTACAGACGCAGCTCCGTTAAGTTAATGGATTGGTATATACTGTCGTCCAATATATCCAATGTCACGCAGCCATCGAGCGAGGTCATCCAGATACTATTAATTATTACAATTTATTGAGCGCTGACAGTGTGCGTGGCACCGTACGGCTGGCCTGTGTCACTTCACAGCGAGCCCGAGGTCCCCAGCTGCCTGCCGTCCTGTGGGGAGAGGCGGCAAGGGGCGCATCGCCCATGGGAAGGGGGCCGGGCATGGCCCAAGAGCACAGGACCACGCTGGTGAGAAGGGGAACAGCTCGCTCCTGCCATCCGGAGCTCCTCTGCCTTCCCCAGGGAGGGCCGAGCTCCTCAGCACATAACCATCGGGATGGCTGATTAACGAGACGCTGTAACCAGCCTCCCAGATACCTTTTTTAATATTTTTTTTTTTTAAGGGAAGACATCTTGTTGCCAAATATTTCTGTGAAAGAAACAAAACAATTTTGCTAAAGAGATTTCATTTGAATATGTTGTGTCTGAGCCTCATCCTGGAGTGTCTCAGCTTTTGCATCACTCTCTGCTAATGAGTTTATCTCCCTGGGTAGTATGTGTCTGGTAAATTTTTCAAGAACTGATCATTAACAATGTTTTGTATATTTTATTTTCCTGTTTTCACTGTATATAGAGTTGTCATTTTTAATTCATTGCCCACCGGAATTTTATGAAGGAAAACTTGCATTCTCTTAAAAATAATACGAGCATGTTGGTACAGATTTTAATAGAAACACACTGTGCTGCAGGTGAAATTTTCTGATTCTACCACAAGCACACGAGAAATTGGGTGACAGAACCAGAACTGCGCTGAGAAAGCGCAATGGTTATAGAGATGAGGAATGTGCTCTTCCCATGTAGGAGGAATATTGCACCGACAGGTTAGAAAAGAGTCCTAAATCTTCCCTGTACATACCACGGCCACTGCAGTTTCTGAAGCACATCGCTCCTTCTGGACTCTGCCACCAGATTAGAGAACTTGAGCTCAACAAATTGGGGATTTTGTTGGTGGAAAACCCTGAAAAATGCAAGTTTAATCCTGATTTATGGGGAAAAGAGTAACGTAATCTTCTTACATTATGGTATTTAAAAGCACATAGCAGAATTATCAAGTAGTTTAACTTAATTTAGCTTTTCTTCTATTAGATTTGAAAAACAAGACTAAATAAAATTAGTGAGTACTCGCATAATGCTTCTTTTCATAATGGCTCAAGAACGATTCTGGCAAAGAAAATTCCATGTTGTGCTACGGTGTTATAATGTAATACAGCGCTCACTGTTAATGCATTCTTACTTTTCAGTTTACTACACCACTACATCAGAGTGCTGACGTTTTTCTATATTTCATCATACAGGAGTTACGTGTGATTTGCACTTTGCTGCGGTGTCTCCCAAGTTGCAGCTGAGCCCCTGAAGTGCTGAAGGAGATCACCAGTACCACCTCGGTGAGCTTCCCATTCAGCACAGCGTGTCCTGGAAATAAAACCACGTTTCCTTTCTTCTCAGCTGTCTTCACCCATTTTTTCCTGCAGAGAAATGCTGGGCTCTGTGGAAGCACAAAGCACTCCATCCCCAACACCTTCCCACAACATGGAGGACCGTAAAGAAGTCCTGCTAATGAAGCCCGGGTCTATAAAGCTATACATCGCAGAAGCTGGTGGGTCTCAGTCATTTCTTCCTCCTCCTGAACTAAACCTCATAACCGCAAAGCTCAGAGCAAGCAGCTCCTTTCTTGCAGCTCCATTCACAAGAGAGCAAAGCTACCTGCGCAGCCTTTAAAATGACCTCAAAAGCATACTGATATGGGTTGCTTAGCTGCCACCACTGAATTTGAAAATCCCAGGTTCAGAGTATAGTGTAGAAAGCAGATTATATAAACAGGGCTGTTTTCAATGCACTTGACTCAGTATTTTAGAAACCATTTTCTCTTGCACTTTCGCACTGAGAGAGCACACAGTCTGGTTTGGGATTTCACTTTCTGAAGCACCCCAGTAGTGCAATGCAAATCAGCCGTTATCACAGCCCGTCCAAGCATCTTCCTGATGTAAAGAATCCAGTTTTCACATCTCTGAATGTGTCACAAACTAAAGAAAATCCACCAGAACATCACGCAGAAGACTTCTGAATTTCTACTTGAAATCACAAATGTCTTTGCTATGATGCTCATTGATCATGAGGCCAAGAATTTAAAATATCGCAACAAAACATACTGACAACTCCAGTGTCTCTCAAGGAACATACAGAGCAGAACAACGTGGACATTTTGCTGAAAACTGTGCATATTATATGACAGCATATTTATCTGTTTTTGTTCATCCTCTGAAAATGTGCTTTATTGTGACTAAAGAAGATGGATGGTCTGAATAAGTTATTGGGTAACTAAGCCCAGATACCAGAGGACAAGGAAATATTTGACATCTTAGTGGTAATTTTTAATCAGAAGACCTGCACACACAAAAAAAGAAATGAATACATAATAAAATGATTCCACAAGAGAAAAATGTATGACTTCAGTCTTACCCATAACATTATAAATGGATTTTGTCAGCTTGCAGTCTTACAAAGCTCGTTGATAGTAAATTAAATTTGGTCAGTTTATAAAGGTATTGCTTTCATGTTTCTCTCATAAGATCTTACATTCCTCTGAGGTTTGGAATCACCTTGCTTCTCCTAGCTTGTCTTCTGTCTTCTATTCTTCATTACACAACAGATGACCTATCAGATATTCTTCTTCTACTCCAACAGATTTCCCATTGCCAACCTTCAATGAGAATAAAGCCTGCAAGCCTTTTTATCTTCATTCTGCTGCTGTTTCCATCGTGTGGTTTTGTTTTTTTTTTTTTTTCCTAAAGATCGTTTGCCAGCACTGCTTTCTCAGTTTTACCCAGTGGAACAAGCAGTGTCTTCTGAACTGACAATTCTGACTTTTTGCTGCTTGTGATTTTTCTAAAGCATGACAACTACTTGCATGAAGACATGGCAAACCTTTTCAGATAAGGAACTCAAAAAAAAAGAACAGCCTTTCAAAGAACAGTAGTGGTTACTGCAGAATGAAACAAGTCTCTTATGTATTAATTTAATTCAGTCATACCTTTTCCATGGCAAGAACAATTAGAATCATGTGGTGTTTTTTTTTCTTAACACATTGTATTAAATTATTTTTTCTTTTTTTTTAGACAACGTGCATTATTATACAAAATTCAAAATGTTTTTTTTTCTAGCAACATACAAAAAAATATTTGATATTTTTTATTCTGTATGAGAAATATAAATCGAAATAAGTAGAAATTGGATCACCTCCATTATATTACAGGCAAAGGAAGGTCAGGGACATTATTTACTGAAGTATTATTCTCTGTGTGTATGTGATCTGCCACTTTGCAAATTAATTACTGGTCTATCAGTAGTCATAGGCGGGCCGAGATGGATGCCATGGTTGCTACTGGTTGTTGTTTATTCTTGGTAATTAAGCATGAAGGGGCTGACAGAGACCCAGCAGCATGTCCCAGCTTCTCATCAGGAGCAGGTGAAGCTGCAGAAGTGAAACGCTTCCATCCCCACGCCCCAGGTGCCCCAGCTTTTCTCTGCCAGAACGCGCTGGCTCCCGACTGCCCACGTGGTTACGTGGAGGGGCAGCACGCAGGTAATGCAGAGGGTAAACCAGCACCTCTGCACATCGCACGGCAGGATACATTGGGGTTTGATATTTCTTTAGCAAAATGTCTGGGAGTTTTCCCTCTCTTCCTCCCCACTACTTTTAAACAGGAACGAATTGTCAACTCTCCGCCTTTTTAGTGCTTGCGAGGGGTAGGGTCTGTTTTTCAAAAGGCTGCCCGAACTATGAAGAACTAAAAGAAAATGACTTGTTTCTGAAAGAAAGAAAAGGGTCCTTGAGTGCGTGCCTAGGAACTGCTTCTTTAAAGCCCCTGGTGTGACTAATCTAGCAGTGTGAGTAACGAGGCGAGGCCGGGGAGGGAGCAGGGGCACCGAGGGAGCTAACAGCATGGCACTGCCTAAGGCAACAGCTGGGTGCTGGGGTGCGACAAGGCAGGCTTACGGGCAGACGTGAAATAAATAAGCAGTTCTCCAGTCCACAAGTCAATATTGATGGTTGCATCAAGGCCCTGCTGTGCAGGCTGCAAGAGGACGAGGCTGAAGGGGACTTGGACGATGCTGAGGCAGCGAGGGATGCTGTCAGGGGAAGGCTTTCTCAGGTCTGCGGTTTGAGTTGTAAAAGAATTACTAACAGTGATGACAGAGGCGGTGTTTGTTTTGCACAGCTCTCCATACGGCTGATAGAAGTTAGAGGGGGAAAAGCTGGATTCTTTTCAGAGTGAAAGGCATCGCCCGTGCCTTTATCTCTGCTCTTCAGTGGGAGTTCTCATCAATACCCCACCTAGGTGAAACGCTACGAAGACATATAGTACTGAGGACAGCAACTGCTATAAATGCAGCTGGAGGAGGGTAAGTCAATAGATCCTTACCTACGGAAACAAAACTATTTTATCCCTCTTCCATAATGGATTGGGAGTACAGCTATCAGGTTATATTATCTTATTGTAAATGTGAATGGAGGCAAATAGCCTTCTCCAGTGCTAAATTAAAAGGAGGATTGAATCAATATATGTGAGAAGATGAATCAAGTGTCCATTTCCTTGAACTGATAGCAAAAATAATGTGGTAATGCATGAGAAGCCCTACTCTAACGTTGCTAGCATGTAAGTATAGGGTTTTCGCTCAGTGCCAGCAAGAGAATGGGGCTCTTCTGGCTTGGGAAGCCAAAAATGAGAGCTGATGTAAAATGCATTGCCAAAAGAAACAAGCACTGTGAGTTCAACTATTTACCAATAACTTTAGCTCGGCAGCAAATCTGTCAACTCATTTGTTTTTCTTGTCTGCCAGACTGGAAGCAGTGCAAAACAGATCCTTTAAAATCATTTATTATCATATCTGCTATTGTCTGTGCATGCTGGCAGCACCTCCACCATAAGTGATGGCCCTGTAACAATTCCAAACTGGCTTTAGGAGTTATTTTGAAAAACTAAAAGGCAGCAGTCAGTAATACATCACCTGCTATCTGCTGACTTGCCTAAGGCCAGGCAAAACAGTTTATAGGTGAGAGCAGGCAATGTGATTCGATCACACCTTACCTCCTCACAGTGTATCTTTCTTCTTAATGCCATCAGCACTGCTCATTGCCTTAAATTTTTCAGAGAATTAAACTGCAATTGCAAAACAGTGCCGTTGCCACTGCCATTATGTTTTCAGCAGTACTGATTAATCTCACAAGCTTTCAAACAAATTAGCAAGTTCCTCACTGAGATAATGTGCAAGGGAAAAAGAGGTAAACGAGATGGTTATTGACATTATTAATGTATTGATTTTGGAATAAAGAGCCTCTATTCTGTTTCCAGCCCTGTCACAGACTTTGGATGTGACCTTGAGCTTCTCACTTTCTTCATCTCATTTCCCTACCTGTACAATTGAGACAATAATAATTCCTCACCCTTCACCTTTGTGCTGCAACGGGCAACACAGATTATCTTTTGACAGCACATTAAAGTGCCTTTCCTGAACACACTTAGGTATGATATAATACAGATATGACCTTTTCCTCACACTGACAGTTTTCCTTAAAAAATAAACATTTAAAAAAAAATCTATATGAATATGGTTTAGAGCCTGCTTAGTATTTCAAATAGCCTTACCATATACTTGTACTATTGGTATCTGCAAAATAATCGTGCAATAACAGGTTGGGAGGGACCTCAAGAGAATGTCTAATCCACACAGAGCAACAGTTTTAAGCTTTTGTTCATAGGTAATAAAACTGCACAATACGTTTGCCATTGGTTAATCTAAAACATAGCCCAGAACAGCTCAAGACAGGACTATTCTGCAGTACGCCAGCAAGAAGAACTCCTTTTTCAGGGAAACTAAGGCCAGTTCTCTAATTCTGTCAACAATCCTCATCTTTGTTTCAGTCCTGTTTCAGCAGCCTCTATTCATCCTTTGAAATCCCTGGATCCATGGGCCTTTCTGGAAATCATTGCTTCCCTTCGGTTATCGCTTTCCTTCTTTGCCTGACTCTGCTGAGCACCCAACAAGGGACCTCGACCCCTGCTGGCGGTGAGGTCAGTGGCTGAGCAGCCAACCCACACAGACGGTGTAACGTCCGTTTTTACAGCAGTGGCTCTCAGACCTGCCTCTTCAGTCACATTTTGCCTCCTTTCATCGAGCAATGCCTTTCGCTCTCTCTTGACACCTATTCTGCCACGCAAATTCTAATTTAAAGTAACTAAAATTGGACTCCTGATGCGTCCTCTTAAGACAATCTCCTTCCTGAATTCGCTGTCGGCCTTGTTAATGCTCTCATCTCTCCTGTCATTCAGAACTGTAAATGAAGTGGCCATTAATGACGGCACCGTGTCTTGAACATTTTAGCCAATTAACAGTGACTAAAATGACAGAGATGTGAAGATAATGAGTACCTGTGCCATTGTTTGTATCTATGCTCAGCTAGAATTTCAGTTTTTGTCAGTGAAAAATATTATCTTAATGTACTTATATAGAATTAATATTGTACATAGTATGGATGTGCTAAATCTAAAATCTGGAAATAAAGCCTATTAACCATTACTGGTTTTCTGTAACGTCCCTGAAAAATATATTACATATTAGCAAGAACTGTTTAAAAGGGTCCCTGATTAGAAGTTTTTAATGGATGATTGATGAATAAGATGAATAGGATAAAAAGATGAAACATGAAAGTTTATATGTTAGATCTGCACTTTTAGAAAAGTAATGCATTCACATTATCCCTACATATATCTAATTCTTTCACAGCCCTAGCAAGGTCTTACAGAGGAATTAATGTGTTTTTTAAAAAATGTATTGCGGGTGAGGATGAAACTCCTGTATGTTCATACACCTTTTAGCAACAGGGACCTGATGAAGGTCACTTTGCTTCCACGCTACCCGGTGAACACAGAACCTACCGGTATCGGTCCTGCTCAGCCCAGGCTCCCGCATACAGACCCGGGTGGAGAGCTGAGCACCGCGCAGATCGACGAAGCATATGTTCGTGCACCGCAGGATCTCAGCAGTCATCATGTTTTTCCCTGATCCGTTACTGTGTGGTACTGTTAGGCAGAGGGAGGGAAAGAAGAACTAATAAATCAGCAAAGTGCAGGAGGGAGAATTATAGGCGATACTAGATGAAAATGTAGCTCTTTCCTGTAAGAAGTAACTAGTGTAAGGACTAGCACAAAGGATGCAAGCCTCTGAAGTTCTCTGCGTTCTTCCCACATGCAACAAAAGTTGTGTTCCTTGTAATTAACGCAGAGATAACGAACAAAAATTCTTGTGAAAACTTTTTTTCTTTTAAATCGCAGATACTCTAATATATCTCAGGTTTTATGCTTCCCTTCCTACTTGCTACAACAGTTTTTTAAACATAATAATTACTGACTTAGCCTGCCAGACTCTGTCATGTGGAGAAGCTACAAGACCCTTCTCCTGCTGCAAGACTGTCGTCCTGCCGCATCTCTCACATGCCTTCTGGCTGTAGATGCTTTCAAGATCCCCCAAAGGCTTCTTCACTCTGTCAGAAAATAAGCGAGCATCTTGTTTCTGTGCAAGATGTTGTTTTCTAACTTTTGTTTTTTTTTAAATTTAAGGTCTGGAACAAAATAAGGCATTGTATTGAAATGGAAAAAGCACACACTCTGCTGTCTGCCAGGTCTTGCAGCTGTTTGAGGAGCATCAAGTAAAGTTGTCCTGGCTGAGCTGTGCTTTGGTTCAGAGAAGAGCGTTCAAAGTTCACAAGGGGCAGAGATTCCCCCTGTGAAATCACTAATGGCAGGTTTGCAGAGTCTGTGTCAGTCCTGCAAAGATACTTAACACAGATCAGACAAATTAAAGTCTTACACAACCTCAGCTGGCTCATTTAATTCACTGTAAATGCATCTTGAAGCTCCAGATGATTCTAGGTGCTTGCATGAAAAGAAAGTAAGTCCTAGATAACACAAAGGAAAATTCAGAGTAGAGCTGAATAATCTTTTCCAATCAAAGACTCATTTGGGATTCCAGCAATGTTGCCAGCACAAATGAAAGCAAGACTTGTCATATTTCTTACCAAAAAAAGAGAGAGCGAGCGAGCACATATCCCAGCATTGTCTATTGCTAAATGATCGGGACTTTCATCTGGGCTGCAGGGACTCCAGTCAGTCCCTGTGATCTGCTTGATTCAGATGAAAAAGCATAAAGGTGATATTTCCTGGACCGAGATGAATAATCTGACCACATTGGTATTCTTGAACTCTCACACCCTGAGCATGAATTTCATCCTGAAATGGAGACATCTCTTCACAGAGAAGTTTTTATCAAAATTGGAAGTTCTGGCTTTTCTTGCAGGTGTGCATCTATCGAGGGAAAAAGAAAAAGGCAGTAACACAATTCCAGGCAGGGCAGTTCAAGGAGTTCTGCGTAAGGATATAAAGCAGCTTTAATACATAACATTAGACATATTAGCTGAAGGACAATTTGTTAGACTTCTCTAATTGGGTGCTGCTTCTAGCACTGCAAACGTGGTCCTGGCGACACCGCCTCAGCACGGAAAAGTACCGAGTGTTTTCTGAAAGTGGCAATTTGTTCACATAAAAGTGAGCAAGATACAGTCAGAATTGCAGTCACAGGCAGTAATGTGACAGTAAGTCACAGTCTGGCTATGGCTGGACCACAGGGGAGGCTGTGCTGGGCTCTTGGGGGCATGCGGTGGCCCTCAGGGTTGAGCCCCCCCAGCCAAAGCTCTGCTGGAGCCAGGCAGGGGCAGCAGCCACAAGCCAACCCGCACAAAGTCTCCTTCTCATCCTTCCATAAACCAAAAACATATATGCAGAAAAGCTCATAAAACTTGTGAAGAGCACTTAAGTAAACAGCTTTAGAAACTCTATTAGATTTATCATTAAAAAAAAAGAAAAAAAAGAAATCAAAGGAAAGGGAACTATCTGCCCCGAGGCAATAGTGCACTGTGCCAGTAAGAGATCTGGCTCGCAGCCTTTTAGCAGCAACTTACTTTACACTTATTTGGGGTGAAACCTGTGTTAAAAGCAATGGCTTCACACCTTGACTCAGCCTCTCCTGCAGCAGCCCCCATTGCTCGTCTTCCTATCGTCCTTGCTCCTCTCAAACCCACGGGGTGCGGTTCGACACCGCAGTCACCTGCATTCCCCCAGCACGCTGCAGGAGCAGGAGATGGGCAGGAGGAGTCCAGCATCCTCCCGCCTTGGCCTCTGCACCCCAAAGGCTCATCCCCAAGGCAGGCATCTGGCTGGTGTGCTAAAGAAACCTTGTGCTTGTCGCATCGGGGCTGCTGCTGGTTGCTGCTATGCCCTGGAGTGGTTGTGATGTTGTAGAAGAGCAGCTGAGAGCAGCCCATAAATACACGCTTGCAGCTCATTCCATATCGAAGCACTTTGATTTACTTAGGAAATAAAGTATCTTCTGTTGCTCCATTCAAATGTTATATACAGATTTAATCACAGGCCCCATGATACTTGGTGTTTTTCACAAAGCTGTGCTTCTCGACATCTCAGATTTCTTTCTTTTTTTTTCTTTAAGTACCCATAAGGTAAAAACCAAACAACAACAACAACAACAAACACAAGCAAAATACAGGGACGCCAATGACATTTTGCTTTTTAAATCTTACTCTTAAGCCAAATGACATGATCTGGGGAACTCACCTCAATTCTGAGTGCTTGGGATTGCTTGTGCACTACAAGACATGCTCTGTCACTGGCATATAGCACATCACAAGGATTTGAATACCACAAGTGACTTGACAATGCTGTAACAAAAAGGAACGCAGTCTGCTGGGGGGGTAAAACGAGGAGGAAAGGAACAGAAGCAAGCTCCTGGATTCAATTTAGGAGAAGAAAAGGGTCCCTTGAAAGCAATAAGAGCTTAGGAAAAGGAGTAAGGAGAACAAGCTAAAAATAAAAAATTAAGAAAAAAAATGGAAAGGTTGAAACAAAGATTTAAAAGGATCACACTTGTATAAAGATGCTTATCTAAACCACCAAAGCTTTGTCAAGACTGAACTTCTGAACCTGCTGAGATATCAAATCCATCTTTCACTTCCCTGGACTCCAACCACGTCCTCACACTTCCCCTCTGCGTTTCTAACCTTCCCTCCCCAGCTGCTCTCCAAGACATTTATCAGTCCCCGGGGAAGGGAGCTGTGGCTCAGCTCGACCCCTGCTCGCAGGCCCCCAGGATTTAGCTCAGAGACCTTCAGCAGCGGCACCGAGGCTGGGAAGCGCAGGAGCCACGGGGCTGGGAGCTGGAAGGCAGCACCAGAAGCGAGGAGGCAGCAGGAGGAGAAGCAGGTGCAGCGCTGGGGCTCAAACCTGCTCAGGCCTCCTCGATTTGATATGCGCACTAGGTTCAGGAGAGCTTACACTTACTGGCTCTGCTGGTCCTAAAAACATACTACTTGTGTGCCTGTGTGTATATATAAATGTATGTATATATATTCCAAAACTATGTGGGATAATTTATGAAAAAGACAGTAAAAGTTTTCACAAGAACATATTGTTGTGGATTATTGAGCAGATAAAGAGAGAACAGCCATAGCAAATCTGGCTTTTTTTTTTTTTTTTTCCAGAAGCACTTTTGGATGTGTTTCTGTTTGCTGGAGGGTCTCTAAACACCTTACTGAGCTTTCCTGGTGGCTTGAGGTCATTCACAGATTATCCAACTTGAAAACCTTCTGGTTTACTTGAATACATTACTTTTTCACAGGTATCAAAACATCTTAATCCTTGGAAACTGTACTGACAGCAGCCTATCATGCCATATCCTCTGACCTTGGATAATTGCTGACTTTCTTCATAAATACTTCATGAATTCTCACTTAAAATGGACCATACCTCTGAGCTCTCGCTTTCAGACAGCCTCTTTCATTCATCTTATAATTCAGATTATAATTTCCGAAAGCATTGTTGGTAGTCTTTTGCACTGAATCCTCTGAAAACTTCTCCTGCTCCTCTCCTTCACATGTTGTTTCTATTTCCTAAGCCATATTTTTGGTGCTTCATACAGTGTGCCTTGGAAAAATAATTATATATACCTTCCAGAAGTACTTTTTAAGGGCACAATGTCCCTTTTGCTGCTGTGCTAATACACTTCTCGCTGCCCATTTAAGCCAGGGAGCCTTGTTTGGGGGGAATCCTTTGATTCTGTTCCCTGACGTGTTTGCCAGCACTGACTGCATCACAGACAGCCTAATTGCAATTTGGCAGCCTCCCGCATCAGCGGAGGGAAGTTTGAGAGCAGGTGTAGGATCCCCCAGCCCCCAGGCACCCCTCCGGTGCCTCCTCGGCGACTCACACATCTCCTGGCCGAGGTGCCACCAGCGGCGACACACGGGGACGGGCGGCGAAGAACCAGGCTCACAGGAGCGCTCCAGGGACGGATGGACAGCAGCACAACACCGGTAGCACGAAGGATGTTCAAAGGATGAAATGACTGCTAAGCACCTCAAAGAGAGAAATGCAGAAGTAGCCTTTGTCTCTAAGTAGAAATGTACTTGTTATTTTAAGCAGTTTTGTCTTTCCTAAATGTCTGGCCATAGTCAAATTTTCTTGCCAAATTCAGCCCTGTTGTAATTAGCATATCATTTATCTATAAATTTGTTTCTCAGTATGCCATTCCTCCTGCCAAATGCCTATTGCTATTCCAGTAATCATAACCATGAAGAAAAAAAATAGATTTATGTACCTCGTGGCAGTGTTTTTTTGCAAGGCAGATCTGCAACTTAAAGCACATTTCCCCTATGTAACTGTGGCAATCACCACCCTTTTACATTTGGGGAAGATTGTATCTGGACTGCCAAATTTGCAGGTCAAATCTACATCGATTCGAGAAAAATGGACACTCATATTTCCATCAAAAACCTAAGCCAGCAGCAGTCGGGTGGGCGAAACAAAACCAGGCTGGAACAATCGGAGCCGGGGAGGGACCGATCCAGTGCCAAAGGGCATCTTTGGGAACGGTCCCACCGCCCTCGAAGCCTTGCTGGACCGAGCCGTCAGCGACCAGGTGCACGTGGCACCCACCTGCCTTGCGGTAAGCTGTAGCTGGGCTCTGACACAACGACACGGTCAGCTCTCGAAAAGTGAGCAATGAATTATTACTGCGTCCTTCAGCAAAGGCATTACGGGAACAAAATGCTGGGCACCGGACCGCCCGTAAATATGTCAAAAATCAGAGCAGACGCAAAACTTAGGCTGCTACGGTTTAAGTCTTTCCTCTGTCTTTCCTGGAGCCACAGCTACACCCCCCTGCAGATACACACGGTGCAAGGCAGAAGGCAAAGACCCTGTGGAGCCCTCCGCACTTGCAAAGGTATCTGGTTAAAACATAGCCACATGACAGAACCAGGTTCAAGGTATAAAAACCCAAGGATTTAAAACTTTGCTCATATATATTCTTCAAGTGGTGTTTAATACCGCTTCTTTTGTTTGTTTTGACAATGGATCTTATCTTTTGGTAAGGGCTGTGTTCAGGACTATTATTACCCTATATAAAAGCCTCATAGTCTTTCTTTCCACTTGTTCAGCACACCAGAGTGGCATAGCAAATTTAATCGAAGAACGCAGCTCCAGGGAGAGCCTTTTGAGACTCTCCCCTTTTTCATAATGCTGTTATCTCCACTTCCTTGTGTTGGGGATGCATAAAAATCACAAAAAAGTCATTCTGAGTATATTCTTCCTGATAATTATTGTCAGACTCCGAGATAAGTACCCTACGTGATGTAATGTGTGTTAGAACCGGCTCTCTGAATGCAAATCCTGCAACTCTTATAGGCCCAGACAATGGTAGCCCTAAACACTAGGGCCTAGTATTTTGCCACAGACAAGAGAGAGCTTTGATTTTTTGTGTTTTGATAAGGCACAATCTGGGTGCCTTTATCTCAGCTGTTATATTTAAAGATGACATTCTAGCCTTGCAGCCTTGCCTATTGTTTTGACCCTGATTATCTCCAAATGTTGTTGTTTAGTCAAACTCACCAGTTTAATGAAAGGCCTGCTCCCAATTTAAGGAAAATTATTTAAATGCAGAGTATCCTATACACTGTGGTTTCGAAAAGAACTAGGCGGTTAATCAAAAGTTAATTGTATAATTCTCATGCAGATTAGGGCCTCTTGCAAATGAATCCCAGGTTGTGATTATTAAAAAAAGGGAAAGTGCTGGAGAAATGCACAAGGGTCTTCAGTCTGGTAAACAATCAGCTAAGGTTTAATTTGTGGTAAACAAAGTGCTGATACACTAGGGGTCTCCAAAGGAGACAAAAAGGTGAAAATAAATTAAAAAACAACATACAGATATGATCTTTTTGTTTTTAGGCATCTTTCAAAAACACCAGCTAAATGAATAAAAAGTAATCCATTAATATTTACTGGCAGCATCCTGGCAATATGCAAATGACAGCAGTTGTATAATTATACTCCAACCCTCGGACAGGGATCTTGATCATGAAATGTCGCCACCATCTCCAATAAATACCTATGTGGTGCTCCCAAGTACAATAAATGGCTATAATGAACAGTTTGATTAATCGCAAACTGTTTCTCTATATGCCAATAAACAACCTTGGCAGAAAAGAGCACAAGTGGTATGCTTAAAGCCTGTAAGTATGCTTTGTATGATCTGAGCAAAGGAATAAACTAGTGATGCTTTCTATGCCAAATAATTATTACAAAGTTAAAAAAAAAAAAAAGGTTGTTGAAGTCAATCTTCGAAGCCTATCATGCTGAAGTGGTGACAATTATACTGACTGAATTGGTTTTTTTTTAGTAGTTAGAGCTATCTGTATGAAAAGTAAGTGATGTGGACACATTTATGGGAAGGCCGTATGTGACTGCAAAGCCCACTGATGTGGCGCTGTCAAGTGGGATAGGATAGCAAGAACCAGAAATGCTTGTCTGTCTGCCAAGAATTACTCTATTATTAGCTTATTTACTTACTGATGACAATATGCTTGGTCCTGTTCAAACCAGACCTCGGGAGCATCCCCAGACCAAGACACAAACCGCCGCGTAAGCCCTCATCCCGAGAGACGGATGTTTTTTGACTGGTCTTCAATTTAATACAGGGTCTCATGGACAACTGTACAGCTAACCCTAGCTCTTCAACACACCCTGAATCATAATTTTTTTCTCTGCGATGAAGAGACTTATCCTTTAGCTTTCAATTAAGAACAGGATCCTCAGCCAGATACTGCTGAATTAAGCAAAAACTTCAAATGTCTTAGCTGGCCACATTCAGGCAGACTGAACAGTCTCCTAGAAGACAAGAGGCTTCTGTATATTTGGATAATTATATTTATATATGCACAGGCTCACAAATATAAATATATATACATCTCTGTCTGTATATGTATATTTAGGTATGTATAAAACTATAATAATCATCTTCAGATTTTCAGCAAGAAATAATAATGCTATAGCAGCAGTCACAGTCAGATCCAGAATGAAAGCATTAGCAGAACATGCAGAGGTTTTACCAGAACTTGGCACAGTTTCTGAATGCATGAAATTAAATATGGAAGGAGGAAAGAAAAGCAGGGACTAACTGCAAGAAACTATAATTCTACCTTCAGTAACAAAATGCTACCATTAACTACAGTTTCAAGAAGAAATAAATGCAACACATTTCTAAATACTCAGAAATTTAAAAAAAATATATAATAATCTGCCAAGTATGAGGATTTTACAGAAATCATTGCAATATTTTAAAGACTATTTATTTAAAAGATAATCACCAAAGATAGCAAGCCTTCTGTAATTCGTACTGCAGCATTCATCTGGAGGTGAAGGGAATGCTATCTGACATTAATTAGTAATTAAGGCACACTTGTATTTGCCAGTAAATTGAAAAAGATTACTAAGAATCAAAAAAAAAAAGTCTCTAAAGGGGGGTTTTATTTTCTTTTTTTTTTTTAATTATTTATTAACTGTATTATTCTTACTTACAGCATTTTATTTTGAATGGAAGGCAGGAATAATGCTGCCTTAAAAATAAACACCTGGAAATTATTAATTGCCCATTTGTAGCTTTAAAAAACATCTACTTTCACTTCCCTATATGTGTATCATCATAATTAAAATAATTTCCCAGGGAGCTGAAGTCTGCCTGAAAACATTTCAAAACTCCGCCGTGGTATTAATGCATGCAGCTGTAGGTGCTCCAGAAGTGCGCTACAGTCAAATAGCTCTGCAGCAGGAATCTGCTGCGCCAGGTCCTCTGGATGGAGCTTGTTTTGCGGTGACCTTTGCAACCACATCTGCAAGTCATCTGCCACCATCTGCCCCCATGTTATTGGCATGGTTTTGCCCTGCATTTGTAAGAGCGGAAGCAAATGACTTTCCCTGCAAAAAGCAGGAAAGCTGGAGCGTCTCGAGACGCCGGGCCACCATACGGGCTCCTGGGGCAACAGACGAGCGATACCCACTGCACACAGAGTTTGAGATTATTGTTTCTTTTAACAGAGGAACCCCAGAACATCAGAGACCTTTAAATAGCATTGCTTGGGGTGCAGGTAAGGTTAGCGTTGACTTTTCACATGTTTCAATCAGACCTTCGCAGATACCTAATAAATCTTACATCAGAGAAAGACTTTTGAAACTAAATTGTTCAGTAATATGCATTTTCAATCAAAACACAAGGGAGACTTTAAAAATTTACTGAGCATAAATAAAATATTTGATCTTTCCGATTCTTATTTTCCAAACCCTTACAGACACTTCATACTAATATTGACATTAAACTTCAATATTGATGTAAGAATGATGAAACAGAACTGTGCAGTATAAATATTTTAATAGGATGCAGTGGGACATTTCCACAAAAATAAGTGTTTTTCAAGGCATGCTCAGGCTCGCTTCACCGCTAGCATGAAACACAAGTCCAGGGTGGCTGCTCCCACACCTGACGAGGCAACCACTGCCCCGTGGTTGTACCCACAACCTGCAGGCAGGGAAACAGGGCAGCGGCAGCAAAGTGCTCAGAACTGAGCCGGCTCTTACCTTGCTCTCAATGTTGGTGGTCCCCACTGCTCCCTGGCTCCAGCCAAGTCTGCAGAGATGCTTAGAGAAGGCTGCAGACTTCTCCCCAGCCTCAGCATGGATGGCAAAGCCCGGGAGCAAACAAATCATGCCCCATGGATGCACCTCTCTGATGTGGTCCAGTCCCATGTACCTGGGGCTGTGTCATTCATACTCCTCAGGTGAGTTGAGATGTCAACGGAGTTATAATTCCTACTAAAACACATTAGACGCCTGCTCAGCCTAGCGAGTAAAATCACAGTCTCCATGGCACATATTATTTTTTTCTTGAAAAGCATTGTGGTGTCATTTTCTTTTTTTATGAAAATCCCCTTTTTACATTTAGTCATGTTCTGATTTCATTGTGGAGGAAAAAGCAAGGGATCTGAGCCAACGTAAAAAAAAAAAATAGAGTCTAATCTACTTTAAAAACAACAAAATTCAAATAATTAGAGCCAGGTTGCATGGGAATCATTACAGAAGTCAATATCCAGCACCAGGAAAGTTATCTACAGAGTACCAGATGGTCACTAGTAAAATAAAAGGATGTGAGAACTCAAATGCGATCTTTCAGGGAAAAAAAAAATAAATAAATAAAAAAAAAATTGTGAATTTTCCTTGGGGGAAAACAAAACTAGTCGAAATTACATTCTTCTATTTTGTCATGAGTTTGTTTTGCTAATCGATATCTAAACATAAAGGCTGGGCTGCAGGGTAAGCTCCTCTTGCCTTTCACATGAGTAGAGAGGCCTAGCTTTGAGGTACTCATGCAGTGAATTCAAAGCAAGAATTCGTCAAAATACTTGTCTGAATAGGACACAGCATATGGAGTAAATAAGGAGAGAAGGGAGCACTCATAATACCTCTCCTGAGGTACCTCCAGGCCAGCAGCATCCCTGGGCTACGTGCCATCTCCGTGTCCCCCCAGCCAGGGCCGAGCACTTGGGCCTGGCATGGTTTGTCCTCCTCATGCGGCCTGTCCTCCTCACACGGCGTGGCCTTCCTTCGCAAGGCAGGAGGTCCAGGACATCTTTGCAAAGGCGTGCAGACATTTCTCCATTTTTTTTCTCTTATGCAATTGTTGCAAGTGAAGCTCAAGAAGTCACTTCCCCAATTAACCTTGGATAACAAAATTAACTAAGAACTCTTCTCACGTCCTCCTGAGAACTTGCTTTTCACACCATGCTTTTAGGCATCCTGTGGCATCCAGCAAAAATCTTCTTTTACTGAACAAATGAGACTTTGCCTTCTTTGCCAGGAATGGAAGTGTGCCCGTGTGGTCGCTGTTTCTATCTAAGAGAAAGTTTGACTAAAGTCTCCAAAAAACTGATTGCACCCACTGCAAATTCAGAAGAAAGTCTCGACATAAATATTTAGAGATACATATCAGACTGCCATTTCTACGGCATACTTTTCAAAGTGGACTTTTAAGGTACAATAGGAAAGTAATGGAAGGTGGCAGATCCATTGTTAGCAGAGATATTCAGAGTACTTGAAAGGAGATGCATCTTGGCCTGTTGAGGGTTTTCTGTTTGGTTTTGTTAGGCCTGTTTTGAAGTGATCAGTATTTGCTGATATGCAGGCAAAAAGTAGGCGTGTGCTGCCTACTGAGGCAGTATTTAATTACAAATGTGACAAGGAGAAAGGTCCCAGCTGGAGACAGCTGAGCAACCAGCCCTGGCCACCTGAAGGGTTTCAGCAAACATCCTGGGATCATCAACTCTGCGGAGCCCAACAGCACAAACGGGGAATTTTGGGAGCCCCAGGGCTGAGCTGCACTTGGGCCAGGACCTCTGCCCGCAGAGACGCGTCCTAACCACAGGCTCAGCAACTCCAGCCTCGAGTTTAACCGAGGCACTTCCTTCTGCTTTACCCAAAAGGAGGCCCAAAACCAGTGATGTTCTGACACACGGGACAGCTAGTTCACCCACAGTGAGCCTGATGGATGATGGCAAAAAGCACACACAGCAAAATCTGATTTTTAGATGAGGAAGTCCTTACTTCATAGAATTTTTACTAATATTTTGACTATGGCTGAAGAGAATAACAGCTGAAGTACAGGAAAAAAAAAAAAAGAAAATGAAAAAGAAAAGAAAGAAAAAAATCAACTTGGAACAAACTGTCACTGATTTCCTTGAAGTCCATGAAATTAGGCATATTTAATCCAAGCATGTGTTAGGTTTTTCAGCCCTGGGCCTAGGGCTGAAGTGTGCCTCAGAGTATGGTAGGTAGGTGGCCAAAGTAAAGCCAGGTGTCATTTTTAATTCTCTGAAGCCTCTTTGTGATGTAGGGTTGAAGTCTTTTGCAATCTGTGACTTCATAAACACATAAACATGATCAGTTTGGCATGAATTTGGCGTAGGTTTTGATTGTATTTAGATATCACTCTGAGCAGTCTGAAGCAGCCAATAATACCGTTATTTCAGCTAAAGAATAACTTAATTGCCTGGTAATTAAGAATTGGACAAACTGAGGAATGCTAAACACACTGCCCAACACCTATTTGGCTTTTCTGTAAAGGGTTCAGATAATTTTCATAATTTTATATTTACCTCAGGTTTTAAGGCACTGAGGTCACCTATGCAAATTCCCTACTGTTAGCTTAAGTGCAGAAAATATGCAGAGGCATTAAACTGGTAATTTATACTCTTCCATGAATCAGTCAAGGGCTGTTTTTGTGAATGTCAAGACTGCAGAAAAAGAGGTTAGACGGCAAGTATACATTAAAATCATAAAGCACTCAGTGATAAACATCTAGAAGACCCTGTTTTGACTTGTACATTATTTCTGCCATCTATTAGATAACAGATCAGTATTTCTACTATTGCAATGAACCTTGAAATACTTTTAAGCTCATACAAAATGAATTCAGCTGTACAGCTTCATGGATGTTACATTTGGTGTAACAACCTACAGAGGAGTCACTTTATTTTAAATGAATTAAAGATGAAAAGTGACTCCATGACATCACCCTGACATTTCCTAAGATGGCAAGAGCAAGCTGATGTCACACATACTCTAAGTAAATATGTTGAAATATATTAGCTAATATTTTTATCTGGACAGCAATCAAATTAAGTCAACAGAAAACAAAATAGGTTGAAAGCAAACATTTCAATTTTTACACTCTTGAACAGGAAAGAACAAATTATTTATAACACTGCAGTTTTTTACATGCAGGCAAGACCTTCTCTTTAGACTTTAGAAAAAAAAAGAAAGAAAAAAAGAAGTATTACAAGCGTGCTTCTTTTCAAGTCTGCACAAATCCAAATTTCATAGGTGTACAAGCCAAAATACCCAGAGGACCATGATTCATAATTCTATCTAGAAATGGGCTAAGTAGCACTTGTTCTAATGTGAACATTGCGAGAGGTTGGAAAAAATACCAGATGCCTTTTTTTTGTTTTTGTTTTCACAGAGACAGACACTGTTTCTGTCTCTCATCCCGGTCCCACTGTGAATCACACAGACAAATACTGGCACTTCTCAAAACTGCATTTCACCCAAGCCTAAAAGGCAAATGGCAGTGACTTTGCAAACCTAGAGAGACTCATTCAGAAGAGTTTGAATCTCTGTCAAACAGCTTGCTGCAGCTTTAAATAATAAATAACATTTTCCACATTATTGACACATTTGTCATACAAACAAATGATGGGAGAGAGCAATGCCCATCTCTGTCTCCATGAGCCTCGAGGCCCCCATCCCTCACCTGTTGCACAGCAGTGAGATTGAATGCCAAACCTGACACCAGGTAGAAAGCTGTTTTTATGGTTTTATCTCTTTTTTTTTTTTTTTTTTTTGTGTTGGCTTCACACCCAATTTTGTTTTCAAAGATAAAGCATACTAGAGTCCTTACATTTTAGCAGAAATATCTGATACTAGGAAGAGATTACAGCAACAGCAAACACGGCAGCTCAGGCTGAAGCACAACTGTGATTACAGCCGTCCTAACTCAGGTGCTCTTCATTTTCTCAAATCCCTATGGGGCTGAAATTTTCCATGTTTGCTCTCCACCCAGAAGCAAACAGTTTGTTGTTGAAAGAGTCAACGGAACCTGTTTTGCTTTCTGCAAATGTTTAGGGAAAAGTTCTCTTTAGTCCTGCAAGGCAGCAATGTTCACTTGCAGTTCAGTGACAGACCATTTTTGACCATTTCCAAGTGTCTATGAGATAAAAATGAAGCTTGAAGAAAAAAATGTTTGTAGGTTGGGAGCTACAACTCTCAGAAATTTTTAGAAAGCTCATTTTTATAATTGGATTTTTCAGCTAGGATTTTTCTAGATTAAAGTTGTGAGCACTTGTTATTCAGAAATTCTCTTTAATTGTTTCTTATGGTAAAATATGCAAATATATAGGCCTTTCAAATAAAAACTGAAGGAAGGAGAAGCATTACCACCCAGTTTATTGATGCCAATACCAGGCTGCTGAGAAATATTGAGATCTTTTGTCAGAATGAAGCTCCCTTTGTATGACAGAAGGATGCCAGAATCAATTTGGTGATGAAGATAATTCAATACCAGAATCAAGATCAGAATGAAAGTTCTTGGGCAACGTCAGATTTACTGAACTGGAGCATACCTCCCTGTGCCCAAGTTTTGCCACCTAAAGAACAGATAAAATAATCTACCTTTCTCATTAGTAAAAAGAGAACACCTATCTCGTACTCTGTTGCCAAATCTGCAAACATGGAAGAGGCAGGCAAATTCTTTCAGCCTGTAAGAGAAGTAAAGCCTTAATCCTCATCCTCAGAAAGATACAGCTTAGCAGAAATAGTTTTGTAGATGCAGAAGTATATTTTATAAAAATAAGAATGAAGGTACTCACTGTTCCAAGTAAGCTCTTTGGCTTTGCTGAAAGAGATGGCTAAGTGCTCTGAACATCTGCTTTCAAGTATTTATCCGTACTTATCCACAGCTGCAATCTTTCACAAGGCAAGATCAGTCTTTACCTCCATCTGGATATACTACATTACATACAGTGAACTCAGTACATTTTTCAGAGAATAGCATATAAACTAAAACCTTTTCTGCTCTGTAGACATTAGGAAGCAAATGATGCTTTTTGTAGAAGTAAAGGATTTGTATAACTGTCCTTATATTAACCTCCTTTATGGATGGTTGTTGGACAGCATCTTGCACATCAGTGGGCTGCTGCTCTCCTCCCTGAGAAACGGTGGTGTCCAGATAGTTTCATTTGTAATGGTTAAGTAAAGAAGAAAGAAAGAAGATTTAAAAGGCAAAACAATATCGTGCTGAACTTTGCTAAAATCTTATTGTAGTAAACCCTGCTGAACTGAATTTTATACTAAGACATCCCCTAGGTAATAGATGAAGCTAAAACGACACTGAAAGAGAGTGCCGGCTAGTTAATCAGACCAGCACAGCCACAAATTTTGCCTGATGGAAATGTGCTTAGCTAGTGCCAATGAATTAACCAGGTATTAAGTATGCAGAAATTATGCAATTTTTAAATTCACATATTGCTAAATTAAGATTAAGAGATTTCCTGGGTACTCAAGAGAGGTTGGTCACAGGGAACCAAAGTTTCAGAAATATTAAACCAAAGAGCTCTGGAAGTTTCAGTGTTAATTCTTCATTTTCTCTTTAACCAGAATAAAAAGGAAAATTCTGTGTAAACCACGGAACTTTGTTTGCAATTATAAAAAAATGGCCAGTCAATGGCCAGAAACTTCAGAAGGTCTTCTAAAACCTTCCCATCTCCTTCTTTTTTTAAATTGTTTTTGTTGTTGTTGTTGTTGTTTTTGCCAGATAGAGTCAAATTTTTGCTAAATAACACAATACAACCATAATGATTAATCGTATTGTACACAGAAAAAGACACCATTACTTGTGTAAAATACGTTTCCATTGGAGTAGCCTAAAAAACGCAAACAGTAGGTGTTACTCAGACACAACTGAAACTATCTGCTGCTTTTGCATTTGAGAAAAATCTCACACTCAGGACAAACAGTGTACAAATTCAGCTTAAGCATTCATTTATTCAGTATTATTAATATAGTCACCTGTTACTGAATTTACCTGAAAAAAATAGTCTGCTTGTGTTAACACAATTTTGTAACATTTGAACTAAATGAAGAATAATGAAAAAAAAAAATCAAATTCTTTGAGAACTGATTCTTTTCATGTCACAGACACACATTACAATTGTGTAGCTTGCTGTATTTCTTGCAGTTGTTTTCCTCAAATACTTTTTATGTTGATCTCCAGTACCAGCTTTTTGCACAGGACAGCAGGGGCTTGGGGCATATCTTTTCGCCCCATTGGAGACTTTTTCCTTAGTCTCCCATGCCATGGAAATGATACAACACAAGTGATGCTGAATATTGCTCTTGCCTTTGTAACATTTCAGTTCTCCCCAGTCATCTAGTGTATTTTAACTAGCTATGACGAATAACTGCTGGTGGTCTCTTGACACATAAACCAGATGTTTAGGAACAATAGAGCTGAAGAACGTAGCTTTGGTGCTGACTTGTTGGCAATGCCCTAACACAATGCTGTTCTTGTCTTGTTTATCAGGATATATTACCAAGATCTCACTTTATAACAGGGCATGAAGACAGTACGTATGGAAACAACTACACAGCATAATTTAATGACTGTAATTGTCCAAATTTCACAGCCATGCAGAAGAACAATGACAACAGCTTCATAGCAGAAATGTATTGTTTGAAGCTAGCTACCACTTTTATTCTATGTATGTCTTTAATGTCCCAGATCTTCTCAGGTTTTGTTATTTTCTGAATAGTTTTTATCACCACCTGTGTCATATTTTGGGATAACAAAGTTTGTCTACAGGTCTTATTCCTGCATTATGCACTGTAAGAGTCTGAAACAAGACTTGCTTTCACACGCTAAGTTCAGACCAAACCACTGGACTATGTAGGCAACAGTCCTTGCACAGCTGCCTAACCTGCATGCAGCAGTTCATGGCCACAACAGCTGCCCTGTGATCTTCAGGTAGCATGGAGTCTCTGCAGACTGGCTCCACTTTCAGGTGTTTTTAAATGCCAATTTTGTCTAAAACAGTAGATGTTTAAATGGGAAGCTGCACAGCCTTATTTTACATCATATTGACTGCAAGGACTCTGCCTTTGTTCAAATCAAATTTGATGGTCACCTGGCATAACGGAAAATGTCAACATTTTCCAGTTTTTCTGGGCATCCATGTTTGTGTAGAGGTTTAAAAAAGCCTTCACCTGTATTGACAATGAAGGTTTGATTTAATACAGCAAAACTCACAAGTCAGACTGGGAGCCAAAGTGACTTTCTGGAGGAATCTTTACAAGCAGCCTCACTAACAAATGAACAAATGCTGATTTTTTTCTTCTGGCAAAGGCTTTCCATCAGTGGAATGTTATGAGATTCATGGGTGGCTGAAAAACAGATGATGTGTAATAGTATATGTTCAACAAAACATACATTGTTCCTAATGTTCTAAGGATTTTACTTCTAATTGTATATATACAATATATATATACACACACAAAGTTTGAGCTTCGCTGCACATAAATGCATGTTTAGAAGACGGCAGCAAACACTAGTCTATAGTACAGGCTCCCCGTGAGACAAATATAGACTTACTTCATCTTTCAATTCTGGCATGCACTCGGATTTTATGGGTCTGGTAAAAAGCCTGCTGAAAAATCACTCCATTGACTTCATATTGCTTTGAATTAAACTCATCTTGACCAAAGCACCAACTTCTAGTGTAGGTTGGCCCCTGGAAATACAATTTATTTTATTCATTAACCACAAAGAAATTAATTCCTAGTTATGTATAAAGTTCCAGGTCTCTCTCCAAATTTTTCCTTTTGCTTACACATTTCTGCCATTGTGCTAGAGATATTTGGCACTAAGTTGAGGGCCTTGGTATAGTCCTCAGTAAATATAAGGGACTATACAAAAGCAGATGAAAGATCAGATGTCAGACCGCTTCCTCTTTCAGCTCTGAAAGGCTGAGCATTTTGAGAGCAGCTGTATTGGCTCCGGTGAATGTTTTGTGGAGCTCTACAAATTAGTTTGCTGTAATTCTACTGCTGAATGCCAGCAGAAGGACAAGTTGCTCTTTTTTTTTTTTTTTTTTTTTTTTATTGCTTCAACTATCCAACCCACTCACGTATTTTAGTGCTCAGAGGCTTTACTTGAGAAGAGGCAGTGATACCCTAGATTACCCCTAGGCGGTTCCTTAGCAGTGTCCAAGCATTATCGCAGGAATCTGGCCATGTTTGCATGTTTGTTCAGCTTTAATAGAAACCTAGACACACAGATTTTCACTCAGTTTTTCTTTGAACATAATCCTGAAGCACCACTTTCCAGTAACTGCAAGGTCACAAACTATTCCTATGACAACAAACAGTGTTCATCAAAATCTGTTAGTGTTTTGAATGGGATTGCTCGGGATGGGATTTTACTGGGATCGCTCAGGAAAATACCTAGTGAGTGTAGGAAAATACCTACATTTTCTTGAAACATCAGTAAACTATATAACACTCAGGCCACAACATCTAACAGTTAATACATTAAGGTACCACTGACCAAAAACAGGCTAAGTTTCAGGCTTCATCTGATAGAAATTAACATAAACCCACTAAAGTACACGGAACAGCGCAATCACATTGACTTATCTATTTCCAACACCAACAAAACATGCACTTATGTGGCAACATTTCTGTGCACAACCCTACAGCATGTTTTTTCTCCTCTGTTCCTCACAAGAATTTAACTCTACCTGCCTCACATCAATGTGTTTTTTATATTTCAGGATATCTAATGTGTTCTTCAAGACATCAGACAAGATCTTAGCAGGTTCACATAAATAGCAGCCTGGACAGAACTTTTCAGGTTTAGCTATCCCCCCCATTTGTCTTTTCCCTCTGCAGTACCTTTTTACTCCAGATCATGCTTTATTTTCTGCCATCTTCAACCACTGGAGTGCTATATAACATTGTTTTGTTAGTTAGTGCCTGCTAGATATAACACAAAGATTCAAGACCTAAGGAGCAAGAAATCACAAAACAAACACAAAGCATTAAATGGCAATGCCAAAGTGTAGGGGGGCAGAAATAACGGGGAGCTGACAAAACACAAGGATGGAAGCAACATTCCAGGGGGAGATGTTTCAATTATGGTGAGGAAAGCATAGCCAGTGGTGAGCCTGTCCTATAAATGATCTCAGCCTTGACCCAGCTTTTGTCTCCCATTTCTTTCTGGGAAACACTTTGGAGATCATTCTCAAGGCCATGTAGCTCCAGTTTAGTAACCTTCTCTCTAAGCCACCACTATGTGATCTACTTAGATGCAACACGTAGGGACTGAAACCTCTCTAAGTTCCCATAAGCAGTTCTGAAGGTAGAACCTTTGACCAACTCCTGACCGAGCAATAATATTGGATAGCTGTGAAGACTTTGAAATCTTCTGGTCTAATTCTCATTTAGGTGAATGCAAAAACATTATTTTTTTTTCCTGAATTGCTCTTTGGAGGACAAAATAATTAAAACAATTTTTTTAAAAATTATATTTTGTTTTCACCCTCATTGAGGACAAATATTTTTGAATGTTTAAAGCAATGTAGTGCATAGATTTAAAAAAAAATCAAAAAAAATATCCTGGACACAAAAAGTACAATACTCCATTTTTGCTACTGCTTTTGAATAAGCACCAAAGTGCACCTCTCTGGAGATGTGTGCTCAATATGTGCTCAGAATCAATTTGTAGTATATTGCAGTGATGGACTGGACTGGAGCAGCTACAGTCTATTGTGTCAAAGTGTATTTTGGGCAGCCTTTAATCTGAAGAGCCACTCGAGTGTTGTGTAACTATGTACGTTAAAATCATGACATTTTTGATAGAGTATAGTAGGTCCCTATTCACAACAGCCACTTTTAAATTTGTGACTTGACTTTTTTTTTTTTTTTTTTTAAATAATAAAGACCATGGTCTGCATCACTATCTGACAATATTCAAGACTGCTGTATAGAATAAAGTAATTTAAAGTGACAGTGGTCCTCTGAAAGGACTCTGTAGCCTGAAAATACTGTGTATCATCATGTCTTCATTTATTCTTTTCATATCTATTAAAAAAAATAAATATCATAGATAAAAGGGGGGCATTTATATTTAGGTTAACAATTCATTATGCATTTGTACTTGCAAAGGTCAAATATTTACAAATATTAGCAAACATGAAGCAATGCAGTGTGAATAAAAAACTTTTGTAGAAAGAGGGAAATGAGAGAACTTCAGGGACTTGCCCCATCTTCACACTGGCTTCCACGACAGCAGCTGATGTCTACTTACTCTTTCGCTCCTCAGAGCAGGACTGCTTTTTGCCAGGATTCCACTCTGCACAAGTCCTAAAACAGAAAATGAAAATGAAATGAAGGATGTGTTCACTTGCCCACCCTGACAAAAATACCTCTTTCTTCCCACTTTGCCAGAGTTATTATGCTGTTCGCAGAACCTACTCTTTTTCTAAATGGTCCTTTGCCCGAGGAACACAAATAGATCGGGCTCTTTATGAATTACCATACCCACTGTGACTATAGCTGATAGTCTTCAACCATTATTGACTTCTAAAAGCAAGGCTAGGGTGGGGACACTGCAACTATCATTCAATCCCTTGTTGCTGAAACAAAAATCCACCAGCAGAAATTCCATTTAGCAGGGATAAAAGATAGATAGCAGAAACTGTATTAGCAGTCCCATTCAGCTGCAGCTCTGGGTTTTCTCTTTCTCTGAACTCTAACCTATTCTGAACTGTAGACAAGGCACCTGGCACTTCCCCAGAGGAAGGAACACATCTCCGCTGAAGAACTTCTCATCCAGGCTTTGACCTGGATGAGCCAGACTTGGAACCAGGCTCTGAGGGTGCCTGGCTTTGCGGTGGAGCTCTCAGCTTTTTCCCAAAAGTAGTCCTGAAAGAAAAGCCTGCCGAGAATAAGCAAACTGATGTATTCATATGAGCAAATTACGTGCCCCTTGAACTAGTACACTCCCGAACATCACCAGTGTTACTCAGAAAAGCTAGAGATGCTTGTGAAAATAAATTAAGATAAGCTTGGGTCCACTTGAATCAAAGGTCAGGAAAGACTATATGCAATCAAAATATCATAAAGGAGACAAAAATAATAATAAAAGAGTTAATAACAATGACATGCATAGGCTTAGGACATTACAAACTACTAATTTTTCGGTGCTTTCTCTCTTTTTGCTGGGCACCTCAGAGGAAGCAGGGCATGAGACACTTTGTAATATATCTCTACATAAAGAGAGGTGAGATGGCAGCACACTTTGTTCTTATAGCAATGATTAAAAAATTACCTAGCAATATGCTTGCAACATACAAAAATCTCAAATGTAAATTTGGGTGTGAACCTAGAGCCTCTGGGTGACAAAGATGATTTACAGCCAGACAGAAATTTATATGACATATAGCTAGATATACAATATAAAGATATTAGATACAGCTACACCAGGCTCAGAAAAAAAGATGGCTACAGAGATTACAAGCAGTTAAGAATTATTGATACCCCTTTAGAAAATGGATAACCCTTCAAGCCACGTGATTCATTTCTTCACCACTTAAGTTCTAAGGAAGGGAGACCCACCATATGGATGTCCTATGTCTTGGCTCTCTGTTCCTTCTCTCTCCTGAATTCACTCGGGCAAAGACTTAAACTAGGGTTTCTACAAGTGAAGTACAAGGTATAACATCTGTCTGTAAGTCTGCAACAGGAATTTGGGAAAGAATGAAAGGTTCAGTTGATAGCCCAAGAAATCCGACACTTTCAGAATCAATAACGTGTGTCCTGTGCTGGGTTATCAAAATGATGTGGCCGGAGTACTGCCTGAGCCTCCCAGTGGTCCTGAAGATGATGAGAAAATAGGAAAGGAGACCTACAGCGGTGCCAGGGCCTGAGACGGGGAAACGGCGCTTGGCAGAAATCCTGGACTTGCCTCCTCCCGGGCTCAGATCTGCTGGCACTTGTACAGGGATGTGATGAGCAAAAGTTTCTGCTTTTGCAACATTTTCAGGATAGGGATTAAGAAACCATTCTGCAGGCAGGACTTACTAAGGGATGTTATGGAGACCCAGAAAGCAGAGAGTTTTAGGTTGAATTAAAAAAAAAACATATATATATACCAAGTTCACAGACTAATTGCATTCTAGCATCTAAGAAAACATATATTAGTTTATATCAAGGGAATCCCAAGGTGCATGGGTCAACCCTGTTCTTGGATCTCAGTCTCGCCCCTCAGCTGGAACCACGAGAGAGCAGGTAAACTTCACCGGTCTGGACTCACAGTTTGCAAAAGACATACGGATGTGTCTGGATGCGATGGCCTTGGTTTTGTGAAGAACTATTGTGAGGTGTTTTCAGGAAGTGAAGATACCAGAGACACTTTCTCGTGTTCCATGTATTGTGCAAGGCAGCTGGAACCGGCTTTCCAACTGAAGGCTCTGCATTGCTCTGACCGTTCCCCTACTTGCTCGTGACACTGCAAAACACTTTTTGACCCTTAAAAGTCAGAATATTTCCAAAACTAACCAGATTAAGTAAATCTGAAGACTTGAAAATGAGTCCAGACAAATCCTGTCTCTCCAACTTCTTTGCAAATTGATTGTTAGTAACCTACTAAGGCCGATACTTATGTAAAATAGCACTCTTCACTCTCCTGCCAGTCTCTTTGATATCATATTTAATTCCCTTTCTCTCTGGGAATATTTCTAAATATCTAAATATTCCTGCTTAGACTAAATGTCTAACTATTTCCTAGTGCATTCAAATCCCACTTTACCATTCACCACACAAGAAAAGTGCAAGAAAGTGCATTCTCTTCAGAGCAGAGGGAAATCTTGTCAACTCTTCCCATACTACAGGTGAAGAAAAAAAGAAACGTAGTCACCCTGCTCCCCAGTCCAGGAGAATTATGCTGAATTATCACTGAAGATAACCCTGAGACATGATGGCACTTGAGATACATGCAGTTTGCAAACATTTGATGGGTGGTTATAAAACCATCAGAACAGCTCAGTGTTGGAAGGACTGGTGGAAAGACCATTGCCTGCTCACCTGGAGAAGATGAACAAGAGCTCCCTGTGTGTCTTACCTGGTTACTTACTGAGGGACTTCTGTAGCCCAGACCTGCACTGGAATGGTAAGAGCAACTGTTCTGTTCGGAGCTCTGAAAGTCCTCTTGGCCATTGGTTTTTACAGACCCCTCAGACAAGTTCCCTGGCCTCAGCTGTACGAAACTTCTCGCCTGGGCTCACCTGAACCTCTGGGGAAGAAATATCTTGGAGGGTATTCTAAAAGAAACACCAAAACCTTCATCCAAACCTGAGAGAGTATATAGGAAGATCCTATTTGGTTCAGGTAATATTAAGGAAAAAGGCAAAAAGAAACTCTTTCTTGAAGATATATTGAGAATTTTTGATGACAGGAGTTAGAATAAGCCAAAAGTTCAATACTTAACGTCGAGCACTATTCCCCATTTAGGAATGTTATGATTTTCCCTCCATTTTCTGCAAGTTTAAAAAAAAAAAAAAAAGCCTGGATATTGGTGATGAAGGGTACGTCTATGTAGACCTTAATATGAAAAACGGAACACATTTTGTTTGAACATTACAGCCGTTGGCATCTGCTCAGCTGCTTATTAATTTTTAACCATACCTCTCTCTATGCCACATTCAGCCCACTTTCACTGAAGCCGACGGTGTTACCCCAGGGGTGAGTTTGCCCCACTGCAATGTGCTGCATGGTGGCCTCTGGTGACCAAACTAGCATCTTTCAGTTTCCAAGAAGGTGAGCAAAAGCCCTTTAAAGCTTGGTAGAAAAAAATAGAATAAAATAAAATCCTGCCAAATAGTAAAATTTGGCCATCATTATTGCTGACAGTGCTTTTCTTTTAGAAAGCAAACTTTGTTGTCAGCTAATTCGGGTTTCCAAAATTAGGTAAACTTCTATTCTGAAGTCTGTTAAACTACAAAGATCTCTCCTATGGTTTTCAGTCTGGGTTGACGCACAGGTATTATTACTGTTATTAATAATTTATGTTCATAACAAAATCCGACTTACATTTCTGTCACTTTGTATCAAAATTCAAGCCAATTTTCTACAGAAGTTGATACAACTTTGGAATTGCCAACTTTACTTAATGTGTCACAAATAGCATGGAAACAATAAGGTTCAAAGTATCAATGGGATATATGAAATATTCAACAAAAAGGTCAGAAATCCTGTTTCTAGATGCAGAAACTTCATGATTCTGATTTTCTGAATATGGGGAACAATTGTTGTTTGTTTTGTTTTGTTTTTATTTTTGTTTGAAAACATGTACAGGTGACCTGTGCAGGGCAGAATTACATGGGAGGAGACTATTAGAATTGTGCTGGAACTAATGGACTGACAGGGGCAGCTGGCAATCTTTATCCCATGATGCTAAATTGACAGGACTAAAAACAAAAAATTCTACTATAAAGTGGGAGATTATGAGAGAGAAATGAAAGTGCAGGAGATAAAATGTACATGTTGTTTGTAGGCTGATCCCAGTGAGACAAGGATTTCAGAATAATGGAAAGGAACTATAAATACTTGGCAATTCCTAATCTATTTTGATGTTAGTAGTGTGTAAATGCCTGCAACAACAAAGGACTTCTTGGACAAAAGAGAAAGGTGAGAGTCTAAGAAGAATCATATTTTACAATTTTGTAAGATTAAAAGTATTGTAGCAAATACCTCATTCACATTTAATTGCACCATCTTTTCTAAAGCCAAATCTACTGCAAATTCTCTTATACTTGTATCCATATGCTTCATAGTGAATCCTTGAAAAGTTTTTCCTCCCATTATAGTCTCTTTTTGAAATATACATCTGGGAAGAAGAGCGTGTTTTTTTTGTTTGTTTGTTTGTTTTTATCTGTTTGTTTTAACCTGACAAGAGTAAATGCTTCTAGTTGAGGCATTTATAGGCTCATTTTATTGTAAGAGGAAGTCAGCTTCACATACAATCTATATAAATCACACATTTAAGTATGTGTGTTTTTAATAAGTGTTCTTTAAGAACACAGATGAAATAAGATCAGCTCAATATTTCAAAAGCAAAATTATTAAAAGTTTTATTCTATTTCTGCCTAGACTGAGCATCTGCTTCGCTGGGTGATGGATGTCTCTTGGCATCAAGTACACATGAAGCTAAGGGAAAAAATGTCAGGAGAACAGTAATAAAATCTAAAGAAATGGTTCCAGAGTAATGTTTCTTTCTGCATATGTTTTTCTATCACTCCAACAATACCTCAAACAAATCAGAAAGCTTGTTTGAGTTTTTTCACTTCTAAGGCTTTGATTTTGTTACTTCTGTAACTTTGGGCTTTCATTGTTTGATTTTACTAGTAGTTTATAAAAGGACAGCTTTCATGTATGCTTATTGTATATTCAAAAATAATTAAACTGCTAATGGTCAGGTATTTACAAAATCACTTGCAGGAGACAATACAAATCAACTGCTGATGCCAGAAAATCTGAAGCAGTAAAAAGATGGGTCTTGGTACATGAAGGTTACTAGATAGATTACTTAAACTGCTGTTCCTAGAGTAATCTCATGTTATACTTTTCAAGATTTTTCCCTAGGAAAAGAACAAGACCTATTTATATTACTTCTCATTTACATTTTCAGCCTTCTTCATAGACAAATATTTACTTACCTGTCTTAACATGATTTCATTCTGAAAAGGCATTCGTATAAACCATTCAAATGAAGTCATGCTTCTGTATAAAAATAAGATAAATGTTTAAATTATGGGCAACCAGTTAAGCTCCAAACCAGAGCTGTGCAAGGTGCTGAGCATTTAACTGTCACTGACTTCGGTGGGTAGTAAAGGTGTCCAGAAACTTGCTCTTTCAACCACAAACCTTTTGTCTGCGTAGTAAAGCACCTATTAATTAAGTACATGACAGTTCATAATTCTACTTTAGAGAACTGGGAAAACAGATTTTTTTGTACTGATAACATGCAAAACCACTTCTTTATCAGCTGTTTTCTACCGCTACTGTACCTTTGTCAAACAGCAATGCATTGTTATTTGGTCATGAGTAATAATTCAGTTGCATTGCTTCCAGAGTACATTACACACTCAAATACGCATTGTGAGGAGGCACTAGAAAATAAACTTCCCTTTTGCATTCTTCAGCTTTGCATGCTAATTGTCACGCTCCTACAGCTGAGAAATTACATCAGCCATCGCAGCGCTGGAAACGCTCTTCCATGCTGTTTTGCCAGTACACTTCAGTCCTGCCCTTCTGCATCCCTGTTATTCCAGCCTTTGCCCTCTCTTGAGCAGACGCTGCCAATTGTGTTAAATTGGGTAGTGGTTTTGGAATTGAACAAATTGGGACTAGAAAAAGACCCCAAGCTCATTTTCAATTTTGTTCTGAGCTCCTATTTGAACTCAAGTAGTTAGGAAAGCAATAAATAGGCCAGGGCCATAGGGGAACAGCACTTGATGTACATTTGGGTCAGGGGCTACCACTAGGATTTCTTTAGAAATCCAGATGATATTATATTAAAAAAAAAAAAATCAAACCACAAAAAAGTTTTGTATGGAATATTTTGGCTAGTTACAGACACACTACTTCCATAGATACTACAATAACAGCAAAACCTCAAACGAGGTAAGAATAATATTTAGAACAAAGTTTATTTTACCCAGTTATTTACGCATAGTAAAGTTAGCTTCCCACATGTCTCATCTTCCATTTTAAAATTGTTATTCTACACAGTTTACAAATAATTACTATGAAAAGACAATAATTGTGGAGATTTTATGTTTAAATCTGTTTTTAATAAAATCTGTAGTTTAGTCTGTAATAAATCAATAACAGCTTAATAGCAAAATTTTAGTTTCTACTATTATTATACTATATATACCATACTATATACTATATAGTATAGTATATACTATACTATTATTATGTATATTATTATATATTATATATATACTTTAAACTACATTCATGATTATATTATCCAAGTTTCTTATAGCTGTATAATTAAGCAAGCACACTGATCCGTCTGCACTTTTTTGTTCTCCTGCCTTGTTATTTAGGTGATTATAAAGGAATATGGTGATGGAAAATAGGTTGTTTATTTTTAATGGAGACTTTATTATACTTGTTTAGAGTTTGGTGGGCTATTTAGCTCAAGTTTGCTATACTTTTCTAATGCAGAGCCTGTTCAGGATTTACGTTAGAATGGGCAAGCTTGAAGAAAAGATATTTGTGCTTAGAATGGAAGGTGATTATGTTTGCAGTGCAAACACACTCCCTGGATACTGGACACACAGTGACGTGTTTAGCTCACAGTGTGGCAATTTAGTGGATTTGCCCCCACAGAAATTTCCTCGTGAGATTTTCATCAACAGAATTAAAAATATAACTTTAATATCTTCAGCCGAAATTTTTGGAGCATCGAGATCAAGACTCTCAGTGTTACTATTATAGGCATATCCAGGTTATCACATGGGACAAAGTGCTCCATGAACTGATGCTATGCATTCTAGATGTGGGGTGATCGAAAGAATGGGATTTCTGTTTTAATTGTATCTTTGCTGAGATATTATAATCTCATTATTTTAGAGGGCTCTACTTGCTTCTTTTAAAGGCACTTTTAAGGATATGCATAATTAATAGTACACGAATTCTTTTATGTTCATTATTGTCATGACTTCTGAAGTAATGAAGGGGATATTTTACTATTCATACAAATAGTTTTGATTAGTGCAAACAACAAGCAATTGTTGTTTACCTCTCCTTCCTTCAGGTTTGGACAATGTTTATTAATGCTAATTTCTGAGTGAAAGAAAACAATGAAATAGTTCTTTTAATTTAATGAATTATCCAAATAAATGACCAAAGAATACAAATATATATATATACACATACATATACATTTGTGTATATATATATATACATACATATATATATATACACACATATCATGAAACACCCACCTTTGCTGGTATGGAGATAATGCCCTTTAGGGACACCCTGGTATATTTCACTAACCCTAAATTTACTTCCAGGGAGAATAAAATCCACAAAAATCTTCAAATTGTTTACACAATTTTCAGAGTGGTATGAATAGTAATTGGAGGTGATTATTCTAATTTTCTTTCAGATCCAATTTCTATCACTTTAGCAGTCAGAAGTTTACAGCCCTTTCAATGATACAGAATATGTTCACTGGATTAGAAATAAATTAGAAAAACAGTCTAGGAAAGAGGGATGACAAAGCTTAGAGCTATAATATGGAACATTCCAAGAGCAGAACATTTGGTTTAAAAAATGTAACTCTTACCAGTGATATGATACATGCTGGATTGCACAAAGGTTTGCCACTTTGGCGCAAAGGGAGAAAGTTGTCTGAAGACAGTAATAAGGGTACGTGAGCAAAATGCTCCAGTCAGTTCACACAACTAACCATAAATATCTGAATAAACCTCACAACCCTTGAAATAAATCTAAGTTGTCTGTTGAGGAATTGACTAAGCTTTCTTCAAAACGGGACACAGATTTGGAACAGCCTGTTAGTATCTGTATCAATATTATTTGTTGGTATCCAAAAAAGACAAAAGGGATTCTGAAAAAAATAAAGACCTCTTGTCCATACAGTGCCAGCTCCTGAGGCAGGTTGCTACTTTGGTCTTAGACCTGTGTACAATCCTTTTATCTAAATAGAAATGATATTCATTACATTAAATGCAGAAGAGCACTGGGTTATAAAATCCAGAATGTCTACTTACTGAAAGATCTTTCAGTCATGCTAACCACAGTGAAACAAAACTTCATGAAGTTGTTAAGTTACTTTTTGGTAAGAAGAGCATCTAAACAGAAATATATGACCTGGTTCTGGGTAGATCCTGAATGACATATAGATGTAAAAGAAAGCGTTTAGTGAATATGGAAATACCTCACTATTTGGTAATTAGTTATTACACATAACCTTCAGGTTTATGTGAACTGACTTCCACCAGCCATATACACCACCACAGCCCTCTCATAATCTCATCTTCAGCTAAGGTGAGAAAACTGGAGACTGGGGTAGGACAGACATCACAAGTGAATCTGATCTACAACAGCTCTAGCGCCGGTTTCATGCTTTGCCAAGATGGTGAATGAGGCAAGGAAACCCTTCCCTGTGCATGACAACATCGGGCAAGGCCAACAAAGTTGCAGTTCCAACTTGCAAGAAGTTTTGGCCGGGACTGGTAGCCAGCACATTGCATGCTCTGCACGATGCAAAGGTAGCACGTAAGCAGCAAAACCTTACCCTCCAGCCCCCAGGTTGATAACTTCTTCCTAGCAAGCAGCATGGCAGTAGAGAAACACCTGTAATGAGATCTGCTGTACAATTCATTTTTAATTAATAAATTAAAATAAAATAGTAGAACTAAAATACAATTAATAGAAATGAAATAGAAAGTTATGGAAATAAAGTTACTGGTTAAAGCAGAAATAGTTTGGAAGATCACACCTTCAGACAATTAAGAGCAAAAAGGATGCATTAAACATTTTAGAAAAGTACTCTTCCAGATCTAATAACAGCACAGAAACTTCTGGAGGAGAAAAGGAGAAATTAGACTTTTCTAAGTCTTGCTACAGCTGTTTTCTGCTCCTCTGCATATGGAATAAACGAACCTCTTCGTTTTCACTTAATCATCTTTTTATGCTTTAATTTAAGCTTCAGTGTCAGCCATTTAAAAAAAATGATAAAAATTCATAACTGTTAATCAATCTATCTTTTTTTGAACATGGACATTTGTTTGAAACTAATTTACTTGAAATCAGGTTATGTGACTGTAAACACTAAAACTGCATCTGTAACTGGCCTGTTCTCAATGCAGTTGAGTGACTGAGTGACTGATGCCACGTCAGAATTCAAATGAATTAAATGATTTCAGTTTAACAAATCATTGCCCAGAGTACCTACATGTAAATATTGTACAGCTGGTTACTCACTTTAATCTCTCAGTGACTTAGACAGAATTAGCTCTCATTATATCTCGAACTTGCTGTTTAAGCTGATTTCTAGTAAGGGCTACGTGGTCCTGAGCCATGTATTTTGCACATTGAAAAAGTCGTTCTGTCTTCATTCCCCGAGGCAAGTGTATTTCCTCTTTCCTTCCTGCTTCTCACAAGGGAACTGGTCTTTTCAAAATATTAAAAAAAAAAAAAAAAAACAACCTGGAAAAGGGTATCACTTTCCAAGATATTAAAAAGTTCTTAGCATTTGTAGTCTAATGACTTCTCTTAATTACCAGATCGGCTCTGTCAGATCCGCTCCTGGCTCTGTGTACATGTACAGGTATGAGAAAAGGCATGAAAAGGCAGAGAACAAACTAATAAACACCAACCCCACAACCATGTATTTCAGGATCAGAATTTCAGAATTTAGCATAAGCCAGGATCTGAGGCAAGGTGGGGATATGCTCTGCTAAGGTAACAAAGCAGCTTGAGCTTTTTTTTTTTTTTTTTTTTTTTTTTTTTTACACAACAGCAACATTTAACCTGGCGTTTTAAAAGATGATACTCACAAATACGGTTAAGTCATGTATTCAATTCTGCCCAACTACTGGTGTGAAATTTTAATCAAAAAACTAGAGAGCTCATTCAAAAAAGAAATTAGTGAAAAAACTTTGGTCGTCTCTCATCAGTGAAAACTGATTTAGTTATGCAAATTACTGCTATGAATATTAAACCACTGATGAAAGGTTTTTAATGAAGGGATCTTTTGTTTTGGAAATGCAAGGGTATATGCTTTAATTTCTTGCTAATTTACTGTTCTTTGATAATGTTCGCATTTTCCCCAAAGTGACTTCACTGATGGGTTTAATACTGTGAATAGAACTACAGGCCAACAATACTGGTTTTGACAAGCCTTCCCCTGTGTAACTATAGATCATGATTTGCAGCCCCTTATGCACAATTCTATTAGGGTGAATTTTGTCTACAGGGCTTTCCATGAAATGAATTCTCATTTTAATGTTAGCCTCCTGCAGTTTTTAATTTTTAATCTGTAATATGAAATTGCAAATTTTACAAACATCATTTGAAAAAGCCACTAGGACAGAACCGAATGCCAAAGTTTACATATTGCCTAATTAGACTGTTATGAGAAGCAGCTTATCAATGTCAAGCCAAAGATCATCAAAAAATCCAATTACTAATTTGAAAAACACATATATTTATAGGTTCATTTTGTTTAATTTGCATCCGATTAGCTTAATAATTGTTTAAAAATTGTATTAAGGTTAATAATTTTGGTTCCGTTCTCAACACACCTGGGCTGTGAAAGCAGTTTAGCAAATTAGTCCGCTACCCTGCCCAAAAGAAAGCTCAGTTGCAATCTATTCCATCATAAAGCCCAGAGAATTCATTGCTCAGATGACAAGGCAATTTTAGGTACGAAAAGACGTTAGATCCACTTACTGACTGTTTCTCTTCACAGCTGTATTAGTGGCCAAGTGCTAAGAAAGGGAGCGCTCGTTCTGGGGGGGCACTTTGAACCTTTCCGAGGTAGGCCCCTCGTCCTGCAGCACGGCGCCTCGTACAGGACAGCCGAGGTCTGCCTCGCTAGCCTAGCACAGCACAGGAGGATTTGGACTCTTAAAAGTTGGAAATAAAAGCGGCAACGCAGCTTGCAACGAGCTCTAAGGGTTCTGTTTGCTTTTTCCAAACTGTAAGGGAAACTTTAAAAGCACACTTTTATAGTTACAGTGATGAATAGGTGTGTGAAATAGATGGCCCCCTCAACGTTACTTAATGACTTCAATTCACGTGAAAGGTTCACCCCACTGCCATTCCTCCTTCGTTCCGTCTTCCCGGTGAGGCCAGCAGCGTCCCGAGAGCACACAGAAGTGAGCCCAAAGGGAATCGCCGAGTCCGGAGGCAAAAGGTGCCTACGGAGCCAGGCCGGGAGCTGGGCCGGGGTGAGCTCCGTCGGGTGGCAGGACCGGGCCCATTTCCACTGCGGCGGACGAGCAGCCTTCGCCCTGAAACTCAAAAGTCAAACTCTGGCGGTGACTTCCTTTATTAAAATGGGAGCGTGGTTGAGAGGGGCCATCTCTTGCCTGGGGATGCCAGTCTTTCCCTGTAGTTAATGGAAAGAAGGAGGCTTCTCTAGAGGGCGAAGGCGAGCTGAAACCTCAGCTGGAGTGCCCTGGAGGTAGTGCTGTGTCTCCGCTGACTACACAGGGATCTTGGGAGGCAGGTCTCTGGGTGATCAAATTAGTCTTTGTGTCTGCCTCATTCCCTAATTGTCATTAGATATACCAACCAGCGAACAATGTACGGCATAACAAAGGAGGCACACGTATAAAAAGGAGAAGAATTAGCCTGCGCTAATTGGTGGGCCTGACTTTGCTGATAGGAACCGTGCTGTTACGAGGAGGGCTAGGAAGTAATTCACAAACTCTAAAAGACACCTCAGAACACAGTAGTAAAATGATTTTATCTTGGTAATTTGACAGACTAGAACATAATAAGAGAACATATTAAAGTTTTTTTGTTTGTGTGTTTTAACCTGGTCCAGCTACCAGGTCAGATTGCTAGAAGTCTCAGCTGTAGCTGTAAATTTAGTTGAAGGTTTTGGCTTGAAACTTGTTCTCAGTGGGTCCAACTAAAGTGAATTTGGCCCTCCTCTTACATGCGATTTCTGACAAAATGATCTGTCTGACCCTCCCACAGGGCGTTACCATTGGCCTTTATTTAAAAATAGGTCATTCAGAGCTTTATGAACATATGCAAAATATTAATTACAAAATTCACACAACTGGCACATTTGGTTAGCTTGTGGAATATCTCTCTCAAAGAAAACCAAAAATTTACAACAGTGTGCTTTGCCTTACTTTGCCTTAGTAAATGTGCTTTTAGGTGGTTAAGAAGACCACAATTTTTAAATAAAAATTACAGCTCTAATTAATTGATTTTTAGGATTTTTTTTTTTGACCTTTTAAGGGCAAGGATACCTTTTTTTTCTTTTTTCTTTTTTTTTCCCCTGGTATTCAAAGAGAATTCATAACGTTGAGTTACGAATACCAGTATTCTGGCATTCATAAAGAGGTAGATGCAACTTCCTCCGAAACTAAAAAAAACAAGTTCGTGAGCTCATTTCTAAGCCATACAGTAGCCATTTAGATTTCCTTCTATTCTTTCATAACTATCCAGGAGCCTGGTAAAGGCTCTTAAATGCAGAAAATCCCAATTTCCACTCCGCTCCACGAGCACTTCTTTAACTATGCCTTTTGCTCCAAAATACAATCCTCTCACTGAAGGAAATAATACAGAGGAACTGAAATACAGAAGTTAAACATTAACTTTTTTGTTTTGTTTTTCCTTTTTAGAAAAAAAAAAATATTTGAATATACTCTTCAGAGAGTATATGTGGCATATACTGTGCAGTCCTTTCATCTCCCACTCTCAGTGGCAAAAGATGCATTTCTGGAAACGGCACACAAGTTTTATGGTTAATGAAATAGTTTATTGCACCATTATTGTTAAGAAGTTTTCTTGCAATGGAAAAGCATTCAGGTGCACACTAAAACAACACCAATCCCACAAAATATTGTGTTGCATTCAAACTTGATTAAACTTCTCTTTCGAAGTACTGTTGCATCACAGTTCAGTGAGGCCAAATCTCTCCTAATGCTTGGACACTTGCGATAAAGGATTTGTGTCAGGAACAAGTTTTAAAGTGCTGTTCTGAAATCGGAATAGTTCTAGACAGAGGTATTCAACTACCTGCTAGGGATAGGTGCTCAAATTAACCATAAGAAGGTACTTGTATCTACCCTGAGTACCATAAACAGCTATCAGGTGACCCGATATACCTGACAGTTAAAATTCTACTTGGATTTTCATCACCTTTTTAATTCCACGAAAGGAAAGGTTACTTCATGAGATCTTCTTCCAGTGTATTGCCTCCCCAAATTTGAGTCTTTCAAGTACACATACAAGTGCAAGTCACAGGCTTTTTTTTTTTTCTTTTTTTTTTTTTTTAGAAAAAAAGGGTGCAAGTCCCACCTGTCTCTGTTGTTGTTGTTGTTTTGTTTGATTTCTTTTGTTTTTCTTCCTCTGCTGAGGACAAGGCATAAATTATATCCAAAAGAAGCAAGAAAGGAAGCTGAAAGAAGAATCTATGGAGACAACATCCTCCTCAAAGATCATCAATTACCTGATATCTTTTAATCTTTGAGAATTGGCTCCATCAGATCTCAGCCTTTGGGAAATTATCAAACCTGACAGTGTTTACAACTCAGCATCAAGGTTAACAACTACAATCACACTGTTCTCTCAAAATAGCATTGCACCTTAGTGTCAAGTCAGGAGAGGAATGCCACGGAAAGATACAAATTAAAAGGTGGAAAATTCAAACCAATACAGGTTTTCTTGTAATTAAGCAGAAGATCTTGCTGCCAAGAAACTTTTTTGAGCTATGAACTCACAGTATTCAGAAAGGATATTGGATATGAAAGAGGAAGTCAAGAATAAATGACATATCTATACATAAACTATATCATTGATTACAATACAGGTTTGAAACATTAAAATCCAATGTTGTCAGGATTTTTTCTTTTTTGAAGTCTTTTAAACTCTCCACGACAATCAGGTTGCTTTATTAACCTTATTTATGCAATGAAATTAGAAAGTCCTTATATTTTTAATAAGTGTGGAGATAAGTTTACAATATAGGCTTACAGTTTACACGTCCCAGAGTGAACCAATGTAGGCCAGTGACGACCAACAGCCCAGCAGCCAAAATGTCATTAAAGGCTGTTCAAACCAACGCTCCAAGAAAAATAGGACAAAGTCGCCTGCTGAAATGTTACTAAGTCAGCTATCTCTATTGAAAATAAGGCCAAAAATACTTATTTCTTCTTTAGTACTGGTTCAAGATTGCTTAGAAAATATGAATACTGAGTTAACTAAAAGCCTTGCAGTGAATATTTTTGTGACCAGTTTTAAAAAAGTGTGACCAAGCTCTTAAACACAAAAACAAACAAAAACTATTTCGACTGCATATTTATTATCTTACTGTATCCATGTTAAATATTACTCAAAATTTCATTTAAAAACCTTTGTAGAGAGTATATATTATACCATTACTGAAAATTTTATTATCTTATCATACTTGCAGGTATTTATCGAATGTTCTTGTTTCTTTTGGACAGAAAAAAATATGTATGTTTTTGCCTTTCAAATATAATTTTCAAATATATTGAACGAAAAAAAAAAGTCTGATGCACTGTCAGGCACCACAATTTCTTACACTTCTTCCTCATTTGGTCTAAAGCAAACAGTCTGCTGATCAAAAGAAAGGAAACTATGATATTCTTTCTTATTTTTATTTTACCTGGCCATGGATATTCACCACCACTCTTCACCAATGTTATTTAGTAGTCATTCTCTACTGTTCTACTGTCTAAATATCTCTCTTCTCCTTAAAATATATTCATAAATGTAAAAATATATAGACACATATAGAGAAAACTATAAATCCAAATAAAGTCATGAGTAACTGTAAGCATAGTTTTAGGAATCCCTGAAAGCTACATTTATTATTTAAAAAAAAAAATCAGAATTAAAGTCAACTTTATGTACTATTGTCAAACAAAAGCTTTCTAGGGCAAGGCATTAAAAGCAGTGAGGCATATATAGAAACTTAATTACATTCTTTCAAAATCCATCATCAAAACATCCTAGTTCAATGGACAAGTAATACATTATGCGGGGTACAAAAGTTTTACTGCAAATAAAGACATTATGGTGACATCTGCCTTTAACACCTCCTTATATTAAAAATTACATACACTTCCAATGCTAAGGATGAGCTGTTTCTCCATCTTACGTTTTCAGTTTATGCCTCTTGAAAAATATAGAGATGTTTCTTTAAATGAAAGCCAAACAGTGTTTGTTAAAAAAAAAATAAATAAAGTCTTTGCTACGATCACTTACACCTGGGGACAGAAGAAGACACTGTAAAGTCACATCCCAAAGGTAAATAAATCAAGGTAGTGATAGAGTTATAAATATCTCCACATAGGATATTTTACAATTTATATTGAAAATAAGCATTACAGCATTTCTGAGCTTCTCTTAAATTATTTTTGTGTCACTTTCTTTCAGAAGTTCTGCATAGGTACCCTCATTTTTCCCTTGAATATTTACCTAGCATAAGACTCAGAATATTTTAGCATGAGACTCAGACCATTTTAGAAGATATTTTAGTGTAATAAAAGAATTGCAATTTGCATTCTTTAAGGACACCACTACCTTTTGGGGTTCATTTTGCCACGGAGTTTCATTAGAAAAGAAGCAGTTGCAAATCCTTTACCTGATTCCTGTGCCTGCCCAGCTGATTTCACCTTTTATAGGCATGAGCAAAAGAGGGTCATTCAGAAAAAATCAAAAAGCCTACCAGAAACACATTAAATGAGGCAGAATGAAATAGAAGTAGGGCAGTTTGGGAATTATTGTCAGCTGTGTTGCAGCTCTGAAGGGCTCTTTCAAGCTCGGCATTTAACATAGGCAAAAATATTTGGCTTCTGGTAGTGTTTATAGCCCAAAGGGTATCTATTTGACAATATCAAAGTCGATGAAAATTCCTGGAAGGAGCTGAGTGTAGGTGTACACTCAGGAGATGTCAAATGACACAAGACATGGGATGACCACCACACATTCATATTTGCCATCAAAATGTTTGAGAGAAAAGTTACCTTAATTTGAAACTCCTAGCTATGCTTGAGAACAAATTGCAAGTTATTTATATGGACTATGTTACAGAAAATAATTCTATGTCTTGCATTTTTCCTTGTTGCACCCTGACTGTGAGGCTCATGAGATGAAGGCTGTCCACCTTCTGCCCACCTGAACTACCGTAATGGTACGGATCTGGTCGACACGCCACTGTTTGTCTGGGGATGGATACCATTTTTTCTTTACTCATGTTTAGCTTGTACTAAATATTAATATAAAAGTAGCAAATGAATTAATTCACTGCCACACAGATATTAAATGTATATCAAGTATTAATTATGCATTTAGTATGTTCACAAATTGGGAACTCAGCTCTAAAAGCTCCCTTTTTATTCAGCTAGAAAACAAAGTGCTAAAATAGCTCAAACCCTGGGATCCAGTCCATAGATATAACCCGTCTAAATTTGAATTTAATGTTGAGCATCATTTTCATTGAAGGTGGTCTTGACATAGGAACGCATAACCCTTATTTAACTGTTTTCTCCCTGTGCTCACATTCACATCAACTCACAGCAATTTTCTAAGAACTGCTTAAGGTTCATAAACTCAAGACTTAATTCAGGAACCAGGTTCTGGCACTTTGCCCCCAGGTTTGCAGAGAGCACCTAGCTGGCTTGGGAAATGCTGCTGCTCCCTGGACAAGTCTAGGCAGAATCTGGCCAGAAAGCAACATTTCCTCCCTCTGATTACTGATCGATTACTTAACTAACTGTAAAAAAATAATTATCATACTAGGAAGGAATTGTTCTCTATATATTGGCAAGGCAGAATTCAAACTTCCTTCTACACTGAAAAATATATTTAAAATAAGTGTATAACTTTGATAACTTTCTATGCATACTTTACATAGACATAGAAAATGAAAGAATTTAAGGGATTTGATGCTGACAGTAGGTTTGAAATGAATGAATAATAGTGCAGTGATCACAGTCTCCATTAAAAAAAAAAAAAAGCATTCTAAGGATGTGTAGCATCAGTGAAGTGCACCACATTTAATAATGAATTAAATATATTATTAAAATACGAATCACACCAGAATAGCTCACTATTACCATTAAAAAAGAAGACAAATAGGGTGGATTCTTTAAAATTATGGCAATGGTGGTCGGAGAATGACAGGCAATCACCAGTCTCAAACTTCCTTAATCACCCAACTTCAGCAGTTCGCTTTGCTGCAACAAAGTAGATTTAACTTATACCAACTGCATCCTTCAGAGACACAAGACTAATGCCCAGAAATGGTCAGAAATGATATTGCTATTGAGTTCTTCACCAAGAAAACGACAACCTCCACTTCCTGACTTTATTTTATGCTCCATAAAATAGAAACCCAAAAGGAAGAAGAACTTTAGAATAGTTAGGTTTCTGAGGAATCAATCAGGCTCACCTTTACTGAGAGAAAAAGTTCATTGCTACACTTTCTGTACCATTTTTTCTATTTTTAAGCTCATGTTGGCACGCTACCAACAATGATGAAGTGTCATTACAGAACACAGAGACAAGGTAATTTGAAATTCTTGTAAGGGAGAAATTTTTCTAGAGCAAACAGAAGTGTTCGGCTGTATTTCTCGACAACATTATAAAGTTTGCATATGTGATGATGCAGTGGAGATTTTCATTGTAGGTGTGATGATAGGACTTTGTTTTCCCTCTGAGATTCTACAACTAAAGTAGGGTTTTTTTTTTGTTTGTTTTTTCCCCATTCTATGTTAAACAGGTGTGTAATTTACCCCAAACCACTGTTGCTATTCCTCCCCAAAATGATGTGAATAGGCTGCTGAACTTTAAATCCTGTTAAAATACGTGTATATATATATATATGTTTACTAGTTTTGAAGAGAAAAACTTCAAAACACATCAGGCACACCAAATACTTCAGTTTAAAATCCTGTTTAAAACGTTTAACGTGACCTGTGGAATTACGGGATCTGACAGTCACAGATGACTCTACATGAAAGTCACAGATGGTGCCTTAAATACCTGACAGGAGCACGGCACGCTTTCTGATAGGGTCAGTTAGGACACGACTGGTTTTTAGAATTTGTTTCTTAGCAAGGACAAAACTAACAATCATTTTTAGAAGGGAATTCCTTGCAGTGCCCGAAAAAGCCATTAGGACCTCTTTTGGTAAGCAAGGCCTCTTTTTCTGTAGTATCTCAGCATACAGAGTCAGCTGCTCTTTATGGACTATTATTTACTTATTAATTAGATATTTCAAGTCAATTTACTTAGTCTGGGCATTAGCTGCTCAACAGAAAACAAACACAAAGCAGTTACTTGCCTGTGGATCGCAGCCCCAATTAATAAGCCCGAGTGGCTGCACGGGGAGCGAGCTCAGGCACCGCGTGGCAGTGGGGCTAAGCACAGTCCCAGCCTGGATTCTAGCACGCTTCGTTAGCCCTGGCTCATCAGCAGACCCGTGCTGACCACAGCCGAAGCGGTGGGATGTGTGTTACCGTAACGCGCGGAACTTCTCAACATAAGCCCGCAGAACGGAGGATGGGTGGAGAGAAGCAGCTCAGCTCCGAGCACAGGCTGAAAAGCACCGGGTCTTCAGTACGGATCGGTCAGGTCCAGCCGACACCGAGCAGGCTACAGCGTCCAGGCTCTGGTGTTTTTTCCATTATCTAAAGTATCCCCAAACTCCATTACCCCAGTGACAGGGATTACAAGTTCCCTCTGTAGGGAAGCACCAAATCCAGTAGCTTGGCTAATCAAGAACAGTACAGCAATTTCTCATCTATCTGCCCCAAAATTGGAGTATCGTGGCAGGCTTAGATGAAAACGTAGCTGAGACTTCACGTATTCTAGCATTGCTCTGAAATACCTACTGCAATGGAAAGCTGCTGGTCTTTATCTTCCTGTGCACTGGATGCGTGCCATATGCAGGTGTATCAAGTAAAATATTGCAAGCCTATCTTTCTAACATGGAAAAGCAACTGAAAGAGTTCTTCTACAACGAATAAAGACATAAGCTACTTAAATCCAAATCAAGATGCCACTTTCCTGTTTTCTTTTGTATGAGGAAGTATTTGCCTGTTTTTCCGGAATCCCAGACTGTCTACTTTCAGGAAAGGAGCAATTGTACTTGTTAACACCATTTTTCACCTTAAGGAGCTTGAACGGGGATAAAACATGGACATTTGCATTTGGTGGAATGGGGAGCAAAAAGGATGAAACACCAGCACCCACTAATGAATAAAAAACCTGAAATGTTTCTGCTGCTAGCTCAGGTGCAATGTAAAAATCATTGTGTATCCAGGATAACTCAGTGTCACAAGTAAAAGACAGCCCTCTACGCTATGAAGTCAACAAATCTCAGCCCCTGGTTCAAGGAGATCTTTTCCTGTACCGTCACCTCGTGCTCACGGATTCATAATCTCTAGCGAGAAGGCACAGGTTGGGGTATATTGAAACACCGCTGCTCCAGAAGCAGTTTTTCATCCATTTGCTGTGACCCACACAGATCCCCAGCACTTGGAAACCAGGATTATTTCTTAAAAAATTAACTTGGTCATGAGATCTAGCTCATTGCAGTGTGCCAGGTGTTATGAAAGATGATTTGCTCCTAGTGGTGCTATCTAGTTAAGGGCGTTCTCTCAGTTCTTTTGCAATAGCTTGTGAAAAGGAGCTGAGAATCCCCCCTCCAGCTTCTTTCAAGAATTTTGTTTGAAAAAATAAATAAATAAATACTGCCCTGTTAGGAAAGCCTTAAGCAGGTTTTATACAGAGACTAGAGCAACATCGATGCAGCAGAATGTATGCAGCAATGTATGATAAGTGTCTAGTTTGCACAACCTGTGACACTCAACAAACATGCCCGTGTGCTCGTCTCGTTGACAAGCTCTCCACTTTGCACAACTCAGCACAAATAGGCCAATATGCCCTCTTACATCCTAATTGCAGCTAACAAATGAAAAACAAAGCAGCTCCTTCACTGCAGCGATGGAAATTTCGCTAGTATTCTCTCTCTACCCACATAACTCAGTGCCTGTGCTCAAGGCTTACATCTCCTCTGGTATGGAAGCCTCCTCACCATTGAACACGTACTAGCTAAATTAGGGAAGATGGTATGATGCCTTATCATTAAGGCTGTGTGTTATGCAATTCAAGTGGAGCATTTGCTCACAGAGCAAGAGATCAGCCCTGTTTCCTCTTATTCTGAAAAAAAATAAAAAATTGGGGGTCTGCCTTAGGACTTCGATTTATTGTTAGAAATTACTGCCTTAAATAACTATAGGAAGATACTGAAGACTGAAAAGATGACAGAGAGCAACTTAGAGATACTTGCTTCTCTTACATAGCTGCGAGAACACAAAATTTACAGATGGGAGCACAGAAAACTGGAGGGCTGTGGAGCTCACTTGGAAGGGTACTTACATCAAGAGATTCAAGAGGTTAAAGCACTACTGTTATTTCCTTTCTACCCACGTTTCATAGGGAAAGCTACCGAGCTGAATTAGGAGAGCTTGTTGTAACCTTGCAACCAGGGCAGGCAATAGGAAAAACTGCTTGTGGCTCAGTGAAACAAAGGAGGAAACTAAGCAGCGGTTGTGTGGAAATGTGAGGTGCTCGGCCCAAGTGTTCACTGAGATGGATCAAGTGGTGGGCAGGACACCACAAATGCACGTGATGTCTTCAGGTGGAGAACACCAAGACAACTGAGGGTGCTCCAAACATCCTCTGCAACTCCAGACACGCAGATTAAAACATTGGCATTTCTGTAAACCTAGCACAGCAGTGCCCTCCAACCCATTTACCTTGGTGCTACATTCAGCATTGCACTTCAGTGTTGTCATTCATTACTGGGTACTAACAGCTCTTCCCTTCTGGCCATCTTCTGCAAAAAAACTCCAGCTAGTAGACAACTATGCTGTTTTCCCTAAATAGCAGGCCAAATACTAGGAAAAACAGGGCAAGCTGTGATATGATGCTAACAAAATATTCCTTTTAGCATAACTTTGAAATAACAGCATGGCATAAACTGCAACAGTGTCTGCAATACTTAGGGTCAGGTTTTTTTAAGCCTCATAATGTACATGATAGTGGTAATGGGGTTCTGACAAATTGAGCCAATGCACATCAACTTCAAGGGGTTACAAATGCCAAGCTACTTTGTCCTGTTTCTCTTGTGAATCTGTTGGTGGCTATCACCGGGTTTCTCTGGAAAACAACCAAACCAAACAAACCAACCAACCAACAGGGATACTTCTAAGTAGTGGCCAGCAGGGGCTGATACAGGATTAGGTTCACGAAGATGGCTTTGTGAAGTCTCTGTTTTGCAGTTAAGTAGACCTAGAGCCATAAACAAAGCATGAGAAAATGAGTAGAGTGCAAGGAAACTGGAGAAGTTGTTCAACATGCAAGGACTTCGTACAGATCCAGTAAAACTGGTAAAATTCTGAAAAACTCCAGGATTACTAGTCTAGACCTACTGCTTCAGTTGTAGCTTCATGCTTCTTGTCTCAGCAACATCACCTGGAGTTTGGGATGATCATAACTCCTGCACCACAGACAAGAATAAACATTTTGGGCGAAGATGCTCCTCTCATTTCAGAGGCTGAAACCTAAGCTGGTGGAAGCAACCCCTCACTCCTCTTGTGGTAATACTTGAAAAAACAGATTTCACAAATCAGAACTTGCCCAAATAGCCATTTGTCATCCCCAAAAGAAGTCCTAAGAAGAATGTCAGAACATAAACTCTATCTGTCCTTCCACAAAAATCTGTAACTCCTCATATAAAAATGCAGGTTCTTAACTGTGATCTTAAAAATGCAGTTAGATACCTGAGCTGAGTTTTCTTTCTTTTTGCATTTAATAGAGTCGCAGAAAGCTACCGCCCTTTGAGATGTGTGCACACCAACATTATCCACGGGCCGCAGACGTTGCTGACCTCTGGAAAATGTTCTCCAAACCACATTCAGTACTCCACATCAGCTGCAGCTCTGAAAAGGGCAACATCACAACCTCATGGGCTCACTGCTCCCTTCCATTTATAAGCACTGCACAGCATGGCCATGTTTACAAGAGAATTGCCTGAATTTCAGAGGCACCCACAGTACACTTCCAAAAATTATGGCATGTGGCTAAAAAAATTAATCTTTTAAATATGGTTGTAAGAGGACAGGAATAATTACATCCTTAATTATTCCTAAGAACACAAAACACAGAAGTCCCAAATTGTTTAGAAATTTAATGGCTTACAAATCTATACTCAGTAAAATGATTTTTTTTTTAAAAATAGCAATTTCATTCATAGTAGTTCTGCTAATAAATCTATAGTTTTTAAAAGAATATTTACAGAACTTTAATGGAAAAATAAGACTTAAGCGCATAAAATTTAAGCAGAAAATAGCTTACAATTAAACTGGCAGTAAAGTAACGTGGCTTCCTGACTACTGTACTCATTACCATAAAAAAGGGGATAAATACAAGTATAAAAGATTTATTTTTCTGCTTGCCATTCTGCACAAGCATCGCATGGCTTAGGAACCAATACACGTATCTACTAAAATATGCATCGTCATATCTGTAAACACATTAAGAAAGGTACTTAGATGATAATATCAGCGATTGCTTTACAAAATCTGAACTTAAAATCTGAGTGCAAGGTCAATTCACATTAAAAATTCCTATTTCAATTACTGAATCATTCTAAAAACTGGTTCCTCAACTGTTAAGTCTACTTTCTCGTTCTTGCACTTGCTCTAGTGCTTGATCTTGTTGTCCTGTTCGTCCCTCCAGCAGTCTGAGTTGTCTTCACGTCGCCTTCAAGTTTTTCTTCAGTTTTGTTTCTTTTTCCTTTTTTTGGTGATCTGTTTTCATTGTTCTCTATTTGTAGACAGAAATATTAAATTTATATCATAAATCAAGCATTTTATAAAAAGTCAATCTTCAGTTACATTGTTTTTGAAGGGAGATGTCCCTAATGACTACGTTCCAAAGACTACATCTATGAGTTCAACAAACCAGTTACAAAACCCACGCTTCTGCACATCCAATATCCTTTAAAATAGATCCCCAAGGACTTCCAGCTATTTCTGAAAGTAGGTTAACATTAATGAGAGCACCAAAACCAATTAGCTATTGTTTTAGCTAAAATTCCTTCTACCGATACGTAAAACTAAAACATACCGAACGTTGAAGGAAAGAAATCAGCAAAAATGAATGCATAGCAACTATTTCATTGTCCTGCTGGAACTGCAAAGTCAGGCTTTTAGTTGTAACAAACACACTGGACACCTATGGAAGAATCTAGATGGCACAGATCAGTGAAGCTGCTCCAAGAGATGAGCATTGACCCAAGCGCCACCAGTATATAATATACACCACCAATATATAATATACAATAAAATCCATGTGGGGAAAGATGACCTCCCCCAAAAAGAAACTATCCAGACCAGTAGAAAAGCACCAAAACAGACCAATCCTCTGGGAAGCGCATATAGTAGTTAGTAGTGTCAAGAAGTGAAAACTAGCAAAAAAGTGTGAAGTCAGTAAACCAAGAGGGGAACCTGGCAAAATAGATGTACGTGGTACATTTGGATAAGCACGTGTAACTGAAAAAGAGACGAAAAGAAATGCAACGGAGAGCATGATCAAATTTAGGATTAATGCACATAACCTGCCAGAAAATTCCTCAACGTGTATCTGTAAAGATTCATTATTTCCATTTGTATATTTTTATTTGATAATTTCTAATTACAACATGGTATCTTCAAAATTATATCACATCCAGCTGAAAGGTTCAGGGAATATTTCAAGTGTCTGAACCTAGAGTTCTATTGGCTTGGGGAAAGCAAAATCGAAAAAAGGGAAAAGTGGGAGACACGTGGAACTTTTGCTGTCTTTCTGAGCTCAAATACAGCTTCAAGCCCTTCTAGCACCAACTTCATTACAGCACTGATGACTAGTACAAGCTACCCAAAACCCAGACATACAAGAGCAGGAGCTTAGATGGTATTTAGGAGAAAACAAGCACGAACAATGGGTGCTACAAATTTAATTATCGTGCTATGTTCATCACCACCTGTAAGTTAGTTAATTGCTGTATTTAACCTGTAAGTTACAGAAGAACATGAGGACATTTGAATAACTCAGCAGAAGAGGAATACATCTGTCAGATGCCATAAAATCAATCCACTCTACTTTGGAGAAACATCTTGTTTGTATAGGATAACCTAGCCCCTTCTTTACTTAAGTCTCTTTGCTACATTAAAGATCTACTCTCTATTTACATTAGACTATGGCAGCCAACAGTAATAACATGTACAAAATTCCAGCTTAGCTATATGTAGAAAATAGAAAACAATTTTTTTTTCTCACCTGATTTTAATTTTTTGGGTGGTAAGTCATCTGCTGGAAACAGACATTTTCTTCTGCGAGAAGTGGAAGTTGTCTGCTGGGTAGGGTTAACCTCTTTTCCTTTTCCAGACTGATTATTTTCTTCAGAACCAGTGGATATCAAACACTGAGTTTCCAAAATGTTGCCATTTTCAGGCAAGCTGCCATTATCGTGAAGAGAAGTAGAAGTAGCTGCCTCTGATTTGAATTGTACATTTTTCCTTTTATTTCTCAGTTGCCTATGTGTTTCCTGGGATGAATTATTTTCCAGAGCTGTACCTTCACCTTCTTTAAGAACTCCCTTTTGAGCTCTGTCTTCAGGCAAGACAGGCTTTTCCCTGAGAAAAGTTGAACTAGTTTCTTCAGATTTGGAAGGAACTATTTTCCTTCTGCCTGCTTTCAATGGATTTTCTTTTGCTGACTGGGTTACTTCCAAAAGTATACCCTGTTGCTCTTCAGGAGTTTCATTCTCACCATCTTCTGGCAAACCCTGAAGTGAACTAGAACTATCAGCCAGTGAAGTGATACTAATCTTTTTCCCTGAGTACCCTTTTGAAAGATTGATTTTTTCTTCAGAAGAGGGTTTTTCAGAAATCATTTTTTTAGCTTCCCTACGATTATTCTTTCTGCTACTTTCTTTTGATAAGTTACGTTTTCCCTGAGCAGAAGTAGAACTTGTAGCTTCTAACAAGATGGCAGCTTCATTCCTTCTGCCTCTTTTCGGTTCATCTTCTGGAACATTTTGATCTTTAGGAGCCTCTTCTCTACCATTATCTGCTGGCAAACCACGTTTTCTTCTAAGAGAAATGGAATTAGTTGTGTGTGACGCTGGAGGAGTTTCTTTCCTTCTGCCCCTTCCTAATGGCTTTTCTTTTGCACAGGACACTGATTCCAAAAGCATGTTTTGTTCTTCATTAGTACTCTCCTCTTTATCATCAGTTTCTGACAAGCCACGTTTTCTCCGGAGAGAAGCTGAACTTTTTGCCTCTGCTGCTAGATCAATCTCTTTTCTTTCATCCCTTGCTGATGCATTTGCTTTTGCCTGCAAAGTGTTATTTCCCAATGCTGGATTTTGATCTTCTTTCACAGTCATCTTTTTATCATCACCTTCTAGCAACCCACGTTTTTTTCTGATAGAAATAGAACTCACTGTTTGTGATGCTACAGCAACCCCTCGCCTTGTTCGTCCTCTCAGTGGAACTTCTTCTGTTGAAGAGGGAATAGCTTCCAAAGCTGGATCTTGATCTTTTGCACAAGTCTCATCTTTACTATGATCTTTAATTAAGGTTTCCTTTTTCGTAAAGGTAGAACAAGTTGCTTGTGGAATGGAATCAACGCGCCTTCTTTTGCTCCTCCTTACTTGTACAGGATTTTCTGAAGCCTCATGTTGATTACGTTTGCAAGTCATTCCTTCCTCATTCCCAGGTAAATTCCTTTCTTCTCCTAGAGCTTCAGAACTGGCTTCTTCAAGTTTAAAATTAACTTTTCTACCTCTCACTCTTCTATGTGTAGTTCTGTTATTTTGTGTTTGATTCTCTTGCAGGATTTCAGTTTGCTTTGGTTCATTTGCTTCCTGCTCATTTCTTGTCCGTTTTTGACGGCTCTGAGCAACGCTGTCGCTGTTTAGAGTAGTTACTGATGGGTCAGCTGTGTTGTTCTGGTCTTTCATTACTTGGTGTGACTGCTTGACACAACTAGAGGCTGAAGACTCTTTGGGAGAAGATTCCCCTGTTTCTGACCTACATTTAGGCATAAGATCTAGGCTTTTTACATCCTGGGCAAATTCATCAGCCTTTTTCTCTGAAGAGTCTTTTCTCCCTCTCCTGCTTCTAGTTCTGTTTGCTTCTTGTACTGAGCTTTTGTTTGCTTCCAAGTTCAGAACAGTAATTGGCATTTTATCCGTCTCTCCAGAAGGTGATTCTGACTTTAATCTTAGAGATGACTTTGTTGTATTTTCCTGAGCATTTTCTGCTTCATCTCCCAGAGATACTTTCCTCTCATTTTTGGTGGGTGATTGTGTTTCGGTAACAGTTTCGTTTGAAGTTTCCTTTGCTTTCTGAACATTCTGTGTATTTTCAAGTGCCATCCCGCAAACGTCTGCTTTTACTTCCGTTGGGTGTTTTCTAGCATTTCTTGAAGACTTACCTCTTTTTTCTGTTATCTTTACTTCAAGTTTAGTTCTGTTTTCAGATTCTTCTGTGGGGGCAGTCTCAGAAGTCCACTCATCACCTTGTAGTAATTTTGCTGATTGGTCTTTACGAAGTTTCCTTGTTGTCCCATGAAGCTCCTCTGAAGAAGCTTGTTCAGCCTGTTCATTCCTAGCTCTTCTTCCTCTTTTAGGTGGAAGCAGTGCTTCTGTGTTTTCTATTTTTTTCATTCTTCTAGACCTCTTCTGATGCAATAGAGGAATTTCTTCCCTGTCTTCTACACTACCTTTGTCAGATGTGTTTTCAGATTTTTTAAAATCTGTTTGCAGTTGATAATTTTCATCCTGACTGCTACTAGATACGATTTCTGTCTTTCTGCTTTGATCATCTTCGGTTACAGATGTGTCATTGATGTCATACTCCTGCAAAGTCTGTTTCCTATTTGCAGGATCTTTTTGTAGCACTGAAGAATCTTTTTCACAAGACTCAAGATCCTCACTAGGATGTTTTAACTCCTTTGGTTCTTTAGTTTTGCCTCTTCTTGGTCTTTGAGTATCAACTTGCGTTTCCACAAGTGAAACGGTTTCAACTGTTTTCTCATCAGGATGCTTTGAAACAATTTCTTCTTCCATGCAAGGATTTGTTCTCTTTCTTCTTCCTCTATTTTTAGCTATTGAAGTTGAAGTACTGATCTCTCCCATCTCTTCTTGGATGCTCTTTTTCTCCAGACCTTGCAGTTCTTTTAAATTTAAATCCTTTTCACACTGCTTTATTGAAGTTGGATGTGCAATCTTCCTTGATCTGCCCCTTGTTAGTCTCTGGGTAGAGTGGTCTTCACTAGTTGACAAATCCTGTTGAGAATCTTTACCTTGTGAAGTATTTCCTGGGTCTTCTAAAACAGTTTTATTCCCCCCTACAAAGTTTTTATATAGAAAAGAGCACAATCAAAAGTTATACATTACTATGCCTGATCAAAGTATCTCTGAGTTTTGATTTTCCTAGTAAGGCAGTCTTGCTCAAACAAATCATATTTAATTTTTAAAAAATAATAGGGATTTTAACTGAATCCTAGAATAAAACCCAGTTTAGTACACAAAAGTTGTTTTGACAGGTAGCACTCAGCTTTAAAGATATGTTTTGAAAGTCTTTGCAAATAAAGGTGATTTTAAGTGGGTACCTTAGCATCTTTTTAATTTTTTTTTTATTATTATTATTTTTTACACTGATATGTTTGGAGATGTCACCATTACTACACCAGCAAAATACTACCCCATTTCTTAAGCACCGATAGAATGTCAACACTGGTGTTCGTTACAGATTACTGCTCAAATTCTGTGAGATATTTGCTCTTTGCATACTATATAATTTGGAATTTTTGGAACACATCTTGAAACTTCCTAACAACACATATAGTCCTGTGTATTCATTATTACTCTAGTTAAAATAAAAGTATTTGTATCTACCATAGTCACGACTGTCATTAGCACAAGGAGGCACAGCATCTTCTTGCTTAGGATCCATAACATTTTCTGACCTGACCTAAGGAAATAAGCAATAATCAATACATTTCTGTGTGTCTGACAGGACAAGAAATAGTAGTTAACTAATACAAAATTGAGAGTGAAACAGCTGAAAAAAGTTTTGCCAAGTACTTTATGAGTGTTTTATTAGTACTTTATGAGAGTTTTAAAAAGCATTCAGGAAATGAGCTGAAAATTGTCTAATAAGATCTCAAAAGGAGGGTTATTGAATCTAAGTCATTTGAATGTTTTGAAGTGTTTTATTGTAGTTCTACACAGACCAACAATACTCATTTTAATCTATGGATCTGGGAGCCAACAAAAATCAATGCTAATAAAATACACAAATGACAAGAGTGATGAAGGTGTGAATTGTAAGGTCAAAAAGGTAACCCAGAGCAGCCTCAGTAACCATTTAGATAGGGTTCCTTCAAGCAAAGTACATACTAACGCAAGCAAACAGAGTTAGTTATCTCTGTAGAATCGGTGTCCATTCAGCAAGCAGTGAATGAAAGCCTTATGGGCACAAAGAGCAACCAACTGACTACAGGGTAACACAAAATTTTGGCAAAAGCTCAGTGCTCTTGGATGTTTAAAGAAAAGAGACTTTTGAATTTAATCTACAGGCTATGAAGAAGCTGTACAAAAACAAAAACATGCATATGCCCTACTTATGAAAAGGAAGGCAGAGAAAAAACTCCATTATAGTTTGTAAGTAATTTAAGGGTGCTTTAAACATAACAGAAACAAATGACTAGAAAAAAAGTGCTCCTTCAAATTTGTAATACGCTGCATCTTCTAGTTTTTACCCATTCGCCTGGACAAAGCTACCAAGGAAAACACAGGTTGCCAGCTTTACTGTTTTCAAATAAACATCAGGTGCTCTTCTAGAAGGCATTTGTCAGCCAGAGGTCTTGTGCATGAGATATTTTAATGAAAATACAATGAAATATAACATGTCTTATTAGATGGCCTAAGAGGTCATTTCAACCACAGGTTCCAAGCTTGAATAAACTCTTCCCAAAAGATAAAGAAAATATTTTACCTTTGTTTCCTCACCAAACATTTCCTTAACTCCAGCATAATCCAGTTCAGAATCAGAATTTTTCTGTCTGGGTTCTGCCATAAGCCTCTTCAGACCCACAAAGTCATCAACTGGATGATATTTCTCTCTTGGAGTCTGCACTAATCTACTAATTCCAAACATATCTTCTATGGGTTCAACTTTTTCCTTCGGAGTTTTGAAAATACGGCTGACCCCAACCATGTCTTCTACTGGTTGATGTTCCAATTTTGGATTTTTGGGGATTAAATTAACTCCTGTCACATCTTCTACTACCTCCTTTTTTTGTACTGGAGTCTTCAGCAATTTTTGTACGGTGTTTTCATCTGTAATAGGTTCCAACTTTTGCTGTGGGGTCTCCACGACCTGCTTGATGCCTGGTAGGACCTCAGCTGGCCCCAGCTTTTCTTCTGGGGTCTCCATGAGCTGCTTGATTCCCGACAGGACCTCTACAGGCTCTGGTTTCTGCTTTGGGGTCTCCGTTAGCTGCTTGATGCCTGACAGAGCCTCTGCAGGCTCTGGTTTCTGCTTCGGGGTCTCCATGAGCTGCTTGATGCCTGAGAGGGCCTCTGCAGGCTCTGGTGTCTGCTTCAGGGTCTCCATGAGCTGCTTGATGCCCGACAGGACCTCAGCTAGCTCTGGTTTCTGCTTTGGGGTCTCCACGAGCTGCTTGATGCCTGAGAGGGCCTCTGCAGGCTCTGGTGTCTGCTTCGGGGTCTCCATAAGCCGCTTGATGCCCGACAGGACCTCAGCTAGCTCTGGTTTCTGCTTTGGGGTCTCCACGAGCTGCTTGATGCCTGACAGGGCCTCTGCAGGCTCTGGTGACTGCTTCGGGGTCTCCATGAGCTGCTTGATGCCCGACAGGACCTCAGCTAGCTCTGGTTTCTGCTTTGGGGTCTCCACGAGCTGCTTGATGCCTGACAGGGCCTCTGCAGGCTCTGGTGTCTGCTTCGGGGTCTCCATAAGCCGCTTGATGCCCGACAGGACCTCAGCTAGCTCTGGTTTCTGCTTCGGGGTCTCCACGAGCTGCTTGATGCCTGACAGGGCCTCTGCAGGCTCTGGTGTCTGCTTCGGGGTCTCCATAAGCCGCTTGATGCCCAACAGGACCTCAGCTAGCTCTGGTTTCTGCTTCGGGGTCTCCACGAGCTGCTTGATGCCTGACTGGGCCTCTGCAGGCTCTGGTGTCTGCTTCGGGGTCTCCATAAGCCGCTTGATGCCCGACAGGACCTCAGCTAGCTCTGGTTTCTGCTTTGGGGTCTCCACGAGCTGCTTGATGCCTGACTGGGCCTCTGCAGGCTCCGGTGACTGCTTCGGGGTCTCCATAAGCCGCTTGATGCCCGACAGGACCTCAGCTAGCTCTGGTTTCTGCTTTGGGGTCTTCATACGCCGCTTGATGCCTGACAGGGCTTCTGCAGGCTCTGGTTTCTGCTTCGGGGTCTTCATAAGCTGCTTGATGCCCGACAGGACCTCAGCTAGCTCTGGTTTCTGCTTTGGGGTCTTCATACGCCGCTTGATGCCTGACAGGGCCTCTGCAGGCTCTGGTTTCTGCTTCGGGGTCTTCATAAGCTGCTTGATGCCCGACAGGACCTCAGCTAGCTCTGGTTTCTGCTTCGGGGTCTTCATACGCCGCTTGATGCCTGACTGGGCCTCTGCAGGCTCTGGTTTCTGCTTTGGGGTCTTCATAAGCCGCTTGATGCCTGACAGGACCTCTGCAGGTTCTGGCTTTTTCTTTGGGGTCCTTAATAGCTGCTTGATGCCTGACACAACCTCAACTGACTCCAACTTCTGATCTGGAGTTTTCCTTTTACTTGCCAATTTCACCTGAGATGCTTGTTTCTCTGTAATTATTGATACACTATCCACATCAAGATCTTCTTCCAGCACAGCTTGTCTTCCTTCAGGAGTTTTGGTGGATATTATTTCAAACACAGACTTTGGAGATTCCTTCTCTCCCAGAAGATATGAGATGTCTTGACAATCAAGTTTCTGTTCTGAAGCATCTGGAGTATTTAATGGTGACACCATCATCTCTCCTGAAATAAACAGTAGGTTTATATAACTTGGCAAACAAACTAAGCAGAAAATCCAAACATTCTAATTGCTGTATAACTAAGTAAAAAATGGATTCAACCAGCCAAAGCGTTCTACAAGCTAAAATCCAAAAACATGTTTCAGCAATTGGTTTGATAATTAGCAAGAAGGCAATTAGCTCCTACAAGGCACAGCATACATTTAAAAAATTAAGCATAAAAAACCTTGATGATTTTGTATTTAATCTGATAAAAATCATTAGTATTACTACTACGAATATTGGATAATTTATTCTTGATTTTTGTTGGTGATTCACTAGATGTTCACTTTTGCTAAATTCTTAGGAAAAGAGAATTGAAAGAATTGTGAGTTATTTAGGAACACGACTGAAATGCAAAGTCATACGCAAAAGACGGAAAAAAAGCTAAGTATCATCTTAATACAAATCTTCCTAATCTGACACTTTTTTCTTAAGTAGAATCTTTGCCTGCAAAATTATACAACATAACCACTCCCTGCCATAAGATTTTGTCACTGAATCTCGATGTATCCCCAACAACTGATTAAAGAATTGCCATGCTTCAACACAAGATTTGCCTGAAATAGTACTTCAGCATTTAGAAGTTCGATATAAAACTGAACGAATAAAAAAATAACACCTACCAAAAAATTAACTGGAACTACTAGAAAAATGCCTTCCAATACATGATAAAAAATATCAACGGTTGCAAGATGCTTCATCTCCACACCAAGTCTGCCTACCATTAGGCTACACACTGCCACTAAATTGCAGACACAGCTACCCCTAAGTATACTTGAATATTTCTTTCCAACTAACAACCATACCAGATTCTTCAGGAGTATGCAGTTCAGAAACGTCCACTGCAGTGCACGTTGGTGTAAAATCACTGTTATGAACAGGGCTTGAAGGTGATCTTTTTCCACTCATATTTTCTGGAGTTTTAAACATCTCACCCAGTCCTATAAATTATATTCAGAAAAAATGAGCACATTTTGAGAAAAAGAACTACCCAGTTGGCAGAACCAGTAACAGGTTTTAAAATCTCACAGCTTACCTGTGAAGCTTTCATCCATATTCAAGTTTTGTTTCAAGATCGGATTTTTCACCACTTTAGGGACCTGCCCAGCCGTTCTAATAGTGGTAGAGTAAGCTCTACCTACAACTATTGTAGCGGGAGACTCTGCATGACCTGTGCTAAAATGACCTTTTATTTTTCTTTCTGGAGTCTATAAAGGAAAAAAATAAAAATTAGGACACAAAGATCCCTTTTATTTAAAACCTAACCAGAATCACTCAAGAGATTCCACAAATTTATTGGTCATGTTTAGCTAATACAGACTGCTGGGCATACAGAAGTGGCTAAATTGCAGATACTTTAAAGGGCTGATTCGTTGTGAAATGCAGCTCATATATTCATTTAAGATTTGAGTGACCATGCTCAATGAGCACCTGAGACAAGTTTTCTTCGCTTTCAGAAATGCTCAGGGATTATCCTGGGAGTGCTTCAGTCTTACTCCTTTCCACCTTCATAGAATCCTTTAGGTTGGAAGAGACCTTCACAATCATCCAGCCACCAACCTCATCACCACGTAAAGTGGTTAAACCAAAATAGAAACCCTTTTAAACAGTAGTACAGCTTGAACTGTAGACAAGGAACAAATAATTACTCCATCCACCCGACACATTCTGTTATTTAGATACATTCTTAAGGTGCTTTAAATTAATACATTACAGTAAATTCAAGTAGATTTACACACTGTGAGAAAGACATCAATACCCATTTAACACCTTGCCAAAATCTCATAAGCTTCCAGTTTCTGCAGCAAGACACCAACAAGCTGTTTCGTGGTTTAGCAAACCCTTAAACCTTAAAAAGCAGTAAAAAGAATACCTTTGGTGACTCTGTTATCTTCTTCGCCGGTCTTCCTTTTTGGGTACGTTTTTTAACAGCCTTTGCCTGTGGTCTTGCAACACCTAGTTTTACCACTTCTGCCCAAGATTTCGCAACTACAAAGCAAAACAGGCACAATAACCTTAATTCTCAGCTGTGTAAACAGGAATTCACAGCTATTTATGATTCCAAAGGATTTGATGCAGTCAGAAATAGAAGTTATATTGTTTGATAACAGCAATATCAAACTATGCTCAAGAGCTATGCGAAAACGCAGTTTCAAGCTGAAGTTGAACGAGTGTCTGAGCACCCAGTACGTTTCCACAACAAAAAGCGCCACGCAGCATCATACATCACAGATTCTGGAACCGAGTGCTGACCTCATTCTGTCCTCACTCTCTGTTGGGAGTTCAAGAAGCGTTTGGACAGTGCTCTCAGACACATGGTCTGATTTTCTGGGTGGTCATTTGAAGACCCAACAGTTAAACTTGATCATCATTGTGGTTTCCTTCCAACTCGGCATATTCTGTGATTCTATGAAATATTTTCCTCAATACAAATTTGCCATAAGCCTTTCAGTCCTGCACTTTATTATCCCTGAACTCTTCCTTGACAGAATGTAAGGTTTAACAGCAAAAAATGTTTTTTAAGTGAAACATATCCAGGATTAACCAGGAAGGCCTGTGATTTTATCTCACCATATAATGGGACTATCACTGGGACACTGCATGCAGTATGTTATTCAGAACTTTAAAATGATACTACAAAAAAATAAAGACAGTAAAGAATAATAAAAATTGCCAGATGAATGTTGATATTGATAGGAAACTTTAAATTTGACTTTGAAAGAGTCAAATTTATAATCTGTTTTCATAAATTAAAGACATCTTGTCTTTAAGTGTCTTCACAAAGATTAAATTTTCAAGAACCAGAGCCCCTCTCAATTTTTCCAATGGTATCAAAACTATTTTGACCAATATTCAAAGTTGAATGTTCAACAATTAAAATATTTGTGGCTCAATGGCTATCATCCATGATGTCTGCCATATACCCAACAGTTACAGGCAATGCAGTCTACAAATGACAGTGTGTGAACTGTTTAGGGAAAAAGGCATAAGGAAACTAAGCTGAATACAGATAAAGTGCATGTTTTCACCAACAAAAATTATATAATTGATACAATTTTAGTTCAATACTACTCCAAATTGAGGGACTTGGAGGATCAATACTGCAATTAACCTAACAAACAGAACCTTAATTCTACCATTTTTCAATTTCTGAGTACTAAGATTTATGTTCTAAATACCATGTTATATATTGCTTTAGCAATTGGATTTATAAGTGTGAAAATGTAAAATTTTGCAATTCTCAGATGGTTCAAAAAAATCCCCAAACCATCAGAATATATGCCAATCATTTGGTGGTCTCTGTATAAAACTAATAACAGGACTATTTCAGTTTCGTAGCTGTTTTTTAAAGCAGTAGAATTCATATTAAAATTAACTGCTGAAACAAACCTAGTAAATTGGCAGTAGAGGCACCGCTTCTTCTTCTTGCATTGATAACTGCTACAGCACCACTCCTCCTCTTCATGGGAGTCTTCTTCGAACTACGTTGTGAACTTTTTGTTAACTTGTTAGGTGTTGCCATTAAGGCGTTATCATCTTGGCTAACATGATTAGATGTAGGTGTTTGCACTTGGTCACCACTCTTCTCCTCTGTATTCATATCTTTTTCAACACCATTCTGCTCTTCTGCAATTGGCGATGGTGTTGTGATGAGTGAAACAGAGAAACGTCCTTTTGTGTAAGGTGCTGGAGAGCTTGTAGTAAGCTCCGGTGTTGCTTTTCCAGAGTCAAGGGAAGAGGCAGCTGGGGGCGTCTGGGCTGGCAAATTTTCTGGTGACATTTTTTCTTTTTGCAAACGTACAGAAAGTTCCTGGTAGAAAAAGAGAAAAAAATTACTGTGCAAAGCTGAACTACATATTCTTCTCTATCTCTGAAAAGTAAATGCAATAGTATAAAATATCACCAGATCAGTTGAAAAAGCCTTGGATGTTACTCTCTAAGAAAAAACAAATTGGCAACAATTTTTAAATTTCAAAAGCCTCAAAAGGCACGTGCAAATCCAATTGAACAAGTTAACTTTGTTACTCTAGTTTATTCAAAACAGTCTTATTCACATAAAGTGCACTATAGGCTTTCACTAGTTTAAATCAGCAGCTGAATGTTTTCAGACTTCTGGCCAAGCCACATGGCCATAGCTTGCATAGTCTGGCAACAAACCACTCTTCTAGATTGCGTCTGTTTTCTGCTATTTATGATTAACTGGTGCCAGTAGATTCTGCTGTTAAGCACAAGCACACAGAAATATGCTCCTAAACATGCATGAGAACAAGCAAAAACATGCGGTGAAAAAAAAGCACACCCACTGGATAAAGACAGGTAGACAAACAATAAGCTGCATACCCTCCTTTGAAGGAAAAGGTTTTAAAATGGTGATTAAAAAATACCATTTTAATTCCCAATTAATATGTCCACTTCCTAATATACATCTTCATTATTCATTTTGAATTCATTTTTAGAAGTCTTTGAATTTACTTAGCTTAACAACTTGATTAGCCTTAGCATTTATTTACCTGGACTGCAAAGTGCTTCAGTCCCTGAGCCTTTTTCAGCACTGCACGTGGGGTGTCTCCAAATGGTAAGCTCAGTCTTGCAGGGATCGCACCTCTTTTAAGGGGCGAGTTGGGAGGCAAACTTTTGTCAAAGAGTTCTGGACTTAGATGACCACCAAAAGACACTCTTTTTCTCTTTCCTAAAGGCTGAGGTAACAGATCACCGCTCTTCCTCTTCTGAGATGCTATTTTTGTCTTGCCTTAAAAAAAAAAAGCAATAATTGAATATATCCACACAAATCAAAGAATCCAGGAAGTCACCATTTTAACCAGAATAGAAAACAGTGCTTACTTGGACATTTTAAAGTTGGAAACATATTAGAAAATAACTCGTTTATATTCAATTAGGTAAACTTTTATAAAAATTATTGGGTATTTTTAGGGTCATATATATAAAAACATGATAAATGTTACAGAACCAATGTGTCAGCAATTAATTATACATTTAGATGGAAAAATTCTCAGGAAAAATTCTCATGAAAACTAAGAGATTTTCTCCAATTCAGTACCAACAAGGAATGAAATTAAAACTATTTACCTGATTCTTCTTCAGCCAACAGGCCAGAAACACTCATTTCTGAAACAGCCTCATTGCCTTCCAGTACATTAGCACTTCCAGAAGACCTTCTTCTTGACGAGAATCTATGAGGTCTTGGAACACTGGCATTTTCCAGATCTGATTTCTGATTACACCCATTGGTGGCCAGATCTTGTTGAGTTCCACTGTCCTGACTGTCTACAGTCTTATTGTGGTGTTCTTTAACTGCATTTGTCTCCGATGCTTTCTCAGTTCGCAGCAGTTCAGAGGTCCTTTGCCTACCCCTTTTTCTTCCAGAGCCAGATTTCTCATTAGCAGGAGATGCCAGTTCTGATTTTAACTCTCCTGAAGTTGGTGTCTCTGAATGGACACTTTTGTTTACAAATTCTTTACTTTGTCTGACATTTCTTCTGGGACTCTTGGAATTAGAAGCAGGAGACTCAGAATCTCTCTTTTTTGAGTCTACATTTGTCTGATCACAGATTTCTTTCAGCACTTCTACTCTCGCTGATTTTCTTGGCGTATGTTGTTTACTATTTCGTCTCTGTTTTAAGCATTTATTTTCTGCCAAAGGCAATTGTTGGAGGCTATCATTTCTGCACACTGGATCTTCCCTTTGAATTTCAGCTGAAATTTCTGAAAAAGACTTACGTTCCAATGACACACCTCCTCGAGTTGTTGGAGTACCAATATTTACAGAATCCACCCCAGTAGCTTCTTTGGTAGGTGACGTGAAACAAGATCGAGGACTCTTCCTTCTGGGGGTTGGTGTAGACACTTGTTTACCTACTTCAGAAACATTTGTCATGTTTGTTGTTTGTGCTATTTTCTCTGCTGTTATTGCAGAGTTGTAGATTTTCACCTTTTCCACATAACCCAAGCGCTCTATGGAGCATGGCTGCAGCGAACGTGCTGCATTGCTGTCATTCTCCTTATTGGGTTTGGGTGTTTTGGCTGTAACTTCAGTGCCTTTAGATTTACGTGGCGTACTTACTTCCTTATGATCTTGCAAGTTACTTCTCTTACCAGTACCTTTTGTCATCTCCTTTGAAACAGAAGTTTGCGGACTTCTGGTAAAACATTTCTTGGTAGCACTTCCTACTGTTGAGATTTGATTAAATTCTGAACTAATTACTTCTTGTTTCATCTTATATTCTTCATTATTTTCACTTATGCCTATTTCTTTTTCTTTAGCCGGGCTTACAAGATCACAACTTGATGCAAGTCGAGCACTTGGTTCTTGCAGAGCACCCTTACCACCTTCTGTTTCAGCTTTTTCAGGTACATTTCCTTCTTGCAGAGTTTTTTTCACTTTAATCTCATGTTTCAGTGTTTCATACAGTCTACTAAACGGAGACATTTCATTTTCCTTTTTAATGGATTGTTTTGTCTTATATGAAGATTTGGGTGTTTGTAGCTTAACTGGTAAGGCTTTGGACATATTTTCCTCTGTACTTTGTTTATTTTCATCAGCATTTTGTTCTTTGCACTCAGAATGATCTACAGCATAAGCAAAGCAAAAACAAAGTTAGGTAGAAAATGCAGAAACTCAAGTAAAGTTCCTTAAATACAGATGAGAATTCCCTCCTTTCCTCTACTAAGACTAGCAACCAGGCTCCAGGATATAGGACTGTAAACAAAGCTCTGTTTACAATAACAATTCTCTCCTAATAAAAACATTAGTATTGAAATGCTTAATGAATTTTAAGTTGCAATCTGGACCTTATCCCATATTCAGATAAGGCAATTTGTATTTCATGCTGCTGTTTTTCTTCAGTGGCTTATATACATATCTTTCACGGCTGCCACAAGACAAATCTGTAAACATAGAATTAAACAATCATTCAGATCGGCTCACCACAATTCAATCAGTTTTCTGTCTTGCATTTACACATGTGCTGTTTTGTTCTAACTGTATCAATGCTTCTCTAGGGCAAAGCAAGACAATAAAGCAGAGCTAGCACTTCCCAGATGAGACAACGCAAGTGACTGCACTCATGCAGGAAGCCTGACGTAACATGCTTCGCTTCACATCTTCCATGCACAGAGTAGTCAGCTAGTAGGGTTCATCCAAGAAGTTGCCTTTCTAAGCCACAAGCTGAGCCCTTGTGAACATCTATACATCCACAGTCTCAACGCTGCCATATACCAGCATGAACATCTGCTAAAACAAATGCTGACATGTTGACTTCTCTTAGATGCAACGGGAAATACACGTAAAGATGTAGAGACTAACATACAAGGAGAAAGCATGCTGATCAACTTTTGGAGAAGGAGATTGGGGGGCGGTTAGGAAGGAGATCTTTAAACATGATCCTTTTGGATTTCAGCAAAGCTTTCAATACTGTTTCTCACAGTATCCTGGACAAAGCATCCAGCATACAGCTAGACAAGTACGCAATACAAGGGGTGCACAATTGGCTGATGGGTCAGGCTCGGAGGTTTAGAGTAAATGGGATTAACTCAGGCTGGTGGCCAGTCAATAGTGAGGTTCCACAGGGCTCCATTTTAGGGTCAGTTCTCTTCAGTGTTCTCCTTAATGACTTGGACGCAGGACTTAAAGGTATACTAAGTTTGCATATGACACTAAATTAGGAGGAGCTGTTGACTCCCTCAAGGGCAGAGAGCCCTCGCAGAAGGATCTTGCCAAATGAAAGGGCTGGGCAATGTCCAACCACGTGAAGTTGAACAGGAGCAAGCACCAGATTCTGCACTTGTGACAGGGCAGGCCTGGCTGTATGTACAGACTGGGGGACAAGAGGCTGGAGAGCAGCCCCACAGAAAGGGGCCTGGGGGTTCTGGTCAACAGCAAGTTGAACACGAGCCAGCAGCACGCCCTGGCAGCCCAAAGGGCCAGCCGTGCCCTGGGGTACCTCAGGCCCGGCACTGCCGGCCGGCCGAGGGAAAAGGGATGTCCCGCTCTGCTCAGCCTGCTGCGGCCTCGCCTCGAGCAATGTGTGCGGCTTTAGGCACCAGAGCATAAGCACATAAAACTATTAGTGTCCAAAGGAGGGCTATAAAGATGGTGAAGGGCCTAGAGGGAAAGGTGTATGAGGAGCAGCTGAGGTCCCTTGGTTTGTTCAGCCCAGAGAAGAGCAGGCCGACGGGAGGCCTCACGGCAGCCTGCAGCTCCCTAATAATCTGAGATAAAACCACCCTGTTAGTTTAAAGCCATTATCCATTGTCCTATCACTACACCCCCTGACAAAGAGTCCCTCCCCAGCTTTTCCGTAGGCCCCTTTAGGCACTGGAAGGCTGCTATAAGGTCTCCTCAGAGCCTTCTCTTCTCCAGGCTGAACAACCCCAACTCCCTCAGCCTGTCTTCTGTCTTACTCATATTGCAAACTATGATTTCAATCAGCAAAATTAACTCTAGGTAACTCCAAAGCAATACCTGTTTCAAACACTGATTAGAAAAGAATATCTTAGATCAAAAATACTCGTTCAAGATGATCTAATATTTGCTCAAAAGCAACCTGTTCATGTATTTTTATCACAAAAGTGTATTTGTGATGTTCTAGCTTTTTGCTGCTGAAAAGTAAAATGTAATAAGCATTAAGTTTCACCTATCAGTTTCAACTGACATTTGCATTGCATTTGCACAACTAGTGTACCGAACTCCTTTCTTAGGTATAACCTTTGATTTAAATGATTTGTGCAGATTCAGTTTACAATATAAACATGTTTTTGCCGATTCCAGTCCAAGTGTTACTGCCCATTTGTCAGGATGCAACTACATGTTTTCCCCTGGCAGGACTTCGCTTAGGTAAATCACAGCATTTAAGTACAATGCAGTAGTGCACTGCCATAGGAAAGCACGCTGTGCTCAGTTTGAAAAATCTTAAAATATATTTCTTTTGCTCTTTTCAACCTTGTTTTTCCTCCAGATGCTAAGAATTAACATAAAATTAAGGAGGAAGATGAATGCAACCCCCTTCTAATACAGGTACCAACCTGAAGATCTTTTAGATCCTGAAGTTTGCTTATGTAATAACTCCACTTCTGCCACCTGCTGAACATGAAGAACCTGTAAATTTGTACAACATTACAGCAGAGCAACAAATATTTATTTAGCTTTCTACTGAACACTGAAAAACACTAAATTCATAAATGTGTAAGCATTGCATACTGAACAGGTTTAAAAGCACTCAAATTAAAGCAGAGTATTTCACCAGTTAAGAACACTAACCGATACTCTACATAGCAAGAGCTCAAGTTTTCTTTTATCATCATTAGCTCTAAAAGCAGCTGTAGCACATGAACATGTACAAGCACATTCTAAGCTCACTTTTTTACCAGACTTAGCAGAAGAATTTTATTTAAATAAGAGAAACATAACATACAAAAAACTTCAATAGCCAAAGTACTCACTATGTAACAACATCCCCTTGGAGGGATAAAATATTGTTGGGAATGAAAAAAGAAACAAATGCAAATAAATTATTAAAAGGTAGACTTAGTTTGATATTTATAAATTCCAACAATACATTAGTTTACTAGCACATAAAACAACGTACTTTTGGAGTAAAAAAACGCTCAGGCTCTAGGGCAAACAACCCCATTTAACAGTACAAGTATATCCAACGTTAATACTTTGTTTCCTGCATCCTGTCATCTCCTCAAAAAAGCTAAGGATTAGTTTTTAATAGGTTACCTATAATCTTAATAGATTAGTAACAGATCTATTAACAGAAACTGATAATTCTAAAAATAATATATTGAGTTCTAAAAAAATTATCTAAAGGAGTTCATTTGTGTTTTCAAACAGAAAGCTGGCCTACAACTGAAAAAGTATTCATTAAAAAAAAAAAGCAGACAAAACCCACACTGAAAATGGAAAATAGAATACCTTATCAATACTGATACCAAGTACTTGGCAATAAATAAGCCTATCACCACAAAATTACCTGCCGCGTTTCATCTTTTAGAGATCTGGAACGCCTCTTCCTTGGAGTTGATTGGAGAGGATATTCAAACCTGGATAAAATATTTTTAAAAGTAAAAATAAGCATTTTTTGGTTAAATAGCTGATAACTAAATTCCCGTTATTAAGATAAATGACCTACAGAGAGTTGTCCCACTCCCAGCAACACAAACATATTGCTTTAAAATACTTTAACTACATCAAAATATTCTTTTCTCCTAGAAATATGTTTGTCCTTGAAACAAAATCAAAGTGATCTCTCCAGACAATTCTATCTTTATTGATTTAGCTTAATAATATTTATATAATATATATTAATATAAATATATTAATATTTATATAATATAATATATAAAAGTAATAAAAAAAATCTTTAAGCCGTCTTGCCTTCTGGAGAAGCTCTATAAGACATTGTAAAGAGATACAAAATAAACTAAGTTATCTTTCTGAAAATGGTAAAGTGACATTTTAGGTTTTCCCATTCATCTACTGCTATCTCCTGTATCTTCATCCGGCACGTAGAGACTGTGCCCACAGAGTTCTCCGCACTGTTTGGCTGCAGAACACGTTCTAGGATCAAGACATTGTCTCTGTCAGACACAGTTTGCCTCTGTCACTGGCACTTACCTGAAAGAACGATCAATAATAGTTAACACATCTCCGTGCTTCAGAGGTACAGGTTGCTGAAAACAGCTACCGTTCAGCTGCGTAGGATTTACTGTACTTAAATTTGTCAAGATTGCCTAGAAAGGAAACAAAAATTTCAGTAGTCTGATGACGTGCAACCATGAAATAGAAATGTCATTAAAATATGCATATCTTACCTCCTCGTTTTCATTTACTTCAATTTTACAATGTTCTTTCGAGACCTGAGGCAACTGGATGCGGATGTCACATTCTGTTCTCCTACAGGTGAAAATATAATTTGAGTTTCAAGACACGCAAAAGACAAAAGACAGAAAAATCTGACTGCTGTAGAATTCGCTGACTTCCCAAATTTCAGCTAATAATTTGTACAACAGCACGATACTTTCTTAAATTTGATAACAGAAATGCTGAGGTTAGGGTCCGTGTTATCTCCAATCACCACAAGTGATAGAAGAAAACTAAGAAGCCGCACGCTAGAGGCTTTGCCTGTTCTATGGACTGCAGAACAACACCTGTCATAGTTGAGTAGCTGCAACATTTATAACGGTAACTGTGTTTAATTAAAAAAAAATAGAACCACAACCACCCTACTTGTTAACACAGACAAGAACACTGAAAAACAAAGGGATAAGAAAATACATTTAGTGAAATACTTAACGTGATGTCTATTGCACTAACAGAGTTTGGAACACTAGGAAAAAGCCAGAACGTTATTACTACCACAGGGGAAACCTTTTCTCCACCAAAAAGAAGTGAATGCGATGAGCAGTTTAAGTTCCACCACTTTTCTCTGGACACGTACATTTAATATACGCCAACAGACCTAAGCAAGAGACTAGTCACTAAGTGCTCCAGGTAAGAAACAGGGGGAATGCTATACTTGGTGCTAATTTCAGTGATGAAAAGTGGTGGAAAAAACAGCACAGCAGTAAAAAGGATAGAAAAAGAAACAAATCAGAGAGAGAAACTTGGAGTCTAAAGCTTAGATTCTAAGTCACGTTATCAGCAAAATACACTCCTTCCAAAATCTGTCCTAATGCTAACATTATAGAGATCAAAAAAATAGGGTCTCGGTACGGCACGGCTGGCTAAGAAGCAGCCTTTTCATCTGCCAGTAAAACCAATTATTACAGGACTGGCTCAAGTGTGAAGCCGCAGATTACCATTAGTGGCCAAAATGGTTAGAATGCAGGCTTGCCCTGCCTAACCCACCAGGGAGTGTTGAACTCATTCACCTTAATTGGATAAAAGAGTTGAGATCCTGAAGACAATTAAGTCTGGAAAAAAAAATGCAGGACACATTAGGCAACGAATGGGAAGAAATGAACCACCTAAGGCTTTCAACTGTGACAAAAAATAACAGGAGCTTATGCTTCCATAACGCCAGAGAATCCATACTGGAAAAAAGGTAAAATAACCTAATTCTGAAAAATCAGTTCATGACAAGCCTAAAAAGACACATGTACATATATGTATATGTTATATATATATTTTAATTAATCTCTAGTAATTTTGACACATTACATTTTGTGGGTCTTAGGCAGCAAATGTAACAGCCGTCATACCAGGCATACTGTCCACAGAAGCACCTCGCACCTCTCACCGATGCAGATGACAGAAATTCATGTCTGTAAAACTAATTCTCATCTGTCTGAGCAGCTCTGCTGAAGCCAAAGAAGAGTATTATTGACACTGCAGTGCTTCCAGTAGACTGGCACTATGGAATCTGATTCAGGACTGGATAATTAATTAAGATATCAATCAGAAAAGTACTGAGCAAACCCAGTTCAAGAGAAGTAAAAACATTTTACTTATCAATTCTTGATACTAGCTCATGCATTCCATTACTGAGGTCTTGGAGAAACAAAAAAAATATTGCAAAAAGCACTGACATGATCACAGTTGAATGCAAACCACACTCCCTTCTGCACTGGTTGGTTCTCTAGGACCTGCCCCCTGGTAAGAGTACCACCACTTGCTTATTGTATATACGTCATGTGTAGATTACTTGCAATTTCATAGCTTTATCAGATCTCTTTGCTAAATTTCTCTTGGCCAGAAACTTTGGGAAAAAAAGAACTTTTAGCAAGGAAAAGACAAAAAGCAATGACAAATAGTAAGTTCAGCTCAAGTAATGTTAGTCCGATAGCATCTTCCCTGCCCTGAACACTAGTGACAAATACAAATATTTGTTTCTTGCAAGTGAGTATTAAAAAGATTCTGTCTGCAGGAAATATCACTAATATTATTTCAATGCATCTGAGTACTCAACATGTTCTCACCTTCCGAATAAACAAGAACTTGCAGTGAGCGGAAAGTGAATCCCATCGGTCCCATTCCGTTTAATTACAATTATTTTCCCGAAGAGCGGCATCTTCAAACATAAGAAGTCTTACCTACACGAGAACGTCAAAATTACTCACCCAAGCAATGATTTATTCTCATAAATATGTAAAACAACGTTACCCTTTTTTTAAAATGCTGTTCAAGACATTTTCTGAAGTACAGCAGAAGAACTTTGTGTACATGCCACGTGAATTAAGTGCCATTTATGTGTGTTTCCCTACACAGGCACCTGGGAACTATCCAACACGAGCATTCGCTGAAACTGTGCACGGAAGCTGAGGACACCACACGTTTGGAGCAAACAACGCTTACAAATGGTGGCAAGAGCAGTCATCACGTGCTCACATAAACTTAGTAATACCGCTTTTACATATGCGGTAACTACTTGTTATCCACCGGAGCCTTTGCAAAGAGGCAGGACCACGCATACAATATTTCATTCCACAAGCGATTTAAAGCTGTTTTCAGGTAAGCAGTCACCCCTCCTCACCTAAACCTGGCACTTTACCTTCCTCTCATCTACTGGGACATCCTCAGACTTGGCTTTCAAGTAAAGCTGACTTTGAAGCAAGTCGAGGCTATGTGACTGTAGCTATAACTATTTGTCTGCTGCTCTCCGTCGCTGCCAGTTCTTAAACCCGCAGCACAGTTTCACAGAAGTCCTGTTGAAGGTTGGGTCTCAAAAGCAGTTGTGTCTCCTCGGCTCTCAGTAAGCTGATAACACAGTAAGGGGAACAAACCTGCCTCGTCGTCTTCCCCAAGGAGGAGGGGGAAGCACCCGTCATTCCAAAAGGATCAGGGTCCCAAGCACTGTGTTAAACCTGAATCTGACCGCGCCACAACGTTTCTCACCCCATGACCCATCAGCGAATGAAGGAGCAAACGGGTAGCGCTTGGAAGGAGCCCTGCAGGAGGGCAGCGCTGGGTGAGGTGTCAGAGCGGTGCCGGGGTACCTGGCAGGCTCGCACAGCCACAGGCACAACGCGGGCAGCTGGCACGGGGCTTGCCCAGCGAGCTGCGTGTGTGACAGCAGGGACAGCGCTCCTCCGCTGGGCGAACCCCTGTGTGTGCCACGAAGCGGGACCGATCCTCGAAACAGCCTATGCACGGCGCGGTACCAAACGTTATTAATTTGGAAGTAGCTCCTACGAAAACGCATAGGATTAAAGCCCAGCGTCTCTGCACCGCGAGCAGCGTGCCACGCACCGTAAGGACAGCGCCAAGGAGCGCTTCTGGCTTGCTTTCAGCATGCTTCCCGGCGCCCCGCTTCCCCGGCGCCAAGCAGTAACCGCGTGCATTTCTGAAGTTTATTTACAGCCCAAAACGCGGCTTCGCCACCCGCCTCCGAGCCAGCGGCGGTGCTCTAACCGGCCTCACGCCGCTATCCCCGGCGGCACGGTGCTGCTTCCACCGCTGCCGCAGCCCGGTTCCTCTCCGGACACCCCCTAGGGACGCAGCCAGAAGCCTCCCGACCCCCTCCCGGCGCTCACCCGCGGCGCGGTGCCGGCTCCCTCCGGCTCCCTCCTGCTCCCGGTGCCGCTCCGGGTGCCGCTCCCCGCCGGCCCCGCGGTGCCCCCCTCCCGCCCTGCCCGCGCGCGCCAGCGCCGCCGCCCGCTCGTATCCCTGCGCCGAGCCGCTGCGGGAACCAGAGGCACCGGGCGGTCCCGGCGCTGCCCGGAGCCGCCCCGGCGGGACGCGCCCACGCACACCCAGCCCCTGTCGGGCAGCCCCGCGCCCCCCCGGCCCTGCCCGGCGCCGCTCGGCGGCCGGACTCTTTTAGCCGTAACGGCCGGCGCTGCGGCGGAAGGAGACCTGACCGAGCGTAAGGCGCTTTTGAAAAGGCGCGCGGAGAGCCGCGATTGGCCCAAGGGGAGCGGCGCGTGGCGCGGCGCAGCCAATGGGGGCTGCGGAGGGCGTTTGATTTCAAATGGCTGCCCCTGTCCCGCCCCGCCCCGCCTGCACAGGGCGGGAGGCAGCGAGCGGGGTCGGCCGTCACTGTGGGGCACCCGGAGCCAGAACCCGCTCGGGAGGTCCATCTTGGGCAGCTGCTCGCTAAACTAACGCTAAACTAACTCAAACAGCCGTGTCTGGCTTGTGTACCGCTCCTCCCCTAATTCAAACTGTCTTCATCATAAAAACAGGGCGCTTTGAAGGGGTAACAGTAGAGGGAGCACGGAAGGAAATCAGCATTTTAAGTCTGTTGTCGTCACCTGTCATTACCTTCCATTATGTACAAAAACTTATTCCCTGACAGGAATTGAGTACTAAGGCCTAAATTTGAGACTGAACTCGAGACAAACACCATGCTGCTCTGTATGTGAAGACAAAAAAAAAAAAACAAAAAAAAAACACCTGGTGAGGAGCCAGGATGAGTCCCACCAGAAGGCCTTGCACTGCATAAAAGCAGAAAGCTGATATGAGAGAAAATCGTCATCCCTACATCCAACGTCATGGCCATCCCCATCCTTGGCCAACTCTACGTTTGATATCTCTGTCATTTGAGCAAACATTAACTTCCAATCAATGAGATAATATGGTATGAAAAATGACAAGAAACCCTGATTTGAAAATAGCCAAGCAGAAGAAGATACCTTTGAGCCCTTTAAACATAGACTCAAGTCAGAAACATTTTTCGGACAGGAAGGACTCCACCTCAGCCCTCTCTGACATAGAGAAGATATTTTTAAAATACTCTTTAAAATATTTATGCACAGATAAAAATTAGCTACATTAAGACATGTAACTTCCATCAGTATGCTCATTTCTTTCTTCATTTTGAACATTTTTACCAGTGGCCTGGAGTTACAAAGCGCAGGCCCCAGCCACCTCACGTTTCATTCTCCAGTCTCCTCCATGCGGTACATAAAGCCAAGTTTAAAAGCAAGCTACGTATTTGTTCTCTGCTGATTCTCTATGAGGCCTAAGGGAGTCACAAAAGGTTTTGGACTTCTATAAAAGGGATTGGAGGGTACAGCTGTCTTCCCCTCCATGAAACAGGATAGGAAAGTACTTAAAAATGAGGGAGTAGAGATAGGCCAGGCAGCAGATGGAGATGCAGGTGACCTAACGCTCCTCCTGCTCTCTGGACATCGGCTAACCTGGCTGCTCGAAACCTCATTTTCAGGCTGTGGTTTCACAACAATGAAAGCCAAACTGACCTTTACCTACTGCCAGAGTTAAACAAAAGTTGAATATTTAATATAAGCATGAAAGAAACAAAGTATTCCTATAAGTTCTGAGTAATTTGACAAAGAGGGAGAACAATTTACTCTTACGGATTAAATTTAAAATAAACTTCGGCATTGTTAGTCAGTCAAGGGAAGTGATTGACCCGCTCTGCTCTGCGCTGGTGCGGCCTCACCTCAAGCACTGTGTGTGCTTCTGGGCACCACAGTACAGAAGGACATGAAACTGTTGGAGAGTGTCCAGAGAAGGGCTACAAGATGGTGAAGGGCCTAGAGGGGCAGACGTATGAGGAGCGGCTGAGGGCACTGGGCCTGTTCAGCCTGGAGAAGAGGAGGCTGAGGGGGGGACCTCATCGCAGCCTACAGCTTCCTCACGAGGGGGAGCGGAGGGGCAGGCGCCGATCTGTTCTCCTTAATCACCAGTGACAGGACCACAGGAATGGTGTCAAGCTGAGGCAGGGGACGTTCAGGCTGGACATCAGGAAGAGGTTCTTCACTGAGAGGGTGGTTGCTCACTGGAACAGGCTCCCCAGCGACGTAGTCATGGCACTAAGCCTGTCAGAGTTTAAGAAGCGTTTGGACTGCGCTCTTAGTCATATGGTCTAAATTTTTGGGTAGACCTGTGTGGAGCCTGGAGTTGGACTCGATGATCCTTATGGGTCCCTTCCAACTTGGGATACTCTATGATTATGTGTATTATGCAGGGTATTCATTTCTGGTATGTCTCCCACAACTTCCTAGCACCAAACACAAACTGGTAACTGGCACTAAAACCTGGCTGCGGTCTTGTAGGATGACCACAGGATAAACAGCCTAAATGAGCACTGTGGGCTTCAATTTACACAGTATTTTTGATACTTACCATCATACCAACCACACAGAAGCTAAAATATTGCAGTTACTGGGCTCCTTCAAAAAGCAAACCTTATTTTTTACCATAACTAATTTACAGCAAAGACAGCCTCCTCCCGCAATTCATGCTGTCTACCAACATCATGCTTGTATGGTTCCCCCTCAAGATGGAAAAAAAAATCCAAGGGAAATTAGACAAGTTGAGCGATGCCTGTTTTTTTTTTTTTTTTTAATAATAAATGTGTGTAAGTGGGGTATAGAATCTGGTGACCTTAACTGCAAGTTATCAAAGTTATACGTGTGTGCGTGTGTGTGTGTGTATGGGTGGGTGGGTGGGGTGGGGGGGAATACAAAGGGAGAAAGGCCTTTTACAAGGTCATCCAGTCTCTTGTGCTTCGGGGGATAAATATCCTAATATTCAGATCTTTCACAAAGCAGAACTCCTTTTGATGTTATTACTTTTATAATTAATTATCTAGTTTGCCTCAAATACTATTTTTATGTGGTAAAATGACTTTAGGGGACTTTAGATACGATAAAGTTAGATGTAAGCAACTTAGTAATTTTTTTTTCTTTTGAATTAAATTACTCTGAAGTCTATTTCATAAGTTTCGGTAGGGGGGTTAATTTAGTTTAACATATTAACACAAATTTATCATCTCACCTTCAGCTTGTCATGATAGCTTTATGCTACTGGATGATCTTGTACTTAGGTGTAAAACATAAAACATTCAAGCAAAATCAGAATTCTAACACGGGGTATCATTGCTAATAAATAGATCTCAAAGTCAGATCCTTTTGGGGGTCTTTACAAGCGCGGTCGTGACTGAAGTTACCAAAACAAAAGGATTATGCTATCAAAACTCTTTGAAAGCCTAATTCATTACAGTGTCCGTTAGCCTGCATTGAATTGAGCCAGACAGCAAAATAGCAATTTTTCCACTATCACTGTATGGGCATTTTTATGTTGACAAGGGCTCTGGTGTTTTTACAGGAGAAAAAAAAAAAAAAAAAAAAAAAAGTAGTGTTCTGCTATATACCAATAATTGTATATTCTGGTATGATCATACAGTGGTTTATTAGTGCACTTACCACACAGTACCTTATCACAACCTTTGTGATAAACGTCTCTGCAACAGAACAATACCTACAAGAAAACACAAATTATAAAAAAAAAAAAGATTTTGAGAGTGCCTTGTCTCAAATCTGTCTTCAAGAGCAGCAGTGGTCTCTTAAATAATGGATACACAGATATTTGCAACAGTATATCTACAGGAGGGAAAAAATGACATTTACTTCAAATTTTCTGTTAGGGTAATATTTGGCTGTCAACATTTAATTTACTAGGATTACAAGCCACCACATACAAGTTGAAGTAAGACAACTGACTCTCAAAATGTGTTGAAAAGTACTTTTATATAGTACTTTATATCAGTCCTTGAATGTCCTTGCCAGCTTAGACATTTTTTAACTTAACTTGACCAATCAAAAGGGAATTTAGGAAAAAGCTACTTCACAGAGATCCACCAGTCCGGCCCTGCGAGTCTTTTCAGGACTTGGTGATTAGGCTTACCAGTGGAGGACTGTGACCCAATAATACAAAAAGGCCCCTAATCGCTAAAACATACTGGGGCTGAAGGCTGGAGCCAGGAGCACAATGACAAAAAAAAAATAATAATAAAAAAAAAAAAATTAGCATCTTAATTCCTCACATGAAGGTCCTCATACAAGACCATTTGTTCTAGATTCTGAACAGGTGGTCTGGGAGCACTGCAAGGAATGAAGTTTATTTCTCACAGATTTGTGCTATTGCTGTTAATCGGCTGAAAGTCTAAGAAAGCACAAGTTCCAGTTAAAGCTTTTAGTGGATTAGGGCTTTTATGATGTATATAGGTTTTAAGGTGAATAAGGCAATAAACTCAGGCAGCAACTTTGATATTAGTGAAAGGCCATCATCACTAATCAGCCCCCAGTTTTAGAAAACTGAATTACCTTTGAATATGCTAGTATTCTCTCAGTGTACATGTAATTTGGCGTGTGTGTCCAGAGTATAGAGTATGGAAATGAACAGAGAAACAAAGCAATCACGATAAGCCTTGCTTCTAGAGTTGCCAAAGTTAAAAAAGTTCAGACAGATTTATGCCTGGTAAGCGATGAATAAAACTGCTAACGTCTAACAAAAGTGTTGATGTAGATGGGATCAGTGTAAATTCAGTTGGCAGCTGTCATCGTGGATCACTTCTCAATTTGATTTAATTAATGATTTTTTCTTGGGCATTCTGAGGAATATATACTTCAGGCTACTGATGCTGTGTAAAGCAAAGCCCAGTGATTAAGTAAGTTATTTTATGATGAATCTCTGAAAAAGTATCTATTTTGCAAAAGGCTTCCTCTCATAAAATGGTTTATTGCACTGACATTATCACACCTAAGGTTTTCGGATGCACGTATTCATACAGAGAACCAAATTTTGACAACTTATTCTCATGTGAGAGGAATCGGCCTAAGTTTACGAACAAATAGGATAGGTTTTCCAAAATGGTTCCTATCCAACATGTCTGCTGTTTGTGTATGACTCAGTGATCTGTACGCTCGTTTATTGTGAACGGGGCAGGACTCCACTGAGCTTAAATAACTTAAAAGCAAAATACGTTATCTACTTCATAGGGCCTGGGGCAGTTGTGGTGTTTCCAAGAAGACAGGAGCAGAGACCACGAGCACGACAGACACGGCCTACAGGTTGCTCACTGCCCGAAACGAAGGCACGGCCCGCAGCCTGTTCTGCTGGTATCAGATCGCTGCCAGCGAGTGCACAACTTGAGCTTCATAATCTGATACCACTGCCAATGTGCTAATTGATTCCTGCTCGAGCTCCTTGAAAGCGGTACAGTTTTGCTCTCCTTGGTGTGCACCCAACTGGCATTCAGTAACAATTTAGATCTGCTGTTCAAGGGTTATAAACGGGTTGAGCGCTGTTCATGAAAACACAGGAACAATGGGAGCAGGTGAAGAAAGGATTGTTTGTGCAAAGAACTTCCAGGACAAAGTCTCAACCTGATTAATAATTTGGTAATTCGCACACTGTGAGAAGTAGCATAGAAAACGTATAAAAATCATTTGAAGAAAGCTCTTATTAAAATATTGAAATTACAAAATAATCCTAACACATAAAATGAAGAACATTCGCAGTAAAGTCCAATTGCTTGAAAAATTCTCAGAGGCACTGAACAATTTCTGTATGAAGGAAATCTTAGCTTTGACTTGACATTTATGCCCTATACAGAACAAATACGGCTTTGTTCTCGGTTAGTCTATATTGCTTAAATAGCCTATAGAAATAAATGTATTGCGTGAGTAGTTTAAAATGGAAGTTTGTTATTTCTAAAGGCTGCTTTCTATAAACAGAACTATCTCCAGCATCACAAGTTGTAAAATGCAAAATCTCCAGAAAGAAACACAAGTTCAAGGACCAAAAAAAAAAAAAAAAAAAAAAAAGTGCAGATTCTCATCTGATGAGTCAAAAAATTAATTGCTGGAGAATTGCAATGACAAATGTAGGTGTCACATATAATCTGTGTATATAAACCGACTGCAAAAGTTACAGGCTTCATACTTTGTGTAGTTGCATTATTTCTTTTGCTACTAAAATGGGACATAGTAGAGAGCAAGAGGGTATCTGTTGTAAGAAGAACATTTCCACTAGTTGGATTGTAATTACACCATCACCCTGTCACTGAAATCTCTTTTTACTGGATGTTAGAGGCAAATCTGAGCACTTTATTATCAGTACAGTATCTGAACAGCAGTGTGTTAGCAGCTTTAAGGAATGGAGGATCGTTATCCCAAGTCCTTTCTGCAATTTTAGGTTTGTTAGGAAAGGTGCCTTTTATCGTGCCTTAAATACAGAAAGAGACCAACAGGAGCACACTACGATGACACAGGAGAAAAGTCATTCTTTGTGTCTCATAGCATATAACCCCTACTATTCTAGTATGATACTAGGCGTATCATACTAGAAATTGTGCAGATAAGTAATAATTTTGATAATAATTATTTAAAATAAGCAGTAAATAGTCAATAATTACCGATTAATAATTGAGATTCTTCTTTTTTTCTGAAAGCAAAGGTATCAGTCTGTTCCCACAGGACTGACTTCCAGTGGCCTTACAGGCTGTGTATCTTGATACATGCTAAAACTATGATCCAATCGCACAAAATATTTTGTCAGTTCATCTGGAATTACAAAAAAAAAAAAAATCATCTCCTCGTCTCCAACCTGAACCTCCCCTGGCACAACCTGAGGCCTTTCCCTCTTGTCCTATCCTACTCTTGACTGATGACAGGCGACAGCTGAAAGCTAGGCCGCCACATTTATCTTGGTGCGATACCACAGCGTAGCACAGCACTCTCAAACCTGAGGTACAGCAGAAGGGAGCGGTGGTGCGTGTGCCGTGAGCGAGGCCTCCCCTCACGCCCCTGCCCGGCCAGGAGTTGTGGCCTGGTGCAGGCCCCGTGGTGCCGCCGGCCCCCACTGCTCCCCAACGCCCCCAGGGCAGCGCAGCCCTGCTCCGATGGGAAGAATGAGCAGAAGGACACGGCTTTGAGCTGTCTGGGAGCTGTACGAGTGTCCCGGGGGTTATCCTTGTCAACATACTGCAGGGCCAGGCTTCAAATCATTGAACTGATACTTAAGGGAAGGCTGCACGGGGCCTAGTCATGTTGGAGCTCGGTGCTGCACGGGGCCTAGTCATTTCAGAGCTCTCTATCGATCACCAAGTCTTAGTTATTCATACTCTTTGAGAAGACTTGGCCTGCTAATTGCTACCCTGAATTTATCTGCGTTTTATACGCACAGTGCTTCAGTTACGACGCGAATCAGCATTACTTCCAAATAACTACAGGTGATAAGCACCGAAGAATTACCTACCTAGGTAATGGCTTTTCAATCCTTCGGAATGGTTAACTTAAATGAGCACGCAGGACAGGAATGAAATTAAAAGATTTAAAGAAAGTAATACGGTGTAAGAATAAAAACAGAGCTTTGTTCTTGCATCAGAATGTATTAGATCTTGCAATTTGCATATACAAATAATTCAGCAACATTCACTGGCATTAAAAACACAGCAAGATCAAATTATAAATGTAATAAAAGAAAATAATAGTAGCTGAAACTGTATAATACATACATATATTATAAAGATTTGACAAATTAAATACAATTTGGTCATACAGAAAAGTTTCAATAACTTTACATTAAAAATGGTACTAGGGAAATGAAAACATTTCAAAATATTGAACACAGACGGTCAGGCTCATTTTAAAAGTTTAAAAAACTGATACGTAAAAATACCCTAAAAAACACTGGTAATTACAGTATGCATTCTTCATTAAGGCCCAATTCAGCAAAGCACTTAAGGGATTGCTTCAGGAACCAAGAACCTATGGTGCTGTATGTTTTGTGGAGTAGAGATGTCGTAAAGCAAATGCTTAAATGCTTCGGTGAACTGGAACCCATCTTAACACGTGAAAACAGTCAAGTCACATAGTGACCAAAACCACATACCGATCAGAATGTACAACTTCTAATCAACTATTTGGCATTTTAAAGTAATTTCATGCAACGTAGGAAAATTTTTAAAGAAAAATCAGATATATCTATGTCAAGATACAGCTCCCCAGTTACGAGGCTGCTGCAATAAGCAGCTTATTCACTAAACACAACTGGAAAGCAAGCTTCTCAGATTTAAAAAAAAAAAAAGAAAAAAAAAAAGAAAAAAGGTCATTATGTTTGTGACTTCTGAAATGTGTTACATTTTTTTCTGTTCCCTAATTGATAATATAGGTAGCAACTAAAATTGGAGTACCCACTTAACATTTGATGTTTCAGCTTAACTCCAGCCTGCTCTTAGCTGCTGCCCATCGGGTCCCCGTAACATCACGCTGCGTTGCCGTCCAGCTGAGGAGGTCTGCTTCACGAGGCAACTCTCCGTGTAGGCTTTTATGTGAGATCCCTAGGAGATGCGCTGTCTGATAGACAAATTATTTTTCTATTGTAAAGTAAATGTTTGGAAAGATCCTAGGATCTAACGGGACCATCAAATAAGCTTCTTTGGAAAATGGTGAACATTTCTTTGCATTCTTTTCTATCGTCATTTAACCTCTCTGATTCTGTCTGTGCTGCAAATGATCATACCGAAAACCTCGCTGCATTGGTTTTCATACTGAATTTATTTGATGCCTTTTTGAAATTTGATAGAATTTTAGCATGCAGTAGTAATGTAAACTTTGCGTTCTTTTACTCCTCAACACTTTCTGTGTTTTGAGAGTATCTTCTAATGACAAGTCACAAAGAATGTTTAGTCTTTAAACCAACTTTTTTAAGTGCATAATTTACTGTACAAATAAATACAGAAGTGCATCAATGGGAAGACAAGAAGCAGTAAATGGCAGTGTTCAGAACAGTGTGCTTAGAAATGTCTAAACTGCACCTTTTCCATCCACTAAGAACTGAAAGGAGAGGGATGAACACCTCCCTTGTTCCTTGCGTTGTACGACTGATTCTATTTGTTACCAGATACGAAAAATGGTCATGGGGCAAAATAGTGCAAGAACAGTGAAATGATCAGTTTGTTTAATTTTAAATAAGGCTTTTATGTTTGCATTGAAAAAACCTAAGCAACTGGACAAGACAGGACTATTGCATATTAGTTAAGTAACTGAAGTACAGACTTTGTGCTCATTAATTCATATATGTATGCATTTTAAAGAGTGGAAAAGATATACTTTTGAATTATTCAACATTCAGATGCCCTGTGATTTTTTTGGATTTTCTAACCCCCAAGCACATCCTGTTCTGGGCTATAGTAAAAGACTTTTAAAATTTATTTCACCAATTATATTATCAGTAGTAGTTTCATTAAAAATATATCTATATACACAATCATATAACCCTTTTAGATAAAGGAAGCATTTCTTTTTTTGATAACATACACGGGAAAGTAAGAACATAAAGGAGCTTTCTGCTACAGTGCTCAACGTTGCTAGTGCTAAAAATTTACTGTGTTTTTTTTTCAAAATTTTAGGAAATACTATTAATTATTTTGTTGACTGTAATCAAAGAATGAGAATTTTTCTTCATCAAATTCTCTTTTGCCTTTTCTCAAAAAGGTGAGAAAATATGCACATGTACATACAGAAGCTTTATACTGAGTTTCAACAACGGCTGTAGAGCCTCTTGAAGTAGACAAGTTCAGGAGCTGCAAAATAGACTCTTCTGATATGCAAAATATTCTCAAATAGTGGGAAACTCGCATTATTGTATTTCTAGATTGATTTAAGCTGGTGTAATATTTAGGAAAGAACAAAATAAATGGACTTTTAAAGTTATATTAAATCAAAAATTTAAATCTGTATTTATAACGATTATATCTTATTAAGACTCAAAATAGAACTGCCATCCACTGGGAGGTTCTTAAAAACAGACTTTAAAAGCAATTATATTTTTCAGCTATACTGTACATTATTACACAAAAAGGGCCATATTCTGATAGCTCGAAGTCTCTTTGCCCTTCAGTGAGACCATGAAATAAATTACACGTAAGCGTGAGTAGGTTAGCAGTGTGTGTCCCCAGATAAACATCTGTTTTCATTTGCTGTTGACGTCAGTGAAGAAAGGTTTATGGCCAAAACATGTTTAGTTTAAACATATATACCACAGTTCACTTTTTTAGTATGAAATGTAAATCACCTGCGTAAAGTTTCAAGAACTGGGAGACAGCATTATTGATAAATAATTGTAAGTGGGAAAAAAAAAGAAAGAAATAAAACTTCAATAATTAATTTAACTGTTATTTAGAATAAAGATTTCTCTACCATCTTATAGTAATATACTGTATATGAACATTATACTTTGCTTTAGAAGATATTTATATTTCAGAAATAATTTTGTACAGCAAATGCAACTTTTAGAGCAAACACAAAGGCATATTTACAATAAAAGTCAATCAAAATGACATGGAATAAATTAATATAATATACAACTATTTATACAGACAAATTAAAAAATAAGGCAGGAATTTTCATTTGAAATTAGCATAGTCGGAAAATATGTCGATGAAATCTTGTACCACTCTGTAGCAGAATTCATACTGTTCCTGAAAAACAGTGAGAAGATATCAAAACGTGCTTTGGTCACATCATATGATTACATCGGAAAAAAAATCATTCTTATGCAAATCCTAGTGGTGAACGCAACGTCTTCCACTTTGGAAGACGGCACGTTCACAGCAGCTACCAGTTCAGCCTAATCGCCCAGTGATTGAAAGTTTCTGATGGCTGCCCGAAAGTTCTGTGCTCTTGGCTTCAAGTCTGCTCACACCTCGCTGCTGGCTGGTTCCCGACCCTGTCACCGCGAGGAGCTTTGAAACCAAAGGCAGGTGACCGGAGGACCTCGACATGGACCTCAGCACGAGCCGCGCCATGGTTTCAACGTGGGTTCTGACCCGTGGCAGTTCTGACATGAAAGGCTTCGCTCTCATCTCACATGCAACCAACTTTTAATAACAGGCGGATGGTAACACCCTGACCCTCAAAGAGCCACCAACCCGTCAGCAGGGTATTCTCTTCAAAGCTGCCCGTTTTCCCTTCATGTGCAGAAGGAGCTGAGCACTAGTCTATCCTGGTTCTTTTTTTTCTTTAATAAAAGCAATGGTACCTCTCTTTTGTCAAATACAGGCTGATTCTTGCCTGTCGGTTAAAATGATTTCTTTAAGCTTTCTAGGGGATAGTTCTTCAAATGAACGTCAATTCTTAAACCTGTCTCCTCATTTAAATTAAGCTGCTGACTGCACCTGGCTGTTACCCATCTCGTGCTAAAGCAGGGAACTCGTCCTGCGCCCTCCCCAGGGAGCCCGGCTGCTTAACTTCAGGCTTTGAGCTCCACAGCTGAAACTATGTGACAACACAACTTCAAATGTACAGAACTTGAAAAATACCTCTAAGTTCATTTTTTTTTTCTGAAGTGGAGTTTCACTTGTAAATGCTGTCTGTGTATACTTATCCACTGGCTACGTCAGCCTGCTGGCTAGTCCTCTGCATCCTAAAGGTGGGGCACACCCCGAGCTCGTGGGCATGCTGATAGCCTTCGACGTGATTTGCTGGATTACCAGATCTCTAACGCCTGATAATGAACGGAATCGGCATCTGAATTCACTCACGCTGGAAAGCAGAGTTTAGCAGAAGCCTTTCCACAGGCTCAGCTGGGAATATCAATTCAATAACGGCAATTACACCCTTAACTGACACTATTAAATCACAGAGCCAGAACCCCAAAAGAAAGATTTCATCCCTGTCTGAGCGTGACTGCAGATAATCCAATTCCACTTCTTCAGCCTCTTTCCCCTATCCATAGTACGGAGAAAACATCTACCTGGGAAAGCAGCTTCGAGAGAACTGTTTCTAAAGAAGTTTCTCATCACCTAATGGAAGCTGCTATCAAAATACCAAATATCGGCGTTATGTGTTTTCCAAAAACACACCTCCATAAAACTTGTTAACGTTTATTCTGTAAGGGAAAGTGTCAGGACCAAGCTTCGCATATTCTTTGTAGCTGACTTTCAACAAGTCAGCGTTCCTCCCTTTCAGTGATGAACTGCAAGCCTGTTTAAGTCTAGACACTTTCAGGTAAAGAAAGAAAAACTGATATATACAGTTTAAAAGGCATTTACTTCATAAGTTTTGTCATCTGTAACTCTCAAAAGATTTTGGTTTATTTAACTGTCACCAGTTCCTAAAAAAACACAATGTTTAGCCAAGTTTTACTTTTAGAAATGCCATAAAAAAGTCTGTAAAAATACAGATTTCTGATAATACCTTGTACATACACAGCCATCATACATAATTTATTTCAACCTGCAAAAAAAAATCCTTTGTTCTCTTCCCACAAGAATATTTACAAACACACATCCTTTGACAAAGATCCGGGTTGTTAAATATCATACCAGTGTTTGCACCATATGTGGCCTCTGCAGTCTTAAGCTCTTCACAGCTTGAAATACATCGAGGAGCCCTTCAGCCTTCACTCGTTCCAGGATATTGCTGAGCGCTATGAACGTACCTGTTCTGCCAGCACCAGCGCTGCAACATAAACACGCCTGGTTGGCATACAGCAGGATAAAAACGCTAAAAATAATATTGATAGAGAATAAGCAAGCACTAATATCAGCCTATGCTGGCACTACTGCCACGTTAGAAGGGAGCCAGCAGCAATCGAAATCAATCCTGAGCCAGGCAGGAGCTGCTCCAGCGCCGTTGCTGACAGCTTCTGCCCTCAAACGGGAGATCGCGAGCAGCAGCCGCAGCGCATGGATGCCCTCAGCACAAGCCTGGCACTTGAATTATGAGCTGGCAAAGCTGCTTCTTCACCTATCCATCAGTCTTCGGCAAAGAAAGCTTCCTATCCCCTCATGCTCTGCTTTCAGTTTTAATCTTCGTGTGGCAGAACACAATCTTTAGACTTTGGACGAAACTTGGTTATAACACAGAGAAGCGCTGGGCAATCAAACTCGCACGATGGGATTTTTGTTATTCCAAAGCAATTTGAGGGAAGGTGTCCTACCCCATTAAAAGATGTCAGTAGCTCTTACGATCCAAGCCATTTCCTTTCAAACAGATATCTTAATATAAGGAGAAACTAACGGAAGGCTGCATACAAGGCTGTACAACATACTAGAAACTGAAAATGGCTGTTCTGCCTCCAACCTGGCTATTATAAACAACCTGACAGAGCCCAGAGTAACTACAGTTCCTTTTGTTTCGGCATGCTTCACTCGGTATATTTTGTCCCTTTATCTCTGTCAGATCACAATTCCATGCAAGCAAAATATATTTGAGTAACTGTTATCTGATTTATTATGCCTAGTATCAGAGCCAAAAAAAAAATCTGCTTTCTTAATCACACAAATTATGGACTATTTGTCACCAAAAAAACAGGGGCTGTGCACTGGAAGGCCAGCAGCTTTGATAGGAAATAACTAAAACCAGGATGGAATGTGGAATTTGGCAATCACTGGTAAGATGAAGCAGAAGGTCACTGGATTGCTGAACAAGGATAAGCACAAAATAATTTATTAAATTTAAAATTTTCATGTTTTTTAATCATTTATAGCAGGTGAAGTGTGATCACACATCATTGCTTCTACCTTAATTCCATCAAATGGAAAAAAAAATCTGATAAGCATCGTCTTACGAAAAGATTAAGTGCAAATGCATGTATCCTCAGCTGGATACATTAAAAGTGCGACTGGAGGGAAAATGAACAGGTACAACGTATTAGATGCACTATTCCCTTCAGACAATTACTTTTATCGGATTAAAGAAAAATGCAAAATCTAAGAGGGTTCAGGTTTATTTGTCGTTAGCTAATCTGTAGTAACCTCATGTGCTTTCTAGAGTAACCCATGAGTGATGCACTTTGGAATAGGTCTACATCTACAAAAAGGCGAGGAAATAAAGATATAAAGTAAAGCTGCAGGCAGACATCATCAAATGTTGCTTATTCACTTATTCACACATTGTTCCCCACTCCATTGCTTGTACTGCTCGTGCTAGGTGCTCTCTCCTTCTTTCTTCCCAAAACATCTTTTTAATAAATCCTTAAAGTCCATATAAGTTTTTTGGCCTGTTTTGTTTGTTTAGCTGTTTTTTTTTTCTTTGCTTGTTTTTTTTTTGTTTTTGTTTTGTTAATTGGCTGAAAAATTTTGGTATGGAGAACTAAACTGTATTTGAAATGCAGGAGAAACACATGTGTTGTCTCACAGGAACACGGCTCTACTCCTTTCATACTCACTTCCCTCTCTGTACTTCCTTTAACACTTTTTTAAAGGGAAGATAACTTTTCAATTTGACTCTCAGGCTTCACTTCTTGAGACAAAGTTCAAAAGCAAAGGATGCTCCAAAAGGCACAGATTGGCCAAAAGAGTGAAATAAGGGATCTTTAAGCAGTCTTGCCTGGTTTATTACGGTGTAGAGAGGAGGAGACAGCAAAGAGAGAAAAAGCGCAGGTAGCTATGAGCTAACCAGAAGGCAGCAGGAGACCCTCACTGGAAGGGAAGGGACTTAGGATTTAGCACAGACTGGCTTTGAATTCTGTTGGCAACTCAGTTAGCAAAGCCCTTCTGAAACTATTTAGTGCTAGGTCTTTATTCCACGTTAAGAATTATCGCTTTTAGCTGCACCTGAAACCATTCATAAATAGTTGGAAAAAATGAACAGAGGGTTTCCCAAGTTTACGTGAATGCTCTGAAAAAATCAGTCTTTTACTTATTCATACATTTACATTAATTTATATTTGAAGACGCAGGTATGACTGCGCGGAGCAGTTAAAGTGCACTGTACATACAGGCTGTCAAAACAGGGGCAGGACAAAATGTGCAATATTAAAAATCCTAGGATACACCGTGCGGTTGCTTTTATTTTCTTGTTTAATCAGTTTTATAATCATTGCAGTCATTTTTAAAAAATCTAGGAAAAATTCATGTCAAACGATTAAGCTGATGCTTCAGAGAGGCTGCAGCTCTAAAAACCCAAAGAAGTAGAAGCAATATATACCTCAGCTGGTTCTTATCTATCTGATTTGTGTATATCAAAGACATCGGTTATTTTAACCTCTTATTTTATTGGTTAGAACTAGCTGATACTTTACCCACTTTAATTATCATTCAGAATTTTACCTCCCTAGCGTTTACAAAGAAGCGGCTGTTAGAATTGGTCAAATTGAAGCATCAAACACAAAATATCATCACCACCACCGAGTTCAGCCCCCATGGGGTGGGGGAACCCACAGTCCCTTAGGGAAAATACATGAAAACAGCAAAGAGAAAACGCTTCAGAAGTAAGGAGGAGGAGGAAGTTTTGGCAGTTAATACGCATTACTGTATGATCCTATCCCAAAACGCCAACAGATCCAAGAGCTCCCGGGATCATTTTGCTTCAGCAGCTGATGAAAATACTTGTGACACTTCAGATAGCCAAAATACAAACCGTACTTCTCAGTGAGACCCATTAAAACTCAAACAGGAGCAAAGTGAAAGCCGGTGCACACTGCAGAGAGCAGCTCTAACAAAGCCTTTCCTAATTCTAACTCGAAGAGCAAGCATGTGTTCTTCTAGCAAAACGCCTCCAAACGGTCAGTGAGCATACTTCCCTGCGGATAATGCTACAAGACAATCTGAGTGTCACATAAATCACTACTGTAATTTCTGCAGCATGAAGAAGAACCTGTTGGGTGTTCTCTGCAATGCAGGGAAGCCCCAGCAGCAGCGCCAGACAACGCCGCTGGCTGCCAGAGTGCTGGCGGGCACGGCTCCTGCAGAGAGGGTCCCTGTCGTGCTACAGGTGCCAAGCACTGCTCAACAGTGGGATCACAGAAAGGGGAAGAAAATATTACAGTTAATAAATGTTGTTAGATATAAAAATAGCAGGATCTTGTCCTCTGTGCATTGCTTGAAGGAGACCACGCTCCAGCAACAGCAGCTGAACTCATACAACATGCTGAAGAAGAGAAGATCTCATGCTCCAGCATCTAACGTGGATTCAGTTACCAATTCTGAGGGCAGTGAGAGACAAAATGTGTCATGGTTGGGCTCCGATCACAACAGACACTCTACTGCACAAGGTCTCAGACGAACGCAGCAGAGATGAAGCCCCTGCAAAACCCAGTCTGGGTGAGAGCAGCACGGAATCTGCCAGCACCTCTCCCGCAGCAAACAGGCCCACGGAGCCCACAGCAGCGAAAAAGTTCATGTCGAAGGGTGACCTCTTGAGGTTAATAACTTCTTATTTAAAAGACAAAACAAACCAGGCAACCTCTCTTCTGCTGACTCTGCCCCTGTGAACTGTCCGTTTGACTTCGTATTGACCAGAGAAAAGGAAAAGGCTTTATTCACTTATAAAAGATCAAGTATTTTAAAAGGAGAGTGTTATTTCTGAATTAGGAGGAGGCAGAATAATAGTTTTACTACTACTTTTAAAGTCAGCAGATGTAGTACAAAAATGGAAAAGAACAATTTAAAAGACTGATAAAGAGAAAAAAAATACTCTAAGATTAGCATTTGAAAACACAGAGGAAAAGTCCAAAAAATACAGCTTATTAAAAGAACTACGGAAAAAGAAAAAGTGACAGAACATTGGTTTCTCTGACCTTCCTGCTTTCAAAAACAGAGGTACAGTTTGTGTTCAAATTAGATTAAGGATATATTTCATTTTGCCAATAATTTGATTACTTTGAGCCTGATAGTACCTTTGAGCACTGTATTGCTGGGGTGTTTTACACCCCAAAAAAAACCAACAACAAAAAAACACCACTACTGTTTTACATTTATGTAACCTGAATTTTTCCATTTCTCTACCTTTTATTTCTTAATTTTTCTTTCTTAAAGGATGCAGTCTACACCCTTACAAATAACAGCCATAACAGCAACCAGTCTAGAGAAAAAGTTAATCAGCTAACTGTGGGAAGGGGAGGGGAGCCTTACCTGCAGTGCACGGTGATCGGGTGATTCCCTGTCTGCTGCTGCTGCTTTTGGACAGCTGCGATCAGGTCAATCATCCCTTTTCCTTCAGCAGGAATTCCAATTTCTGGCCAGCCATGGAAGTGGAACTGCCGAACCAGCCTGCTTTGCTTCTCGTGGTTACCCTACGTGCGTGCAAAAACCAGATTCACCCAGCTGTTAATTCCAGATGGAAACGCACTTCTTACATTCAACAGCTGTAGCATAATTTTTTTCACCATTACAGTAAAGTGGGCTAACTTCAGCCTGGTCCATAATACATTGCTCATGCATACCTGATAGCTCTGTTCCCACATTCCCCATGCACTGTGCTAAAAAAAATCAGCTAGTGAAATCCACTCATCTTTGCACGATGCTACCTGTTACCCTGAAACTTAAAAATTATTTGTCTTGTCTTTATGCTTGCTGACTGAAAGTTTAAATAGGTATTAATGTCATACTAATTCTGCCAGGCAGCCTGAATATTACATCGTTATTTCATAGCTAATTAAACAGGATTGTTGGGAATGGACTTTGCCAGTGGTATTAAAATACTGATCTGATAGATAAGGAAGAAAACCAGAAAATAATCAGAGGAAAAAAATAAGACAATGCTTTAAAATGTGGGCTTCTTTTAGTGATCTGAATGGCAGTAGGTGAATTATCTGATTGTGTGTTTCTTAGCATGCTCCTAGAAATGGCTTCTGAAGCGAACTGGTTAGCAACTCGTTCCGGCAACGGACATGCAAGTTTGCAGGACTCTCAGGCCCAATACAGAAGGTACTCATATTTCTTAGATGTGCTGCAGCAAACACTTCTAACAATGCATTAAAAAATGCTGCTTGGAAGTATCTAAAATTGCGTTACTCGGGTTTTAAATACTTTCCAATATGACATAAGTCAACACAGGGACAAGGACTCCGTTATGAGCACAGTGTGTACTTGTGCCTTATCCACCGCTCTCCTTCAGAAGGAAACGCAGAGCACTTTAAAGTCCTTTTGCTTTGCATGGGCCAACTATTTAAGTGTATAAATTACATGTAACACAATACGTAGTTAAATTAATGGTATTCTAAATGGCAAGTAAATTTTTCTTTCAAACACAGCAATGCAAATCAGTTCCTAAAGAAATGATTCAGTGAGTGAAGAGATGCATGCCCAAAAGTTCAAAAAATAGTCATCTGTAGAGCATGTCTGTAGCAGAGCAGCATTAAGGAACAGCTGGTAGGCAGAGAATTTGTATTTGTGCTGTAAAATGCTTCCCAGGAATTTAAAAACCTGAATCAAATTTTCTGTAGTAGATATATGGTAAATGGTAGAAAATGCAAGACCAGCAGCAACAGCAAAACATTACCAAAAAAAAAACCACACTTTGAACAAGGACGTGTTTTACCGACCAGGATTTTCATGGGGCTTTAAGCAAAATGTTCCCTATAAGTTTAATCTTGACTGCTAAAATGTCTGCAGTTATCTTCAGATAGAAATTCCAGGATTTAAGTTACGTAATTATTATTTGTAAATGCCTTCAAATGCAAAAAAAATTTATGCAATTTAAAAAACATACCTGATTATATGTAACTATGAAGTCTCTTACACTTATGGCATCTAAAAGACTGTCATTCTTTATTTCTACATTTATGTCTCCGTGAGTTACTGAGCCCTCTGATGGCCAGTACTGGAAGCATTTTTCCTGCAAAATTGAGAGAGAATTGTAAACATTCCATGATATTACTTTTTTTCCCAGTTATCTGCATTATCATGAATCTCTGATATAAAATGTGACATACAGCATAACATGTTCTAGACAGTTTGCAATGAAAAGGCTAATAACCAACAGTATAGGAATAAAATATTTCTACAATGTAAACCATAAAGATGAAAAGGGCTCAGAAGTCATAGTTGATAAATCCTGTGTTATAAATAAATTAGAAGAAAATTAAGTAACTCCTCCAGGCAATGCAATGTAATGTTGTAAAAGAGCCACCCAAGAACAACAACAGAAAACATTTCAGAGCACTAAAACACAAGTTGAATCCGGAGTCTGCAACACTGCAGGGATACAGGTCTCTGATAATTCATGACAGAGGATGCACGAGGAGAGGTTCAGAAGCTTATAGTGGCAAAACGGGGAGGGAATTCTTCAAGAAAACGTTGTCAGCTGTTCTCAGATCCCAAACAACTCTTCCACAGGCATCCGCACCAGGAATCCCAATAATAGTTGTGCTTTTAATGTGAACTGGGCCCTTTTAAAAAACACAATTTCCAGTAGCTTGGGCGTTCTTTCTGACAATTTGAGCAAAACCAGCAAACACTGGCCTACAGTGAAGCAAGAGGTCATTTCTGAAAAGGCAAAAAATCTTGTATTGCTAAAATTTGTATAAGGGTTTATACAAATAGTATAAATAGTGTAAGTATTATAAATAGGATGTAATAGTGTTTATGTAACACAGAGGCTCATCTTTATTGCACTTTCAAAATGCAGCCGTGCAACGCATACCTGCTCCCTCTCTTGAACTTCTGTGAGCATAACGATGGTGTGGCACTTCCACTCCCACACCATCCGCCAGAAATCCTCCACGGTATGGGGCAGCGGTCCTTGAGTGGCAATGAAGTAATCCTTCTGGCGATAGCCCTGCAGAGAAAGAGACACGTGTGTGTAATGACTCGCGAGGATGAGAGTGACCGAAGCTGGTATTCAGAGAGCGCAGCACCCAGCTTCTCTCCGAGCCTCGCTTCAGCTGGTGTCCCATACGAGATGGTCGCCCAGGTCCCTTCCATGCTCTGGTGACACAAAGCCCACCCAACTGTCACTCGTTCTCCCAGATTGGAATTGCCAATGTGCAGTCACGAGGTGTAAAAGCTTGCGTGCTCGATACTCTTTTCTTGTATGTGCGTCATGGTGGTAATGCGTAAGTGGCCCCACCATCATCAGGGGCTTTACCCTGGTCTTATTTTAAAGATGACGATCGGTTCCTGCAGTTCCCTGTCCAGGTTAGTTCACCTTGTCTCCTTTCAGAAAGGAAGGTTCACAATCCTGAGTCGTATTTTATGATTTTTATGGTCACGGCTGAAGGACTGGAGTTCTGCAGTGACAGCTGAAGGTTTCCACAAGGAGATTGTGAACACCTGCAGCCACTGCCCTCACTACAGCATTAACATTATAGTTTTTGAGCTACAGTTCTATTTACATACTGATGTGATCTTCATAGCTGTAGTATCCACAGTCCTCAGTCACTAATTGGGTTTTACTGCTTTAGGATATAATTCATTCTTATATTTAAATAAAAATAAAAGTGGAAGGCGTTGGTCAGGTTCCGTGAGGAAGCCAGGAACAAAGCTGGCAATTATTGCAGGTCTCCCCAGGTAAATCCTGACTCCAAACACTCTGAAAGCCTTTCCCCATGCTAAATATGTACTCCATCCCCACCCCCCCTCTAAGTTAGAAAACCACGTAGTCAGGATACCTGTTAACGTGGATGCAGAGAATAGAACCTGTTTCACTGCCTGGTTTTTTAGGACTTAATACAAACCTTAGTTTATACATCTCACATCAGCAATGTTTAAATTACACAACTATTTAAACTGAAATTGAAAACGCCAGATAAGAAACGTATTTGGAAACTCTCATAAGCCAAACCCAAACAAAAAAGCTACTGTTCTTCATCAGCCAAGTTGGCCGTGTCTCTTTAAGAAGACTTACAAGCAACAGCAAAATATTTGACTTGTAGTCTAAATATATCAAAAACATTTGTACTTACATCTATGAAGGAAGCATTGATGTAGTCTGTATACTCCTGCCCTCTTTTCATTGACAGAATCACTCTATTAAAATCATCTGGAAAAACAAACAAACTCATGTCTATTCTTTCTTTTGTATGCTGACTGCTCCACTCTTACATTTGTGAGAGAACAACAACAAACGTTTTAGCTGGAAGCCAGAAGGAGTGTCTTAAAGATCTTATCCAGGATTTACTGAGCGAGTGGAGGAGAGCACTAGCTTTTCTGTGGTTTATTTTTACTTTCACACAGGATATGGCAAGCAAGGTCTGAAACTTATTTTCATGAGCAGACATTACAGTGCTGCTCCAGACTGGGCAAGGAAACATACAGAAAGTACGCTGGTTTAGTGGGTGAAACTGCTGAATTATTTCATTCAATCCTGAAAAATATCTGCCCATTATATATTTTACATTGATAAAGTTAAAATAAATAAATAAATTGTGCGCAGACGCTCCATAAGGACGCTACACTTTACAGGGACAGGATACTCTGTCTGTATCGTTGCCCAAACATTGAGCAGCCATGTCTGCAAAGGGGATGACAAAACCAAAGGGAAGCTAACTAAACCCTCAAAAATGTGGTCTACCTAAAAATGAAACAAAAACAAAAACTACCACTCTGGACAGTACAACAGTTTTCAAAGCATTTGAATTTTACAGGTAGCACATAAAAAATTACAACTTTTCCTTCCTTAAGGCATATGCAGTAATTATTTTCAGAGTTACAGTTTCCAGGTCTGGGCTTTCCTCTCTTCTGGACCCAGCCAACACAGCCATGTTCTGATATGAGGTGTGCTGGTGTCAACACGCAGGTGTAATGTTTACTTACGACAACCTTAGGATAGCCATGTACTTATAGCACTTGCTTCTAGAGATAAAGTTGATCATCTTACATGGGATAATCTGGATGACTCTAGCTTTTTTCATATTTGCTGGAAGGTTGCCGGTTCTCATGTTTTCTTTCATTATTCGGACATTTGTTAATTTCTGTAATAAAACACACAGACGACGATGAGGACTAATTGAAACAGCATTGGTTCTCTTCTCACCGTGCTCCTCATAACCTGTACCCAGAGGATTCGTTATCAGGTACAGAGCAGTGCTACAGTCAAAGCCAGGCTGACTTTTCAGAAAAGCCACTCTGTTGCCCTGTCCGTACCGTATAATTAAGAGTGACAGTTATATAATTTCCTTCATACTAAAAAATATTTTTGAGAATCTGAACATGTTTCCAAAGCATACCAGTAAAGTTTAAGTGCAACAAAATGACAGCAGGTTTTCTTTTTTTTTTTTTTTAATGACACTTTTGGACTATTTGAGCGTGGCTTCCAGAAGCACAGAGTGCCCACGCCCTTTGAAAAGTTTCTTCAATTTGAGATTCAGAAATTGAGTTTCACGAATTTAGCCACTTTTGAAAACCTGTCTGCATACCTTTTTATCAAATGAATTTCATTTTTGTCTTCCCAGCCTTTAAGCAAGCAGAGGAAGGCTGACGAGCACACTGAACACCATTCCACTCCTGCAGCTCCAGACACTGCCCAGGAGCTCTGCACGCCCAGCGCTGAAATAGCGGCCGTTTCATTTCCACGTTCTTCTCAAGTGCTAAAATACTTCTCTTTCATAAACTTCACTTCCCTTATCATCCAAGCACAAACAGATTTCATATGCATTCATACTCATATCCTTGTTATTAGCAGCATAATGATCCTTTTCAGATTATTAAAACTCTGAGACACACCACTGGGCATAACGAGGTTGCATGAATTTAGGGACGGCTGTGCACCACCTACTGTAACCAGGCTCTCTATATTTTTGGCTTTTGCTAGCAGAGGGACCAGAGGATAGTGGTATCCTCTGTTATGTATTCAGTACAGGATGACAGCATTCCCAGAAGACAAACATTGCCCTAGCCCCAACATTTTTTTGTAGTAGATTACACATGAGATTGTGCCCACTAACATCAACAGGCTGCTTCTGCTGGGCTGGGACCTGCCCATTAATGACTGTAGTTACACAGCTGCATTTCAGCAGCTATTTAGTACAAACTCAGTTTACATTTATTTTAATTTAATTTTCAAGCTGCAAGCAATTTTTCAGGTACTTCTCTGTATTTGCCAGACGCTGAGCAGCAGTACATCCTAATGCCAGCAAAAGCTCTAGTACCAGCAGCAAACCAATAAAAAGAAACCCCCGTATCTCAGAAATCACTTTTCAGTTACTCTGTAATGCTGTGCTTAACAGACTTTATGTCAGAGAGTCTGGTAGCGGTTACAACAGAGTTCTGCTCTTCTTCTGTGCAGATCAGCTCAGTGCTTCTAGGCCATCTAAATGCTTTTCAGAATACACTGCCGAACTAAACATTGCTCTCTGTACTTTGTGCAGCCTTGCTAGCACAGTGGACAGCAAAAAAAAAAAAAAAGAACTTAGGAGTTCTGGAAAAAGTGGAATATTCAATGTGTTCACTTGCTTCCTTCCCTCAAAGGGTGTAAATCTTTTGAATGTTGAAATTGTTGCTGTACTTTTCACTTTATTTTCTTTTCCCACTTCCCAATTTCTGATTAAATTAATCCTTTAAAGGAAAAAGAGAAATTCAGTTAACACTGAATTCATTTGATTAAATGACTGATTCATTTAATGCCTTCGACCCATATATAGAATAAGTCTTTTAGCATAGTAAATGTCACAGAAAGGTTCTAACTATTTCCTCAGTGCAGTTGAAGTCTATTTTAAACGGATCATGAAAGACACCGTCACTGGTTTCTCCAGTCAGGGCTTCTCCACAAAACAAGAATGCCTTATTTCTCCATTTTTTTTATATGTATTTTTCCCTCCTGGTAGTTGTGGATATTCAGCACGAAAGCTGAAAACTCTCCATAATTCACTCTGCTGTCAGAGTGGTGACTGAGTTAACGTTTCTGTTGACGTGCCAATCGGTCAATGTAACCCAGCTCCATTTTCCAGCACTATCTGATCTGGCATCCAGTACAAGACTGAAAGAATAATTCCATTTTTCTTCTATAAGCAAACCAAATGCATATAGGAAAATATCCATCAAATGATGAAGGTTTGAATGAGCATTTTCCGAACAGGATGTTAAGGCAAGGCCTCCTTCACTGATCCCACAGGATCCATTCCCAATTGATACACTATAAAATGGGTGGTCCAGTCTTGACAGTCCCTTTCTTTCACGGTTGCCCTTCTCCTGCTTCTGAAGTATCTTTTTGTCCTGAGTGTTTCAACATTTGAAAATCTTAGAGCAAAGGCCATTCATACTTACTTTAAATTCTTCTTCCAGCCCTATTTTGACAAGGTTTGGCGCTGCACTCTGTGATGTCTGTAGATGTTTTTCTAAGGATGACACATCTAGCTCCGTGTCACCGTAGAGGTAGTATTCAAGTAAGGCTTGATAAATGAAGGAGTACTGCATCTGGAACAAACAACGGGCATATAAGCATACTGCGCGGCAAGGAAGCCAAACCACACCACGTCTGGCACTTCCATTCATCTCAATTGGCCTACAACTCTTTGACCAACGTATACCTTAGGCTAAAACAGAGATCCTGTTACATCACTCCTTAAAATCAGCTCAATCGTGGAAGGGGAAACCCTGGACATGATACCACAAGATAACGTGCATTACAGTGATCTCCATGCCAAAGACTGAACATGCCTCTATCTCCTTCCCCAGCATTACCCTTCTTCTGGGCTTTGCTCATGTCCCAGTTACCCAGGTGTGCAACAGAACAGGGAATATCACAGTGGAGATGCAGATGCACATTAATCGACTTGAAGAAAACTGGAAACTTGAAAAATTGCAGTTTCAACCGACTACTACTTACGTCAGTCTGAACCATCTGCGGACGCTGATTACGGATTCTTGAAACAAACTCAAAAACATCAACTTTCTGTTCAGCATGCATCATGTCTATTATGGCATCTATAACGATAAACGTGCCTGTTCGGCCCACACCAGCGCTTAAAAAGGAGGGAAAAAAGAAATAAATTAATTGAACTACAAAGTTTGCAAGAGTTGCTACAGCAAGGACAGAGGTGGAACTTGTGCTGTTTCTACTGAACTGAAATACTCACAGTGAAACACAAGTTTTCATTTTTGATTTTAGTAGTGACAGCAACAGAAAAGGATCTAAGTTTTTAACCTAAAAAGTTACCTCTTCTAACAGCTTAGAAATGGTAAGATCAAAATTACTCATAGACCTCTGGGGAAAAACAAACAAACAAACAAGGAAAACCTGTGCTTGACCAGTTAAAATAATTGTGTAAAATTAAATTTTAAATATTTTTCTTCTTTGTTTTTCTCTTTTCTGCATGACTGCTGTTGCAAGTTCTACACTTCCAAACCCTGCTATCCCCAAACATATATATTTTTAAGTATCCTTCAACAGCCACGAGAGGGAGCAAGATTACTATAAATTATATCGCTCCCGATTTTCAGCTCTTCCTTTCAGAGGAAAAGGGCATGGCATCCTGTGCTAGGCATTAATAGCTCTCCCTTAACCTCCTGTTAGCTTACTTCATACAGCAACTGCCGTAACGCCCAGAAACACCTTCTGAATCACGACAAACATTTCTCCCTTCATCCCCACGTGTCCAAAAGACGCAGATTAACTTTCAGCAAGGAAACAGCAGGTTTTAAATCATCTCAGAAGAAAACAATTACCGCATGCGGCCATTCAGTGCAGCCAAGGCCTCCCTTCCCTCTCGCTTCCTTTCATTCACGTTTGACCTCTCCCAGAGCAGCCGACTCCACCTCGAGCCCTACTTTCTTGACCCACGCTTTACGGAGATTTTCCTCCTCCTGACGTGTCCCGGAGGCCACCTCTGGCCGTGCTGTGCTCCCCTCAGCTCGCACTGGCCCTCTGCCACCCACCCGCTGGGCTCACACCCCAGGGCCCCTCTCTCGTCCCTCGCACGTGGGCGCCCACGTCCCCTCTGCCTGCAGTCAGCTCCCTGCAGACCAACATCCAATTCAGTATGACAAAAATGTGTTTTGGCGGAAATTGCCAATTCCCCTCCCATTATTTTACCTCCTGCTCTTTACTTCCAAATGCCAAATTAGCCTTTTATTATCCTTCAAAAACCTCTGACTGAGCAGTTTTTACTCAGAATGACTGGATGATATTTTTGTAAAAGCTCCCCCCAAAACGCACGGTTACTCACTATCGATGAGTTTCCCTTTCCTCTTCCCAACAATTCAATCGTGTCATATCCTGCCTGTAGCGGAAATTAAGTGTCACCTTCCTCATTCGTTACTTCTAAAGCAGGCCAAAGCGCCACATAAGCCCCCGCCTGGCATGTAGTGCAGTTACTGCATGCTGCTGGACCAGTATATTTAAATATAAAATATCTCATTGAAAGTTTGCAGAGATTTATCTTTACTTTCTCTCTACTTTTCTTGATTAAATTAAACACAGAACTTCCTCCCGGTTCAAAATAAAGCTCAAACCCAGTATTAGTCTCTACAGAACATCACAGCTGAAGGCTGAAAAAATATAGTGGGTTTCTCAAACGAAAGGTTACGTGAGGCCACTCAAGTCTTGTTCCTTCTGAGGCTTTTCTTTAAGACTCTTATGTATGACACATGGGCGTGAAGATAAATTCAAGCATGGCAAGGCCTGCGTGGAAACAAAAAAACAAGAGGCTGGCTGGGCAAGACAACCATGCTCTTCCCAGTGCACAGGGAGTCCTCAAGGACTCTCGGAGTATTTCTAGATGTCCAGCAATAGTAAAAGAAAAGAAAGAAATACATGAATCTATCTACAACCCTTTCCTTGAAAACAAAACCCAGGAAGACAAAGCTGCTATTCTTTTCTTTTTACTCTAACCTCGCTCGATATGATAATTGTTCCTAAAAAGACACTTCTTGCTCATTTGTAACATTACAGTTGCTACAGAGATTGTAATTATTCCTTTAAAAATGATTTTTTGATTGTGGTTTCATTAACATTTAATTTCAAACACCTTAGCACAAACTTTTAACAGCAGCAAGTTCATGTGTTTGCGACTGAATGAGTGGGATTATGTTCTGCTTCAGTATGTAGTACATTTCTTAAATTGCAGCATTTCAATCTCTTAAATGCAAGCCTTTATTTCAAAGTTTCTAGGCATTTAATGGACAATTTACATAGCAAACTAATTTTATTGTGGGAAAAGTGGAGGATGAATTCTCAGAGGAGCATTTAGTGGCAAAGGTCACAGATTTGTATGACAAGTCTGTTTTTCTGACAAAGAACATATTTATACCAAAGATCACCCATGGATAAAACAAAACCTTCTGTCTGAGTATTAAAGCGACAGCAAAGACCTATCTTTTGAAACTGTTCTTACCCCTGGCTCTAAAAAGCTTAGCATAGTCTTGACCTTTATATGCATATGTACACATGCGTGCACAAAAAACCTCATAGCCTATTAGCAGAAAATAAACATTCAGCCTAAATATTCCACGTGTAACCCCAGGCCAAACTAATGGAATGGTTTGAAGAGTGCAAACCTACCTGCAGTGAACCACTACTGGCCCAGCATGGGCAGGATTCAACGTTTTGACTTTCTTCAGGAATTTCAGCATCCCAATAGGTGTGAAAGGCACTCCGAAATCAGGCCAGCTGGTGAAGTGAAGCTGTGTGACAAGCCTCAGTGCTTTACAACCGTCATGCAGCTGCAGGGAACACGCAGACTCTGAGTTTGACATCTCATTTTCCATGCCGAGATTTATAAACAAACTCCCCTGATTATGACTTGTATTCCTGCAACACCTGGATCCTGACTCAAGGATTAGACACTTAAAGCATATGTACAATATAAACACGGAGTAGAATTAGCATATATTCCTAAAACGCATGTTTGCAGAGAAAAATGGAATAATCCCAAGTTACGGTATGTGAATAAGATTCACAATTTATGCAAATAATGGATCAAACCTCAAGCCCTTTTTCTCTTATAAAATCCTCATGACACTTCTTTTAGCAACTTCACATGAAACTCAGCAAATTCACTCTAAACATTGAAGACCTGCATCACTATGAGGTGCCAAATGCCAACTTTAGCAAACTGCTTTATCATGAAAAGCTGAAAGATGGGGATAAACATTTCACATCAACGCATTAGAGGACAGCTATGAGTATTATCCACTGCTTCATGTAGCCTGTGTTGACTATCAGCACTCTGTATCATACATGAAAAATAAAATGAAAGTAGTTGTATACGGCTGTACACAGCTTATAAGCTCTCACTAGACATACTACCTAAAATAAATATTATGATGCGATCTGAAGACTTCAATCTGCATTGGACTGTAATTGCATTACAAACACAACAACCCCCTTTGAGGGGTGAGGATCTTTAGAAGCTTGTCCCTGTAAGAGGCAACACACTGTGGATGTGCACGCAGTCATCCCCTCTGTCTCTCTTGTGACCTAAAGCTTTAATTGTGCTGAAGACCAAGGTTACGGCAGAAGCCAAGCTGTAATGCTGTCTGACTTCGGCCAGCCGGTATCCACAGACCGCTCCAAATGCCCACCTATATTCAAATTTACTCATTTATCTATCTATACAATTTGTCCCCAAAAGTTCAACACTCTGCTCCTCTTCTCTTTCCTTGATAATCAAAATGAATGAGTCGCTGTGGCACTTGGCTACAGGCAAGAAGAAACCTGAGCGGAGCCTACTGCAATTCATTAAACGGCCGTGGCCGCAATGCATGCTGCCACACAGAGCCCACCAGCCGGCCCAGATGCGGCACAGCACCCTTCTTGATTTGCAAATGTTTAACCTACTTTCCGAATCCATTTGATTTTAATTCGACATTGCAACAGTTTGCTTTAACAGTTCAAATGAACGCAGAGAGGAGCACTGTTACTGACCGACTGAACGCAGAACTTGCGAATGGTGTAGTCCACGAGAACGATGCAATCTTCCACCGACACGCGGATGTTCCCGTAAGTCCAGCACCCCTGATCAGGCCAATACTGATAGCATTTCTCCTGTACAAACACACCGTGCGTTTTGTAACACTGAATCTGACTTCACTGCTGGTCACACACAAAACAAGGAAGGTATTTGAAAACTGTGCACAGAAGTACACGTTAGAGTATGCGGAGTTAGTCATCTGACAGAAGACAGCTTTAGCACTTTGCCAGTGCTATCGATGATTAAATTTATGCAGAGAAGGGTGTGAAAAGCTTTGAAGCTGTTTTTTAAACTATCCAGATCTAAACCACACTGGGAGGGGAGGAGTAGGGGGGGGCTTTCTGATGATAGAGAGAGAACTTTGATGTCTTGACCCTTTATTTTTAAGCTTTGGGTGTAGTCAGTGAGAAATGTGAGGGAGTCCTCACGTAGGAGTCATCAGGAACATCGAGTTTTAACAGCTTAACGATTCTGGCTTCTCAGACTGGAAACAAGCTCTTCTTACAGACTGCTTTGCTGTTTAAGAGCTCGGTCAAGCAATGCTACAATTACAGCAAAATAAAGCAGAAGTACCACGGTGAACAGGCAAAGAAGGAGAGCCTTTCCTCATCACTGCTGTGAGATGAGAGTACCTGAATTATCTTCTCTTTCTTGTTTTAAATAAATAAATAAACACAACACAAATCCACTTATGAAGGCCAGCGTGCCATTTCCCCCAAGCCACGCGCAGCCCACCGCCCTCCCAGGGCAGGTGCCGCTGTCACCACCACAGCACGGCTGGCAGGAGAGGTCGCCTCTGAGCAGCACAACAGGCACCAGCAATCTGCTGCTCCGTGCCCGCTTTGCCTCCTGGCTTTCACAGCTACCAGGTAAACGGGGTTTGCTTCTGGGGTGCGTGGTTTGGAGGACTTTAGGTATTTATACAACAAGGCTGTAGCACAAACGGCGTAGCAAACTGTCCCCCAGAAGAAAAAAAATGACTACTTCAGCATCTCTTGTCAAAGTCTCTCGTGATGGTGCACTTCCTTAATGTTTTGACTTAGCTTCTAAAATCTGCGAGGCAGGAGAGAAGTTAAATGTTTGAAGCTCGCTGCGTCTCGGTGCTCAGCCAATACGCACGGAAAGTCTCACGCAACAGGAGGAGCACCGCGCGCCGGGGGAATGTGGGAACAGGAAGCAGCAGAAAGCTGCTCACAAGAAAGCAGCCTTGTTTTTCAATTGTTGCGTGCATGCCCCAGAAAGGATTTTGAAACATAATACTCAGAATACAAATGAATAGCGTTTTTCTCTTCATTTCTAAGCAAAACCACCCACAAGTGCAGTCCTATGCTGACAAAAAACAAAGGCACAAGAATGTGCCTTTGGCTATGGGCTACGCAGGACAAAATCAGCTATCAGAATTTCGTCCTCAACATCTACTAGCATAAATTTGTACTTTGGGAAATTAAAAGTACATTTACTCTCAGGCGCTCAGATGAGCTTTTAGCTCCTTTTCAGGGCTGGAAAAGGAAGTGGTCAGATACACGGCTGGCCAGGTGCTGAGCAGCCGCAGCTACTTTTGGATCACAGCTTTGGTAGAGACATCCTCTGTCACGCTGAAAGCTCCTTACCTCTTTCCTTTCTTTCAAGTTTGTTAACATGACGATAACTGCAGACTTCTGCTCCCATATCATCCGCCAGAAGTCATTGACCGTTTCTTGCTTGGGTCCTGCACGCAGAACACAGCTCTGCTCAGCAGATGAGCCAAAGACCAGCAGCACCACGGGACGCGCCAACACCCCCTGCGCTGGGTGCCCACCCAGCGCTGTTTACTACCAACTACTCGTGCTTTGACCCATACTGCTTATTTCTTAAAAACAGTAACAATAATATTTAAAAAATAATAATAAAAGAAAAAAAAAAGTCCTATTTTCTTTTACAGAATTATTTTTCCTCACCCAAACACCCAGATGAGAAAAAAGAAGAGAGCAACAAAGTGGAGATGGAAGCGGAGAAAGGCAATGCTCCAAGCTAAGAGCAGTACCTGCAGGTTGAAAGGCAGTGGGTGCCCTCATGCTCACTTCACTTTCATTTACAGTCTAACCTTTAAAGCTCACCTCACATTTGGCCACCATCTGAACCCGAAAATAACCTTTATAAAACTTCTAAAATTAAATACGTTCAGCCATAAAATGCACATAATAGAGAGATGAGAATGAATTACCTTGTGCTGCTATAAATTTATTCTTTTCTTTATAACCCTATGGAAATAAATATCATAGAGTTAAAAAATGAAATGTCAGTGTGTGCTGGCAGAAAAATGCCTTTTTAATATTAATTTACAGTAAAAGTTAGCAGTTTGGCTAGCAGTGGAAAACTGAACTTACATCTATATATGATGCATTAATGTAGTCTGAAGGTGGGACTCCATCTATTTGGGACAAAATCACTCTGGAATGATCATCTGGGGGGAAAAAAAAAAAAAAGCATTACAAGCACATTTGCATTTGAATCAGCCTTCAGTATGTTACTTCCTTACAAATATCGGGACAGGCTTAGCATCAGCTGCCTCCTAAACCGCAGGCTGGACCCCAGCTGGCTCAGAGGTGCTCTGCTCTGTTCCAGCTAAACCCTGTGGACACCACGAGTGGGTTTTGGTGGTCCTCCACCTCCTCGTGCCAGAGCCTGGGAATGGGGACTGTACTTGCATGCTGCAAAGCGCAGCACTTTCATTAGGGTCTGTGGCTGCGAGAGCCAGACCTGGAGGAGGACATCGCTGCCCAAGGGAGCTGCGGGGGCCCTGCTGAGCTCAGCAGCAGCTGCGGGCTGTCCCCAGCTCTCACTAAGAAACTTCCTCCACAGAAGTCTTGCTTTGTCCTCACACTTGAGGGTTCCTGGGACCGCATCTCTAGAACAGTGGAAGCCCAGACTTCACTCTTTTATTTAAACACTGAAATACCAGTTTGACATATAATCGTTAGGCAGAACACCAACTGTTACAGGTTTTATATCGCAACACCTGATAAGCGTTATAAAAAAACATAACCTAAGATGATCAACGGCTAGGCATGCCACAGCAAAATAAACAGGTTTTACAGAGATATGGAGAACACCTGTGACCAGTGAAATTATGTTACTTGAGCATTTTCAGCAAGTGAACACCACCACCATGCTCAATGCCAGACAGATAAAGCGTCTGATTTAGAAGAAAAGGTAACGTCTTACATGGAAGGATGTTAGGGTATCTGTTTTTCTCCCTGTTTTCTTCCTTATTTGCCATTTCAAATGTTCCCTGCACATATCCAGGTGTTAATGACTGAAAAAAGATACAAAGAGTCAACGTGTTATAAAATAGCTAACTGCTGACTGCACACAGCATAGGAAAAATCTGCATTTCTACATAATGCCTCTCATCCAACAGAACTAAACATATTTTATTTTTTCCAAAAAAATAACTTTCATTACTCTAAAACAGGAAACCATGTCCTGGCAGATTTCACTGCAGAAAACGAGTTCAGCAGTTTTGAAAAATAAGTAATTTTTCCACCAGAAATCACAGTTATTTAGAAGACTGTTAAAATCTGAGCTGCTGCTTTAAGACGCCATCTGCCATCATGATTCATAGCGCCGTGACCCAGCCATGCGGATGCATCGCTCTGTCAAGCTCTGCTCCAATAGCTACTTTTAGCAATAGCAGTTGGTTCAATAACAGAAACAGAGTTTGATTGTTAATAGCTCAGCGCCGAGAACATTAAATATCAATCGTCTTGTCCAGATCTACAGGTGAGGCTCCAACTCTGGCACAAAGGGAGGAAAAAAATAAATCACAATTCTTTAGTATTGAAGCTCACTGTAAGAGCGCAAGTAAAAATTTTGCTTGTAATCAGCAAGATCTAAGGCTGCAGATAAATTTAGTCAGGCTTAAAAAAAAAGTCTTTCAGAACAATCAAATGAAAAGAAGAAATGAGAAATGGAGAGGAAGACGGTGAAGATAAAAAGGAGGAGGTGCCAGAGGTGGAACTGCTCCATCTCCACAGTCAATGCTGATGGGATACCATCACCAACAGGCCATGGGGGCTTCCCTGCAAGCTGGAGAGATGTGGCTGCTATGGAAAAGGCCCGTGGAAAAACAAGGAATGCTGCTCATCCAGAGACACGGCATGAGACTCGTGTTCCCTGCACTTTGAGATGCCCCGCTCATGACAAAGTGTAAAGGAGCATGGAGGTCCATCGGGTTTGTCACCTTTACCTCCTCAAACAATGCTAGTGTATGTTGGATCACAGTGAGGTAAAACCCCAGCAGTTTGGGAGCACAGAACCTCCTTCTCCCACCCCCTTTCTACCTCCCCCACTTCCCCCAAATCTGCTCAGCCTACTCTGAATCACTTAGGGGAAGGGAAAATTGGGAAATGACTGTATTTTAAGAATTAGCTTAAAGCAACTGTCCCTGCTTGTCTGTCATAAAGCACTGTTTGGACTTTCCCCTTAAAAACAGAAATCAGTGTTGTCAGGGTTACATAGGATAGAAAGGGGGAGGGAGGAAAGGAGGGAGAACCTCACCGACACGGAAAGAACAGCAACTTGCATTTCTGTTTTTTGTTGGTTTTTTTTTCTTTATATCACTTAAACTTGTGAATGTAAGAGAAAGGAGAGAGAAGGTTAAAAAAAAAAAAAAAAAGAAAAAAGAACTACCGGTTAGAAAAGAAAGGTACTTCTAGTAAATTGCCTAATTCCTTATTCAATTGAAACCCGTGCTTTTGCTAATTAAAACTGATCAAAATACAATTACAATTTTAAGAAACAGAAATTGAATTTATGTTTTGCACAACAGTAAATAATTAACACTCATTCTGAAGTTACCTAAAAAAATACCCAATGAAACATCATATTAGTCTTGCATCTTTATGTAAAAAACGCGTGAAAAATAATTATCACTCCACAGTAATCTTTCCAGTCCCTGCTCCTCACTTCTGCAAGGCCACGACACCTCTGTGGACATTTCCTAATGTCACACCGCGCTGCTTAAGGAGTGCTTTGGACCCCACGCAAGGACACAGCCCATTTCAATGGGCTTCACAACCCAACCACCTCCAGAGAGGAAGATGAGATTCAACAAAGATGCACTTGGTCACGTCCTCTCCATCCTCCCACGCATCATGAGGAGCTGATGAGTCTTGGTGGCACTGGGTTGTCTGCCCAGTGGGTACTGGGTCACTGCGATCTTATCTGCTCCCACTTCACAGGAACCCTAAAAAGCTCCACGAAGTGATAGAGCGGTATGACCTACCCAAGCATCAGCACGTTTTCTCATTTTTTTTTTTCACTGCATGAACCACAGGGAAATCTTAAATCAAAATTAAAACTTCAAAAGCAAAAGGTTTTCAGACATTAATCTGAAGATTGAGGCAATGACCTAGCCGTCATACACTTCAACGAACAGCCAGCACATTTTGCATTATGGATAATAAAGAGAGGTAAGACTTATCTGAGGGACCAATACAGGAAGGAATATATTTGTGGTTTTTTGTTTGTTTGTTTTGTTGTGAAGAAAGAAAACACACTTCCTAGTGCCCTATGTTTACACAGGAATCAAATAAAATTAATAAAATGAAGATACCGAGGGTGGGAAACTGCTATTTCAGTGTACAAGTGCAACGTGTGCAATTTAGGGTGGTTTAGGCTTTAAGGGTAAAATCAAAAGCACTGAAGAGCACAATCAGGCCCATAAATCTAACAGAACTGTCCTCAAAAATCCTTTCTATCTGCTGTGCACTGTTTGCCTACCAGTGCTTGCTTTGTTTTACTTTCACTAGAAAAATCCCTCGGGGCCCAACTCCTCTGGGCGGTGCACATGCGCAGCTGCTGCTGGCTCGCAGGAGTGCCAAAACACCAACTTCAGCCCAAATCTGTTTCATTCTCAAGGGAGACCATGTATCTGTGCCCCCCGGGATGTTACAGAGGCCCAGCGAGGTAATCCTGTGGCCGGCCTGTTGGGCTGCCATGGCCTGGTGCCTGGCGGGAGCTGAATTTGGGCCTCTGAAGGAGGGGCTGGCGTGTAGGCCTCGCCGTGCTGGCAGGTCGCGATTCCTCAACCGTTTTCCTTCTTGCATCGCAACAGCAGACTTCTGTTTATCCATTTCCCTGTTTTATGCCATCATATTGATCACTGACGCTCAATTTTCACCTTTCCTTCCCCTCTCAGGCTTGAGCAAGCAGTACATATATGTACGCAAGCAGCCACAGGCAATGTAACGGGGGAAAAAATCAGCACAAAACCCATCAAGCAGACGTTATGTACCATCACCCCCAGCCACTTACAAGCCTGCTCTACACGTGCCTGTTCATTTACAGGTATTGGACCACAGTTTTCAGACTTGGAGCTTGTGTGCAGACAGAAGCTCACCCGCTCGCAGCACGATGCAGAAAACGATCCAAGCAGAGCAGGTTTTAAAATAAAAATAGATTGCTTGTTTCACTCCTGACTGTGGAACATATTAATCAGGAGAGTCAAAATTCACAACTGTGCATCTTGACAAATTAGTTTTCACATTCATTTTGTCGAGTTAGATAAATATCTCCACAACGCTGTGTCTCTTGCAAGGCAAAGAAATTATACCTTTTAAATATAACCATCAAACAAATTGCAGATATAAATATGCTACCAATTAAGAAGGTAACATAACAGACTGTCTAATTAATGCATGCATTGGCTTTGACAACTCTGTATTTGACATTTAATCTACTGCTCTGTGCAACTTGCTTCTGCTGCTAAGGGAAGTGAAGAGAAATAATGAAAGTTTGGTAAAGGCCCATGAAATCATAGGCATGCGAGGGCGGGCTGGCAGTGCCATGTTTCCCCACGGACACCGGCTCTGCAGCAGCTCACCGCAGGCTCTGGTTAAGACTCACTGTCACAACCACACGCAGCTGAAGTTTGGGTTACGTGCAGAAAACAGAATCTCCCTTCTGGCTAAGGCAACACTTCAAAGAGAAACCCTCACAGCTGAGATACTTCATGGAAATGTATCTGCTAGGGCACCAAGACCTACAAAAAGGGAAGTGATGGAAGGATAACAGAGACCAAAAGGTCAAATCACCAAAAAAAACCCCAAACCTCATTAGGGCAATATTACAGGCCACATTCTCTTCTACCCTAAGTACTTCCCATAGAGGTGAGGCACTCACTTGTAAAAATTGCTTCCCCCTATCAACAAGAAAATCAAAGCTAAAGAGATTCTTATTCCACTTTCCTCTCTACCACAGACCTTCTTTAAATGCTAGTGAGTTTATGTATGACAAATTTGGCATCACAGTCTCACACAGCAGTTAACCTTTCAGATTTTGCCACAGGGCAGTGCGACCCGGTGTGCAGAGGGGTAATGCCCAGGACATGAACGCTGAAGCAGAACACCCCCCTCTTCAAATGCCCCAAGCAATGCAATAAAAACAGCATTTCGGCCTCAAAACTGACCCAGACAAAATGAAAAAGTGTTAAAGGACGACAAACTATACCAGCACACTCACATAACACGTGCTAAGGTTCTGAGATACCAGCATCACAACATACAACATTTTTTAACAAATTGTTAACATTTGCAGACATTTTGATTTGCTCCCTATTTTTCACTATGCAGCTGTTCACCCCAAATCTGATGACTTACATTGAACTCCTCCCGGAACAGTTTCCCTTCATCTGCTGATCGGATCCTTATTTCCTCTTCAAGATTTTCTACTGGAATAGGGAAATACTTCTTTGGGCCTGAAGGAGACCTGCTGAGCAGCATCACCCTTTGCTGTTCTGTCAGTTCAAGGAAAATAAATGTTAAAGCCATGCTCAGAGCACACCAATAAATTAATTCAAATTGCAAATTAATTTGTATGTTGGAGGATGTCAAAACATACTCCTGAAACGAGCCTTAAATCAGTGATGAAGCTGCTTTTAAATGAAATAAGAAACCAAAGCCACAGGCCAAGTGACTTCTTCAAGACAAACTCAGCTCAAGTAGAACCACTACTGGTAAAATCAATGGTTTCTGTACTCCCACCAGATTACACTGCGACCAAGTTTTTGTTTAGGAAAGAAGAAGGTTCCCCTTCCTCTGCTGAGGAACAGACAGCAGCCGAGAGCCACTCTGCAGCACAGCAGGGACCGGAGGGACAATTTTTGGTATTTATCTGCAGGAGATACTACTGGATTACTTCACACATAAGGCGAGGGGCACCTGTAGCCTGGTAGACGAGCATGACTTCCAGCAGCCAGGCTCCAAAACTAAACCCTCCCAATGAGTGCATGAACCACTGATGGTGGCACGGAGATACTCCAGAGCAGGTTCAGCTGGGCTTGTGCACAACTGCCGGGACTGAACAGGAAGCACCCGGGGTATATTTAGAAGCCTGACTTTCTTGACTTTTTCTTCCACATTACCTTAACTAAGCCTTCAGTTCAGATGTAGCATTGTGGATTTGACAGAAAGAACCACCGTAACTGGTCCATTTTATTACATTTTCCTCTTTGTCATGGCCACAAAATTTATAAGCAAGAAACTAATGGCTCCTCCACATGTACTACGTCTGAACTTCCTGAGCCCCACCGAGCCACCAGCCCTGGGGGCTCCCTGCTCAGGGAAATAAAAGCAGCACATTCAAAAAAGCCAGGGGAAAACATTTATCAATTCCTGGGAGTACTTTATTTTAGCCCAACTGGCTTACAACACATCCCTATCTCATCCCCTTGCTTGCCTCTGATTATGTGCAGGAACAACTTGCTACTTTCACAAAGAGTTAAGGGCTTTTTTTTTTTTTTTTTTTTTAAGAAGAAATATTAAAATCCTTTCTCCTAATATAATGATCACAGTGCCAGAAACTTGGATCTCAGTCAGCATCCTAATAAAACATTTATAAAGAACCTAAAGAACATTTACAAAGAAGTATTTGCTGCATCACAACATAAAGTGAAAGTTATTTAAAACCAAAAACTGGAAGTTAAGATAGATACAGATAGATATAGATAGATAGATAGACAGACAGACAGACAGAGATAGAGGAATAGATAAGTATGGAACTCTTTTGTTATTTTTGTTTTTACTATTTTCTCTTTATTAATAATCTCAGAATTTACATTATAAAATAAGAGGCAAGCATAATTAACGCTTGAATAATTGAATTCTTGATGAACGACAGAGTGTGTGCATACACACACACAATTCACACAGACAAGGAAAGCAAATTTCTCCTTACCTTGTTCTTCTAAGATTCCATTTGGCATCTTTTTGTCACCGGAGTTCACAACAGCTTTCCGATGTCTTCTGAACCTTAAATACATATTGTATATATAATACACGTTAGTCTGAGAAACTAGGTTTAAAGGTAACATGCTTTATTCCAAATCAGCCTTTACCAACCACGTAAGCCTGGAGAAACTGTTTCTGTTCATCTTCCTGCGAACTGCTACGGCGAGAGCCGCTAGCACCACGGCTCCCTGCCCTGCGCTGTGATGGAGGCTCCTGCCGCACCATGCGCACGCACGCTTTCGTTTCCTCATTAGATCATATCAGAACAAGACTGAACTAGTTCTGCACGCAGAGCTCCGCACAGACGTACCTGAAAAAATAGCCAGCCAACAGAATGAAGATGATGAACACCAGCAGCAGGATCAGCATGGAAGTCAGCAGGTCCTTGTGTAAATTGTTCTCCTCTGTAGAGTCTGCAAAATGAAAGACAGTGAATGTGACACGGTACAGATGCAGACTGCCTCATCCAGCACAGGCAGAAACAGCTCGGGATATCAGAAATTGTTGGTTCTACGCAACGATCTGCTTGCACTTACTAAACAGCATCACAAATTTATTTAATATATGCAAAGCTGAAATTAAAAGCTTTTTTTTTTTTTTTTTTACCCCTCAAAGGCATACACGCGCAGAGCACTCACTATCTGTTGCTGAGAGCGTCACGTATATTTTGGGGACGACCGGTTAGCAAAAAATTTACTTGTAATTAAAATAAGTTTAAGTGCTGCAAGGTCCTGAACTACATTTGAAGCCCATTCAACAGGTTTCCTTGTGCAAGTATCCTTGTGCACAGCAACTGCTTTTCAGCCAGCCAGAAATCATCCAGGAGCGCCACCCCTTGCTTAGACTTTATCTACTCCAAAGACATGGCGTCTGTTTAAAACACATGTAACTTATCCAATGTGACACGCCATGATGTACGCAAATACGGGCAGGGATTTTTATAAACGCTCAGAATAGAGATAAAAACAAATCTATGTTATATCCAGTATGAACTGCAAGTCTCACCCTTCTGTTAACAGCGGTTTTTTTCCAATGTATGTAGCACTTCATATTTCAGTTTCAATGTGCTTTCTGTAACCTTTTAATGCTACTGAACAATACATAACACATTATAATCACAAAAAAAGAGAGCATGTTTTGTTTAAGCAAACAAAACTCTCCGCCTTAGTCTTCAGCAAGCAAAATGCAGCCTTGCTGCCCGTTTCTCCTTCCGACCAGGCCCGTAAACCCAAGTTTCAGCATCGGGGTGGGGCAGATGGGGCCGGGAATTATTGCCCAAAGCTCGTGCAGGTGGGCAGAGCTCTCCTCGATCGCAACTGGACGACAGCCCTGCGGTAGCAGCCTGTGCTCACGGCATCTGCCAGAATGGGTCTTGGGGCCCCGCTTCTCTGTCCGTACAGCAGCCTTCCTCAGCCTTCCTCATCAGCTCTTTTTGTCAACCTTCTTACCATCGTATGCTCTTCCAAAACGAAGGCAGTTTTGGTTGCTGGCGGTTTTCTTTTTAAATTACATTTACACACCCTTAATGAGTTCCTCACGATTTCTACAGTGGTCTTTGAACGTGGAGAGAGGCAGCGGTAATTCTAACACCTCTTGCATTCACGCTTACCTAAACTCTTCCATTTTACTTGCAGCAAACACTTTTTGAATAGGCCACAAGCCATGACATAAAATATCATTCAATCACAAGATTACAATAACTACCTAAAACTACAAAGTGGTTCTCCTAACAACACCAGCCCTGTACCAAAGAGTATTTTTCCACGTTGTGGGTAATCACCGCTTCAAAACAAATGAGCCTAGTCATATTTAAGTCACGGGTGAGAGAGCAGGAGGCAAGCTTGATTAACACTGTTAAAAAGAAACTCCACAAAGAGGGGAAAAATAAAATTTGGAGAGAAGAAATGTGAGGGTTCACAAGTAGCATATTAGGGCCTGGAATAAAACCTCCTTTACAGGCATAGCCATAGGGCAGGCAAGGAAAGAAGCTACCTCAGTCAACATAATAGTACAAAGAAAGGCAAGGCAATAAAATACATAAAACTTGACATTTCAGTGGTATATGAAGACAAAAGTGACAGGCATGACAAAATCGTAATCAGAAACCAGCGCCTGACAGGCTTTCAGAAAATCACTGTTGTAGGAAGTGTCTGGATGGAATCACAGCAGGCAGAAGCAGCCTAACAATTTCTGTGCAGCATTTAGCGATACTGAACTCTCTGTAGAAACAATGATCTGGCAAATAAAGAAACAAGAAGTATGTATTTGCCTCTCACGGGCAAAATGAACCACTTTAGCCCACTTCTGTAGTTAGGAAATTTGAGACTGAGTATCTCAGATCCGCCAGGATTTGGGGGTTTTGTTAGTTCTTATAATCGGTTCTGTTTCAAGATGGCTAAGACAAAATGACAAGCAGCAAAAAATCTGAGTCACGGGGGAATTAAAATTTCCCTCAGTCCATTACACAACACAAAATCCCCTGTCTCTTCCTTTCCGAAGAGCTGACACATCTCACACCCTATTTTTGAGGGGACTTTGGAAAACTGATTCATGAACAAGGGCCACGAACAGCCTCCAGTGCAACCCTGAGCAGCGCAGCCTCCTGCCACGTTTCTTTCAGGACAGGGCAGCCCTGCAACGACCGGTGCAATTCTCTGCAACGAGATCTTTCCTCTGCCCCTACAAGGAGATGAGGTCAAAACCCATGAATGGCTCTTTCTTCCTCATTTGTGGGCACATCTATTTCTGAAGCCTTGCAGTGGCACATCAGTGGCCTCAACTCTGCAGAGCCTGCACGTAAGGCATCGCATGTTTTTAAACAGTTGCATTTATTACCTGTATTTTCTTCTGTGTCTGCACTGGTGGTTTTATAAACACAACCCAAAAATTGCAACAGAAAGCTGTGACGGGGCTTAGGCCACTGTAGATTTATAGATGGAAAGACCTTTGGCCAACATAACTCTCTATATATGTTAAAATCCGGGAGATTTTAATGGGAGACTGAAACAGAGACTTGAAATATTTCTTTAATCACTGCTGCTTCCAAAGTTGACAACTGAAACATGAGTAAGTACATGCAGAAAAGGCAGATGTCTTCTAAAGCATCTTCTGTACCACAGCCATGCTGGGGAAAATTTCCTGCTGCTCCAGCACAAAGAGAGCAGTGGCCCAGAACCACATGGTTCTCTGTTCGCAGCTACATGAAAACAACTGTCTAGGGGGTACGTTTCAGAACTACAATGAACTAGGGACTTTCAACTTGGCAAAGGATGAGGATTGTCACCAGAAGGATGGTGACAACCCCTCGTGCTTCCCCTGCCACCCACCGAGTCTGACTCACGGGTTCTTCCCTGCTTTATTCCCTGCACTGCTGTCCCAGATGTCTGTGAGGCTTTTTCTGGAAATGCCTCACCATTTCCTTCAGGGTTAGGATGTTCCTAGTTTCAGTGTGCTAGCATTAAAAACAAAAGCAACCACAACAAAAAAGGGAACTCACGGCAGTATCTACACAACAGCGCGTGTCCTACTGTCCTCCTTCCATGCTCCCTCCACAGCTTTGCTCCTCTTCATCCCTGGGTTGCTTCCTTTACGTGTAGGACTGGGACGGTGCAATGGCCCATTAATGCAAGTGACAGCAACGCCGGTATGTAGGCAGCGCTCCCGTCAGACCGAGGCTGGATGGAGGAGCTCGTTGCCACGTCTCTGCTGAAGATTTAAGCTCAGCTTGCATCAGATTTTGCACCCAGCTTGCCTGGTGGCCACGCAAGACCTCAGGCCATAATTTTCGGGGAGATGTCAGACCAAATGATCTACCATTACATTACTCCCTCACTTACACCACTAAACCTGTGTACGTTTCAAAGAGCAGCCAACATCTTCACTGTTTATTGTGGCCTTTCAATGCTCCTCACAAGCCCCAAAGGGCAGATAACTCTTTCCAAACTCACCAAGAGTAACTGCAGGGAGCAGCCAAGCTTCCCAAAGCGTGCAGCCCTGGCACAGACACCCTTTCACACTGCTGCTGAGCTGCAGGTACTGGGGATGCTACTTGCATTGCAGATGCACGTGTGGCATAGGCAGTCCTCGTGCTGTCATTTGGACTGATTCTGCGGTGAAGACACACCCGAGAGACATACTTTGGGCAGGCCTTAGCACTTTTCATGGACATGGGCAGTTCTGAAATCTCAGGATTGTGCAAGTAGCAGAATATTTAAATATTTTTTTGCTGCTGTAACAACTTTTTCAAGCGCTTAACTTCGGTTTCCCCTCAGCAGGTTTAACAGTGATTGATTTACCATAAGCAAGCCTCTTGCACGTTACTGTGTGCTTTACAGACTCTGACAAACCTTAAAGCTACCTCACTGCGTGGAGGGCTCACCTCCTTCCTCAGTTTCCCCGGAGCTGTGCTGCCTCCTGCAGGCTCGGCTGAACTCGTGCTGTGAGGCAGCGCAGGACAAGCGCCCCATGCAGCGGGGATGCCTCAAGTCCAGCCCGAGCCCCCTCAAGCTACTTTTGGATGAGAAAACCCCATAGCAGTGAGTTGCTACGCTCCGCGGTGGCTGCTTGCAGAGAGGAAGCAGACAGACAGCCAAAAACCGGGAGCTGGCTTTGATAGGCATAAAAACATAACCAAAGTAAAAAAACAATCCTGAAGAAAGGCTAAAGGAAACAGAAAGGTGGGGGAAACAAACCAGCATCCAAAGCTTGCTTCTCTCCTCATGTTCTTCAGCAGCAAATGAAATAATCATGCTGGCGTTTGCCATCCTGAAGACCAATTTTGGACGGCTGGACTGAGCCCAGCAACCTGCCACCATCAGCCACAGCCAGGTATTTATGAAGTTCTGCTTTTCCAACAAATTATTGGAATTGCGCTTCAAAGGAAAAAGTATCTACCAGCAAAGCAGCACTTTGGCTTTTAAATATTAAGTAAATTGGGCCAGCCCTTTTTTTTTTTCTTTTTTTCTTTACAAGGAAAAGCACCACTCCAGCATCTAGCATGAAGGTCAACACCTCTGGGTTCAGTTCTGGCAATCCCACAGTAAGACTTCATTCTTTCTATACATTTCCTCCATTATTTTCAATACAAGAGAGACCGAGACACACTGCAAATTCTGAGACCGACAAAGGGTTATCAAGATAATCAAGAGACTTGAGCACCACCCCTGTGAGGATAGGCTGAGAGAACTGTGACTGTTCAGCCTGGAGAATAGAAAGAGTAGAGTAGAGCAGTTCAATTGGAAGGGACCTAAAAAGTTCGAGTCCAACTGCCTGAGCACTTCAGAGCTAACCAAGAGTTAAAGCATGTTATTGAGGGCATTATCCGAATGCCTCTTGACCACTGTCAGGCATGGGGCATCAACCACCTCTCCAGGAAGCTCATTCCAGTGTTTGATCAACGTCACTGTGAAAAATGTCTTCCTAATGTCCGGTCTGACCCTCCGCTCGTGCAGCTTTGTGCCATTCCTGTGCATCCTGTCACTGCTTACGAGGGAACAGAGGCCGGCACTTCCCTCTCCACTTTGCCGGGAGCTGCAGCGAGCAATGAGGCCGCCTCTTGGCCTCCGTTCCTCCAGGCAAGCCAACCCAAGTGTCCTCAGCCTCTCCCCACGGGACATGCCTTCCAGCCCTCTTACCAGCTCTGCTGCCCTCCCCTGGACACTTTTCAAGGACCTTTTCATATTGTAGAGTCCAGAGCTGTATACAATATTAATTATGAGGCCACACCTATGCCAAATAGCAGTGAAAATCACTACTTTTGACTGGCCGGTTATGCTGTATTTAAGGAGGTTTGCGGGATCCCATCCATGTCCATAAACACCTGGTGCTAAGAGGACGGACCCAGGCTCCCTTCAGCGGCACCCAGGGCCAGGCCCAGAGGCCTCGGGCCCAAGCTGGAGCCCCGGGGGCTGCCCCTGGCCCCCAGCAGCACGTCTGTGCCCAGGCTGCCCAGAGAGGGGCTGGGGGCTCCTCCTGGAGAGCTTCAAACCCACCGGGACCTGGGGCTGGGCACCCTGCTCGGGTGCTCCCACTCATCTGAGAAATTCATTGTCTCTGCATCTTAATACATCGGTAGCGGAAAGAAAGCGTAAAGAGGGGCATGAAAACTATGAACCATTCATGCAGCAAACACTGCTGAAGTCCTTTCCAAACATTTAATTTTGCAGCTCCCAGAATGCTTTCACATTTAAATGACGTAACTAGTGTAAAACAAAACAAAACAAACAAAAAACAAGAAGTAGTAAAAGAATCCTGACTATGCTTAACACTGGATAACTAATTAATATTTAAGCAACCAGGAAATATTTGAATTCAATGGACCGGCATCATCTCTAAACAATTTGTTACATGTATTTGATAGCATAAGGTTTTATCTACTTGAAATGTATGTGCAAATCCAAATAAACAAATTTAGGCAAATCCAAATAAACAAATACTGTTTTATATTTAATGCAGTTGAATGCTAAGTAAATGGCAGTACAATTTCTCCAGTAAATGGCGGTGCAGTAAAACCCAGAATATTCTGATTATATTAAATGGAAATTTCACGGTAGCAATTTCATGGTACTTCTGTAGGAAGCAAAATGATAGTAGTGCTGAAAAATTGAGTAATACTCAAAACCGTCCTATCTTTTTGGATCATTCATCAAATCTGCATGCAAAATGACAACTCTTCTCAGTTATTTCTATACTCTTTTAAATAGAGTTTTCTTGATACTTTAATCGGAAATCTTTTTTTTTTTTTAATTAAAAAATATTTTATTAGCTCTGTAGCTATTAAAAGTATTAGATAATCCTATTATCTTGGAACTCTCTATACAGCAATCTGTTTTCAGTATGCATGTTTTGTTTATCAGACAGAACTCTGCTTCTCACAGCAAAGTAACGAAGGCTTTGATATTTCTAAAAAAAGAGTTTAGTTGTACTAATAATTTCTAACTCGTCTCACTGAAATTAAGATTTAATTAAAATATGGAAGATAAGATTACTCTTACCCACATTATCATACTCATATTGAACACAATTTTGAATTAAGTTGTGAAGGTGAACAGCCTCTATGTGGAAAGTATTTATTTCTTTTTTTTTTTTTTAAATATTTTCATTAAAATGTTCTAGGAATTGATAAAGCTACCGAGTTACTTCCCGATTCCCATATTCTTACATATTTAGACAAATATTAATAACTTGTTCTTCTAAAGCTCCAGGTGCTATACAAGAGGCAGGGCAAGACAACTACTAGGCAGTATTTCAACAGAGCTGTTTATTAGCATTTTGTACATACCTTCATTTTTATTTATATTAACAATTTATTCAATTTGAAAGACCTAAGCAAAACAAGGGAAAGCAGCACACTGCCGGACCTCTGCTGCCCTGAAGTCTTACGTCTTGCTGAACACAAATGCCTACGACCTGAGTTGCTACAAACACAGACCAAAACGATGAGCGTGGGATCCAAAACCCGCCGGTGCCGCATGAGTTTTTTGACAGCCTGAAGAAACAGCTCTGAAGCGCGAACAACAAAATTTATTTCCAGTCTTGCTCGACTGAATGTCAGGTGGCATTAACACCACAACAACCAACCAACCCAAGCCAGCCCTGCTACCAACTCTGTCCCTTACAGCTGGATGAGAAAAGGCCGTGCTGCCGCGGCCCGGGAGCTCAGCCCCCACGCAGACCCGCCAGACCGCGGGCACTGCCATCAGCCACGCTCACCAGTTGGCTCCTGCTTGACTTTCCATCCATAGGGGTGTGAAGTTCACAGGCAGATTAAAAACAAAAAGAAAACAGCAAAAACACACCCTTCTATAAAGGCTGGATGACAACAACAGCGACCTGAAAAGTTACTGAGATTTTAGCGCAGTGTTTATATGGAACACAGTCAGTTTTGTTTTCCTTCAGCCAAGGCCACGTAGAAGCTATTCATTCTGAAATCCATCTCTGAGGTGAGCACAACGCCGTGCACGGCCACTGCCTAAACAGATAAATAAGCGCTCAAACTGCCAACACCCAGCACCATCTGCACAGGCACGTGAAGACACCTACCTAGGTTTATGAAGGATAAGGACAACGTGCAGCTCAGATTTGCCATCCAGTCATAGAACATAATAGCAGAATCGATGGTTTTAAACGAATTAATTAAATAAATAAATAAAATAAAATAGACTTGAACTAGCCCCTCTACAGGACTGTGCTGTGTTAAGCCAGTTACAGGAGGTCTTGAAGCAAGAGGAAGAAATGTCAAAGAAAGAAGGAAATGAGGAGAAACAGGAGATACCGTGGTGGACCAGAGAGTAGAAGATTGCTCTCTGGTCTTCGAAAAAAAAAATGTTCTATTTTTCACCTGACCTCACCTTATGCAGGATACCTGCACTATTATCCACCTCCAGCTCTGCCTTAGATAGCTCACATCACTGAAAAGACAATATAAATATTGTAGTTCCTCCTGCTGCTCTCTCTGTTGTTGAAGCAACTATGCCTCTATTTCAAAATATCAGTGTGTAAGTTGTATATTTCCCACACACGGGTAAGAGAAAGTAAAGTTACAACACCAGTCAGAGAGAGGTCAAACACAGATGTCATCAGGCAAGATTAGAACATGATGGAAAAATATTCAGGATGTCACCGCAGGGACCTCACCTGAAGTCCTTTTCCCTCCCTATTCCCACCCCTGCCAACTAAATGATGGCCTTACTTGTCGTTGTGGTGGGTTTGGGTAATTCAGTTCCATTTGGTGGTAAAGCCTGCACGAACAGAAAGCTAACACAGAGTAGCAGGAATGAACAGGGATGTTCCATCCTGGATCTGAAAGACAAGAAAAGCGTAAGATAAATTTTTGGGTCAAATTACTGTTACCTTTTTCCACTCTCCAGAACAAAATTAAAGAAAAAGCAACGCGTGCTTTACACAAGGGAAGTTTTAAAACTTGTTTTATACCCTCCCATCGCCTTATCACTTAACTTTCTTTTTTGATGCAAAGGGGAAGGAAATGCAACTTGTCCGCATTAAGAATTCATTACAAATGTTTTAAGTGCAAGAACAGGAAGACAGCATTCAGCCATCGTTCAAAGACAATTACAGAAATCGGGCCAGAAAAGCCGTTCTGTGTCAGCAGCACACGGCAGCTGAGGACATGGAGGCAAGGAATCTGGAAATCATTTCCAAAATACAGAAGTACCGGTAGCTGGCATCGTGCGAGTAAACACAGAGCAGAAATTGGGCACGTAGGTCTGGTGGATCCTGTCCTCATTGCAGGTATCACACCTTTTGGGGCTCTGAGCTACCTTTCGGTGTTTTCTTACGCTGCCTTCACTTTCCACGCACACGCACACAGAGCACCACGATGTATTCTTTTGGAGAACACGTGCCATTAACTATCAAGCTATAAAACATGGCATCAGAGCCTTCCAAACACAGAAAAAATTGTATTTTATGAGACCAGAAAATAATTTCCAATGTAGAAAAGCTTAGAGTAAAGGTGTGATGAAAACGGGCTGCTCTGGGGACTGTAGACAAATTCAGGAGCTTGCTGCAGGAGCAGGGTGAGTCGGTACCTGTAGGCAGACAACGTGCTCCAGAAGCACTCCAGTCCCTCAAAACTGAGGCACATTTTTATAATGGAAAAAAATGAATCTTGTTACTAATTTGCTGAACAGTTATCTAGTCCCTAACAGTCAGGTGAATTACAGCAGGCTGCCACCCCAGGCAGCCCGCAGTCTTGTTTGATTTCCAAGTGTCCTCTTTGGCAAAAACGCTGCACCCAGGCACTGTGCGTACGCTCTGGATTTCACAAGTGGCAGAACGCGGCCAGATGGCGGGTCTGCGTCCACGGCTAAAATTGTAACAACAGCACTACGGCACGACAAAGCTCCCCGATGTTATCAGTATGAATATTTTAATAGCACAATTTACACAGGACATTATATAGTACTGCTTAACAACAGGCCAAAAAAACACCACCCCAAACCAAACAAAAAAATAACAAACACAAAACCCACAGGAACGGCAGTAGTCATTAGAATAACCACGATGAAAAACCTCCCTGAACAGCAACTTTCACCCCCCTCTTGCCCATTCACCATGCCCATGCCTGTTACCCAAACCTCAGTCCCAGTCTCTTCACTACGCATAGGGCTACCTTCAAATTCAACTGACAACTCGTATTATTATAAACAAAAAAGGTAAAAAATAAGAAGAATTAAAACAACAACAGAACAGTGAGACTTGAAACTTGTTGATCTCGTGCTCAGCAGGAGATTGCCCCCGCGGGGCAGAGCCCCTGCTCCCAGCCCACCAGCAGCTCTGGGATGCCCACAGGTTCCACAAGGAAGTACGCAAAGTCGCTTTTGCATAATCTGATATTAAAGCTTATTTATTTATTTATTTATTTATTTTTCAAGGCTCCGTAAGATGCCGAGTAGCCCTCCTGCCCACCGAAATCACGAGGTAAATTGCTGAGGTAGCTCCTACCAGAAAAGACTGCCTGTGCCGCTGTACGTTGCCCCTAAATCTAAATACGTGACATTTCAAACTCTTACAAGCGGTGTGAAAACACAGAAGTTAGAAAACATAGCATGAAAATAAAAAGACAAAATGCATATTTTTAGCAAAAAGCACACACAAAGCTTTCTTACATGGGACCACACACTCAATAGAATTTCTTTATTCTTGCTTCCATTCCTATACTTTGGAAGCTTAATGGATCTAGCTGATTTTTTTTCTTTATAAGAATGAACAAAGAAAGAATAATTAAAAGCATTAGCATCAGACCTTATTTTCTTAAATTCCCCTTTTCAGTCCAGCTTCCTACTTGACAGGTTTACTCTATCCGTTCCCCCTACTACAGTTTATAATGTAAGCAGACTAGACATCTTACACTACCAGGCTCAGCAAACAGCCAGGTTAATCCTGAACCGGCCATTCATGGGATTAGGTAACTAATTATGCACAACAGCTAATTGCAAACTGCTTCAGCGGGACTGCTGCACCAGACCTGGTCTGCCAGCTCCGACCCAGCCGAGCCGAGGGATCCATCCTCCTGCTCTGAAACTCCCCAGGTGCGAGGCGCTGCTTCAGCCAGGTCTAACTGGATGAAATCAGAGCCACTGAGAGCTTTTTACGGCAGTCACCAGAGCGACCATATCGCTATTGACTACGTGAAGTTTTATGCTAGGCTACTGGGAGTGAGCTAAACAAATGTATTTTTTTTTGTCTTCTCTATCCACTGTAAGAGTCAAGTAAGAAGTTAATATTTAGACATCGGAGGGTGAACGGGCTGTATCCACAGATGTGAGACAATCACCTGCCCTAAAAGCCTGGAAGTCACCAGGAATTGTTCACTTCAGCAGAATGAATACCCCCAGTGGAAGTCAGCGTAATTTTGGAAGCAAGCCATGTCCAAAAGGCTGAAAAGTGTAAGGAGCAAAGTGCCCCACAAACTTGCTGCTGTGAGGGTTTTGCAGACAGACAGACTGTGCCAGGCATCTCGTATCTGTTCTCTTGAATGTGATAAAGCGTAGCTTGATTACACATTCGATGCCCCCAAATTTATCAGAAACAAATGCAACTACAAGGTTTATGCAAATTTTGGGATCTCATTTTTGTCTGAAGCCATGATTAAGTGCTTTGTATTCTTGCTTGCTAAAGGATGGATGAAAAATTTTGGCAAATTTTGGGGGCAGATGCAAGAGACTGAGCTCAGTACGATCTAGTTTTGCAAAGCACTGAGTACTTGTCTTCAGACGGGGGTGAATAGGGAGTAAGCAATTTGTATAAAATACATTAATATACTGTAAATTTTACCACGTATGTATATTTATCTGCTTCATATGCTGAAAGGCATGCAATTACTACAGGACCTCAGCTACAGAATTTTCTGAAACCAAAAAACCCAACCCCTGTAGACAGAGCAATGCTTTCCCTTCTCCAGGAGGTGCAGTGTCACAATAGTCTGATAAAAAAATAAATAAAAAATAGAACAACTCATCTCCAGAAAGAGCAGGCAGGCAGAAAGGCACCGCTGAACAGGAAAGGACAACCGTGTACACTAGAGAAGCCTCTTGCTGATAAAATCAGAAAGGAAGAAAGCAGGGTGTGAGGTGCACGCTGTCGTTATTACACAGCTTTCACAGGGCTCCAGGCCACCTTCCTTCTGCAAGACCACTGCTGCCTGCCTGCAAAAAGCCACAGCAGCTGCTTTGGGAACTGCACGAGCACGTCGTGCATTTTTGCCTGCTCGTATCCCACGACATCCAGTCCCTATTTCATGGATATTTGTGGGTAACTAGCTGAGACACTTCAGCTTTAACTCCCCAGAATCCCATTTTTTGTAGTACAGGTTATTAGCTACTCCTGATTAACTAAAGCCCTAAAATGTTGAAACCTGTTAGAGACTGCTGCTACAATCACAGCTTTATAAGTCTGCATTGTTATAGAAAAATGCTTCCGTGTCCAGCAGAGAACCTGAAAGCATGACCAAAAAAAGTCACTGTGAAACTGCGTAGCGAGCTCCAATCCTGCCCAGGAGACCCAGCGCTCACCATCCAAATGCAATCCTGGCGTAGAAATCCCAGGAAGATGCAAAGCCCCTGCCCAGCATTTGTCACTGCCACTGGTCCTTGGGTGGCCCAGTGGATGCCACATGGCACAGTGGATGGCTCAGCCCCCGAAAGTGAGAAAACGGCACTGCTGTCGGGGATTACTGCACTAGGACACATTTAATTTCTGTCTTGGTCACACAAGTGAATCCTCCTCAGGCCTGACAGCTTAAGAATAAAACCTGGGCTTTAAGAAATTACGATAATAAAATCTGCGTCTTGCTGCGTGGTACTGCTACACCCATGCCATCCCCTTCAAGGAACCCGATGCATGAGCTGCTTCACAGCAGTTTCATTGGACACCCGTTCCCTGCATCCTCCTTGGGGTGCGCCCACCAGGGAACCCCCTGCACGCCCAGCAGCTCGTGTTCGTGGTTGGGCTGACCACAGCTCCTTCCTCTCCCACGAAGCCTGCTGTTATCCCCACCAGGTGTCTGTCCCACAACACACCACTCCAGGAGGACATAACCCCCCCGCTGGGACAGCGCCTGGTTACAATTTCACTTCAGTGCAGATTGCCAGACTTTGCTTTCAGTTAGGACTTTTCTTGCACCATTTTGTCATAAGGTGGGTAAGAAAGCACGACTACTACAGCACTTCAAAGAAAACCACTCATTTGATCGTGGTTTTCCAAAATGACTTGGAAAAGAAGCGCACCTGTCCAGCAGGGATGCCTGTTTATGAAACTCTGGGAATCCTGCTTGAGAAATTAGTGCAGAATAAATGAAGCGCTTGCTTAATGTCAGGGTATTGCGAGTACAGAATACAGAACTTACTTCATAACCCATAACTAAGGATTTAATAATGCCAAAAATAGAGTTCCAAATGAATACATGGAAATAGGATAGTGGGAAGCCCTAAATGAAAATTTCAAGAAGTTTGATAAAAGCTGAATGTTTTGATCTGCTTTAAAAATTATGAATTTTAGAAAAAATAAATACCTTAAGTATCTTTTTTTTTTTTAAATTCCTGTAATTCAGTATTGCTCAGAGAATTAAGATATCCTAAAATCCAGAGGAAAAGGAAAGAACTTGTGATAGTTTTTGTCTGCATTTGAGCTAAAGGTTAGCTCAAAACTGAAAGGCATGTTTGACTTCCAACAACTGATCAAGCTGCCCTCCTGCAGTGTGCACTAGGAAAAAAGAAAAAAGATAAATGCCTTTAGATATATGAAAATATAAATATATACATATATATACCTATACACTATCTATCTATCATACACACAAAGGTCCTCATCTGGGCAATGCAGCGGTATGGATGAGCCTGGCAAACTGCATGAGCTGATGGAGCAGAGTCCTATCTCCTTCTGTAATGACACCTGGAAGCCAAAAACACAATGAAAGACTGCAGTAAGAAACTAAAATTAGTATCCTGAGCTACTCGGAATGACTTGAATTTGTCTTTCCAACCTCCGCTCTTTGTGACTGAGTTCATTTTTCAAGGTGCCAGACGAGCCGATGAGCGATTTCCACATCGCGCGCAGTGGAGTGCCTTTGTGCATGTGCATCCCGTGCAGCTCAGCCAGCAGCAACAAGAAACTCTGCCAGGGATCACTCTACGAAGGAGATATTCCTAAAAAATCAGCTGCACAGCCTGCTGCACAGCCATTTCTTAGAGGTGTTATAAAAACACTGCGATACCACCAGAAAAACCTATTCATTTTCAAATGGGACTGCCTACAGCACACTCGCTGCCATTTTTTTTGGACATATAAATACATGTTTTGCTACTGGCCTCTTCAGAAATAGCAAAAGAATGTAAGGGATAAATACTTAACATTTAAAATCCTGTATAATTTAATAGAACTGCTACAAAATTGTATCTGACAATAACAATTCCTGATGTGTATAGACTACGTGCAATAAAGGGCTTTTAAAAGAGATGGAAATAATCAGATTAAAGACTACAAATTAGAATAACCATTTACACGTAAGAGATTGAGTGAGGCAAAGTACCAATTAACCGAATAAAATGAATTTTCATTTAGAATAATGAAGCTTGATAGACTGTCTTACTCACTTAGTCACTTCGTCCCTAATTCACACAGACAAACTATTACGTTTGTTTTCACTTTCAGACAAGGGAAGGTCAGCATATGTAGCACAGAGTTTGTGCCTGGCAAAAATTCACAGCAGACAGCTGAGAAATGTAAATTTCTGCTCTGCCAAAGGCTAGTTTGGTAGGTAATCACGCTATCTGCAGGCACACACATTCATGGACTATACACAGCTTAACAAGAATTCATAGGGAAAACATGTTATCTGTATCTTTAAACATAACTTTTTGGAAAACATCTTATTACAGAGCAAAATATTTTTTTTTATTATTTAATTTTTTATTTATTTTTTTAATTCCACTGACCATATTTAGCTGGTCCTACCTATCTTTCTCAACATCACGAGCATGTCTCCAACCCTACCATGGCTAACAGTAGTTCAAATCCATTTCAATTAGTAATGCTGAGCTCTCCAGTGAATATAAATCACCGGTTGTCACTAGCAGATTAAGCACTGCATTAGCAGGTCTGCTCCGCAAAGGATTAAATGACAGTGTTTGCAGTGGGGTTGACATGCCACCATTAAAAAGTGACACTTGCCGCATTAAAAATGGCGAGAAATTTTTCAATCAAACAGACTTTACAAATACATCAAGGAACACGAGGCAGTTGTATGGAGTATTACAGGTTTTTTTTCCCCCTTTTTTTTTTTTAAATTTTATTTTCTTGACTTTTTGGCACTGCTACTTACCGGGATTAGAATCAAAGCAATTATGGAGATGTGCCATAAATCATAGCAAAAAGATAATTGCTTTAGAAGTGTTTCAAACCAGGAACATATTGAACTTTGGCTGTAGCCTTAATTTTTGGAAAACTCTCCATATTCAGGTAATGTATGCCTTATCTGAAGGGATACTTCTTTTTCAGGCTGTGCTGAGTGGCTCTCAATGAAGCAATAAAAAGGCTGTGGAGCCTTTAGGGATACCATATTTAAAATTACACAGGTGAGACTTAGAACTGTCAGTTTCCACATCACAGAAATCCCAAATCAGGAAAACATTACACAAGATCAAGCCGACAATAACAGTGAAGGAAGGACAACTTCAGAGAAATTAAAATTGTTTTCAAATTCAAAGCTATGCTTCCATGTTGAAGTAAACAAAGCTTAGGACAATTACTGCATTGTCTTTCTCACAGAGGTACATTTATCTGCAAACACTTTAAAGAGCTCTTTTCACCACTTTTGCAGTTGTCTGATCAGCTCTTTCAGTAACTCTCAGCAGGTGCTTTTCTGAAGTGGGGATGCTCAATCTCCATCAGCTAGCACTGAGTTGAGATTGGGCTAAGGTAAGCAGGTCCACGCTTAATGAAGTATAATTAATCAGGATGAAGTCAGCAAGCAAATTATAGTTAATAAAATAGTTTGCCATATGATCACAGAATGATTTAGGTTGGAAGAGACCTCCAAGATCACTTAGTCCAATGACTAACAGAAATACTTGTAGGTGCAACGCTTTTTCTTTTAGCTGTGATGAGTATTATTAAGCATGTCTTTCTCTCAAATCTGGACTGCTACAACCAGGAGCTATAGAACCACAAAATATCCAGGGCTGGAAGGGACCCACAAGGATCACTTTGCCCAACCCCTGGCTCCACAAAGGACTACCTAAAAATTACACCGTATGTCCGTTGTTCCAAGTGCAATGAGCAAGGACACCATCTCAAAACTTTCATACCTTGTATACAGAAAACTGTTTAAATACTCCTGAAAACTTCAAATAAAATTCCTGGAGTTCCTTCCATTGTAAAAAAAAAAAAAAAAAAAAAAAAAACAAAACTCACACTTATGTTAACTAAAAATCCCCAAATAACGTTTTTAAAAAAGATTCACACCCATTAACACCCACAAACTGAGGTTTTAATCACAAAGGAATAAGTTAAAATAACTCAAATCTGAGGCTAAGTGTAAAGCCGCATGGTTTCAATGTAATTAATGAAATGAATCATTTTTATATAGGTTCTTGCACAACTGCAAGACTCTAAATATAACCGTGATAGCTGTAAAAGCACTGAATAACACAGCTGAGCGAGAAGGGCCCTCTTTTGGCAGATCACCTCAGCCAGACCTACACCACTTGTGACGTCTGCCTGAAGCGTGCTTCTGAATCTCCAGCGATGCTTTTCAGCACCCCTCAGCAATGCGTCCCAGTCCTCCACTTGTCTGGGTTTTCTTGTTTTGCTTTCTGGATGCTCCCCCCACCCTGTGTGGAGCCATCCCATCACTCCCACTTGAGCTTCCTATGCTTGCAGATGCCCAGGTCCCTTTGATCATCTCTTTAGTAAGCTAATTAACAACAATTCCTTCAGCCTCTTTGAACCAGCCACTTCTAAATCCCGGTGATTCTCGTCACTCTGACCTCTCCCAGCCCAGATCTTTCCCCAGGTGCTCGCAGGGCACTGGGGAGGCCTCACCAGTCCAAATCCGAAGGTCTCGATCCGTTCACGGCCTCAGAGGTTGGAGCACTGCACGCACCGCGGCACGGGACGGATCGGCCCGGGCCCTCCGAGGTTCTGCTGCGGAGGCACAGCACTTCCCCAGCTCGTGCTGCGCCGCTCGTTGCTCCTGCTTCTGGCTTCTGCACCTGCTCTGCATCTGCATGCTGTCCTCTCCACAATGGTTCCCTAATTACTCAAGGCTGCTTTGAATGCCATTAATATAACACTTCCCATGCAAGCCAAGCCGTTAACAGACACAATACATAACACCACACAAGGGACTGTGAAGGCCACACACCTGCACTCCTCAGGGCAGGGTTTTTCCAATTAATCGCTGCTCTGAAGGCCTGGGTTTCATCGCATCCATCTTTCCCCGACTTGCTTCTCAGACAGCATCCTCTGAGATGGGGTCAGAACCTCACGGCAGCATCTCTGGCTGCTCCACACGGGGCATGTCACACCGCCACAGGAACACGCCTGATACAACAGGACATGCCATGTCATCTCTTACACATCTTTCCAACTGCTTCCAGGGGACCACTGATATATAATTGTTTTGGTGTTTGTCCTGGAAATGAAGGTAAGCTGACCGGCCTGTGAAACCTCCAGCTCCCCCTCACCTCCTTCCCAAAGTGGGCCCGTACGAAGTCCTCTGCCAGGCTGAGCAGTGCCTGCTGGCCCCCGACACCTCCCAGACACGGCCCCCGTGGGGCTGCTTGGTCTGGGTTGGAGACACCGAGCCCCTCAGATCACCGTTTGTCCTGGCCCCACCACAGGCCGCACGAGTGGCCACGATATGGCACCGGTGCTGGGTGGCCCGAGTGGCCTGGGCCCCGCTCGTCCCCAGGCAAGGCAGGAGCCTGACGAGCAGCGCTGAGCACCCCTGCGCGGGGAGATGCTCTTGCAGACCTTCTTTCACCTATCTATTCACATGTCGAACCCCCAACCGCTTCATTCAGCGACACCTAAGGCAAATCGATCCCAGTCATCTCGTTAGGGTACGGCTGGTAAAGGAGGGGAACAAATTCAGCTCTGCAAAAACAGAAGTCTTGTCAGAAGGCAAAAACTTCACAAGAAGTTGGTTCTTCTCTTTTCAGTCACAGGGACAGGTGCTCTTCCTCCCAGCTTAGCTGGAATTCACAGTCCTTCCCTCTAACTGCAAGCACAGTTCAGCAGAGAGACAACAGGGGTAATCTGGACCCCAAACACCAGATCTGAGCCAAACCAAGCGTCCACCACACTACAGCTTCAGCCAGCAGGGAGGAGGCAGAGACTGAACCCACAACACCAGACCCTCGATGCCATCACCACGTCCACCTGCCCCTCACCCAGCCGCCGGCCAGTGACTCCACACGCAGCCTCGAGCCTGCTCCCAGGAGAAGCACAAAGGCCGCTGGAGACATATTTCCTGAGCTAAGAGAGCTGGATGGCTGCGGTGTTTACATCTGCAGTGCTCCTGCAGGCTTGCCAGGTAATTCTGTATGGTGAAACTCCATGATATCCCATTTTTTTTTCAGAAAGAACAAACCATTACCAGCTTTCTGCAGTTTTCTTGCTTCTACCTCTTGAACTGATTCCCTTGTTTCCTGACCACTTTCCCCATTTCCTTTTGGTGACGTGCCTGGTTGAGGTAGTGGTTTCTGCAGCGCAGGTCTGTGTGCCTGACAAATAAAATCTACCCTGAGCTTGTAGAGAAAAGCATTACAGAGAGCAAGTACTGCTGCTGCTCGGGGCAGAATTTAGCAAACAGTTAACAGAGCACCTCACATCACGTTACCAACATCCTGAGCTGGTCCCACAGTTTTATATGCAGAAAAGCTTATGATCGCTGCAGAGCCAGGCCTCCTTTTTCCCCCAGTCCCTTGTGCGAGAGAGTATTATATCAGCATTTTGGTGAACATTTGAATAACCTTAGCTTTTGGAGCACACAAAGAGGAGCAAACCTACTCAAAGGGTGTAGGAGGAAAGGCCTCAGCTTATTTTTAGCAGAGGAGGTTTATAAATTGCTGAGTTATTACTTTCAACCTCAGCTCACCCCATTGATCCCTTTGCTACCAGGAACCACTAGAAATTCTCCATCAGAGGTCAAATCCTATGAGACTAGTTCAAGTTTTGTGACAGATGCTCAGCACAGAAGAAATTATCTCCAGATAATGAGTTATAACGTGAAAAGCCTGGGTACAGCTGTGGCGAGGAGCAGCTATAACCCATGTCAATAGCACAGGCTGCAGCGGCATGAGAAGCCCATACTCCCCACTGCCACTGAAGCAAAAGGCAGAAATAACACGGCTCCAGCTGCTCTGGCACTGCACAGCACATGGCCCACCTCACCAGGCACAAAACCTGTGTTTTTCGGTCACCAGTGCCATGGGCACACAGCCTCAGCCCAGCTGCGGACCCCCAGGTGATGCTCACAGCAGAGCTGGTGTTACGGGCTGGCCCCCACCCCAGGGCAGGATCGAGCCACGAAACTCTGAGTTGAGATGAAAGCACAAGTAGTTATTATGGTGAAAAAGGAAGGAAAAACATTGAATTATTTTGTAAGGAGATGTCTACCATTAGGTCTACGCCACAGCCATTTTACAGCCCTATTTCATATCCAAACGTGTCTCCTGCTGCATAAATATTCATTATCTGTCCTTCTTGGTCTAATTTTAGTTAAATAAAGATCTCTGCAGCAAGGCTGTATTTTGAATTATTTACTATTTCACCTATGAGCTCACCAAAGGAGTAAGTTCACGAAGACAGAAACATGGAGAAGGAAAAGAGCTTTATTCAGCAGATAGTCTGGCTTTTCAGGATACCAAGCAAACAATTAACGTGGGCCATCGAAGAAGTTACAGGGCTTCCGTCTAAAATCTTATAGGAACTAACACTGAAGGACAAACATCTTGACTCATTTTAAAGTCTCATTAATATCTTCAATAATACTAAGCAATTGCTGCCCACACCCTACATTCATTACACTTTACCGAACACACACGCAGAACCTTGGCAATGAGCACAACAATTTGCATTTACATTTTTGCAAGTTCCAGTATCACTTTTTTTTTTTCCCCCCAATAGGCTTGTACAGGAGATTGAAGTAACAAATTAGGGTCACCTTTCCCCGTGCGTTGTCAGCAAATCAATTTGCGACGCCTTTCAGACAGAGTTCATCCATAAATTAGGCAGTCTGCAATTGATTCACAGAAGAAACCCTAGAGCAGCAGAGTGAAACACCAATAAAATTTTACAATTAACTTGAGAAGTTGCCTTTTGTTCCATCCCAGTGGTCCTTTTATTTTTCAGATGCAGAAAACATATCATCATACAGATGCTCCCTTGTAATAGATCTATATGAATATTTAAAATCAGTTCTTGAGAACTAAAGCTAATTACATACGATGGAAAATACATACAGGAGAATTATATGCCACACAATGCCCAGATTAAATGCTTGTGTTTCAGTGGCAAAGTATTTCATTTGGGAGGGAAGGAGGGGAGGAAGGGAATAACAAAAGCACAATGTATGGGCTGTCTGCGTATTCAGACAAACCAGAAAAGGAGAACATGACGTCTGGATATTTGAGAGCTCGCTCATAGCACATCAAGAAGATGTTACACAAAAAGTTAGGTAGCAGCTTTGTGGCTTAAATATGCCAGCACCACCACAAATCACACTGCTAACTGCTCGGGTTAAAACGAGCCTCCCAGGCTCTGACAACTTTCTTTGCATGCAGAGACCTTTCTATAACCGTATTCAACCCTGTTCTGAAGTCCCATTAAAATGTGATAACTCTACAATCTGGCGAGTGCAGACCTGGAAATGCAGGAAGGATGCAGGCACCCCTGCACCCAGTCTGGCATCCCAGTAACTGGGAACCCCCGCAGGGCTGGGAAAGGACTGGAAACCCACACACTGGCAGCAGCGCTAGCCAGAACCTTCCCAAAGACATGGGAGCAGCAAGAACAGTGGTTTGGGGGGGATTAAAGCTGCGGCAACAGGAGCTCCTGCTACCCAGACTAGCACAACACGGCCAGGGACTGCACTTGCAGGACTCGACCCCGCAGCTGCCCGCAGCTGCTTGTGGAGCCTGTGCCCCAGCACAAAATCGTTCCCACTGACCAGCAACGCTCTCTGGCAAACAAAATGCGTAAGAGACCATTACAAAACCAAGGAAGCGGGCCAAGCCAGATGTTGAACTCATGCCCCGGATAAATCCTTGTGCCACCTGCTCTGAGATGGCTCCGCACGGCGAGGCAGCGCTCTGCGAAACACGCCGGAATTCACTCGGGGTAACAGCTGCTTGTGCACGTAGGGGCTGGCTGGGCATGCACCAAAACCTGCTCCTCGGGTATTTATTGCAGAGACACAGCTGCAGCGGGGACAGACGGCAGCTCCAGGGTCCTGCAGCTCCCCGGCACCGAAAGCCGCAGCGATAGCCGGGCCTGCTACTGCACATGTACTGCAGCAGCTGGTGGCAGGGGGCCGTATTTCTCTTCTCCTGCAACAGTCCCTAAGTTAGTAGATAAATTTAGCTACGTAAAGTAAATATATGACAAAAAGCAGCAGCTTTAATTCAAAATCAGGCTTTAGGACACGAAACGCATCTGATTTTCTCATGCATTATTAAGTGCTACGCCTAACAATAGGCCATTTCTCTCAAAAAAAAAGATCATTACCAATGCAAATATCTAGGGATGCTGAAGTTCTTTACAGCCTGGAGTCTCCAAAAAATAAACAGAAAGTTCTTTACGGCCTAGAGTCTCCAAAAATAAACAGAAGCCATGCATTTACTATTAAGATTAAGCTAGAAAGCCTCTGAGCTATTGGGAATGTAAAACCCAGGCCAGCAGCCTGTGCTGCACCCCAGGATGCAGGCATGTATTTCAGGGCAGATTAGGCTTTCTTGGGCAGGAAGGGGCAGGGAGGAGATTTCCCTTTGCTCAAGTTTGAAAAAAAAAAAAAAAGCAATAGTATCATAAAAGAGGAACAAGAAATAAAAAGTTAACCCTGAGAGGAAAAGCGCTGATGCAGGCTGGAAAAGCCACCAGGCCAAGTGACAAGTGACAGCAGCGTGCAGCCCGGTGACACCGGTGCTGTGCAGCAGCTTCCCATCACAAACACCGATGCCGGGCTGCGAGGGCGATCCGCCACTGAAACAGGCTCCGTGGGAATGCAGCAAACTTTCCAGCACTTCAGCTCCGATCGGCACCAGACTGCTGAAATGTGCATAAACAAGATACAAGGAAGCAGCACGGCCGCAGCAATGACGGCGGCAGACAGACAGACAGACAGACAGACGTGCTGTGCCAGCACTCGGACCCCAGCCGGGCTCAGCGCCTGCAAACACGTCCTGCACCGACCACCTCTCCAAGCCCCACGGGCGCCCGGTTACTAGAGCTTATGGCTGGCTTTTTGGGATCACAGCCATGAATAGCATCAGACAAAAAACGGCCTTTACACTTTTATTTCCTTTAAACTTGCTTTTTACGGGAAAGAAAAAAGCAGACCCATTAAGACAACAAGAAAACAAAACTCATTCCAGCAAAGTGCTTCAAAATCTCTGCACATAGTCTGCAGCTGTTTATATTAACATGAATCACTGCACTCAAAATTCTGCCTTTTTTTTTTTAATGTCCTGTTATATCTTTTAAGCTTCTATCGATCACTTCAAAGAAAAAAACCATAAGCAAAACAAACAAAAACCCAACAGCTGATCTCTGCAGAAGCAGTAGTTGAGGAGCAGTCAGGGCGCTGCCGGTAACCCCCCAGCAAACAGCTGAGCTAGGGCAGAGCTGCAAAGCTTCACCTCTCACACGTGGCCCTGCAGAGACACGCCACAGCACTGCAAATAATCAAGGACATTTCCCGGTTTGTGCAGGTGACTCAGAACAGGTAGTCTTGCACATTGGCAGCAAGCTTCCTAAATGAAAATCTATTTCTTTTTTCTTTTTGAATTGATGTCAGAATAAGGAGGAATGAGTACCCGAGGCAAAAAACGCTTCTGTTTCTGTGGCTGGCCCCGGAATACAGCTCGACATGTCTATAATAGTCACTGGGACAGCACAGCCGACCCCCAGACGTACATATTACGAGGCTCCCCATGAAGGTCTCCCCGAGCAGAAGCCGGCAGGGCGGCGTTGTGCAACCCGTCGGAGGCAGTGTTGTAACCCCGCTCCCCCCGCACAGCACTCGGCACACGCACAGCGTGCTGCTTTCCCTCTCTCCTAGCCCAAGAGGAGAAACATGCAGTGGGGCCAAGAAATAGACACCTGGGAGAAGGTGAAGATTTGGGGCCTAGAAACCTACTGCACTGATTAGGCACTCTTCAGCATAAACTGCACAATATATACAGTAAGCTTTAAAAAAAATCTTTACATTAGGCTTAGAAAAAAGGAAAAATCTTTACAAAGTTAAAGGCATTATTCGAAGGACCACTGTGTGCATAGTTAAGCTCATTTTTTAAGCTGTAAATTAGCATACGCTTTGAAATGATGCTAGGTATTCCATGGCAAACGAAGACCATTTCAGATAACGGTGGTTCTGAAATCAGAGACACGGAGACTTGAGGTAGAACCCACCAAGGAAGACAACGATCTCTGGTGGCTACGCTGACAACAGGCACCGAGCTGCCTGAACCGCCAGCAGCTGCACTGCCAGAGGTGTCCTTCACACGTGCCTTCCTCACCTCCCCTTCATCGTCCTTGTCTCAGCTTTACAGCCCTACAAACCGATGGATTCATGTCCGTTCCTGGAGGCAATGACACTTGTACTGTAAAGCCAGGCTCCTGACATGCTGTAAAAAACTAATGGGCACTTCAAATTGGGGCTGGAAGCGGTAACTTTCCTCCGCGATTACCATTATGGGGAACTGGGGGATCTCTGGGGTGGGCACAAACAGCACGGCCAGCTCTCAGGCCACCCCAGCCTGCTCACCTTCCCAGTTAATGCCTGTTCCCATGAGAAATCAGACAGAGCATAGCTTGAAGATGCTCCGATCAAATGGTAAGAACTTACGTGTGGGACAAACCAACCCAACCCAACCCAACCCAAGCCAGTTCACCCTCTCCCTCTTTATTGGTATTTGGGCAACACTTCGGACTGTATACATACCTAATCTACACAGAAATACAGTAAGAATAGTAAAACTTCCAATATATAAGGAGGAATGCGAAACAGTCCGAGGAACAGGTTAAAAGGTCATCAGAAGGTTTAACATACAAAGAAATCCCTGCTGGAACTGTGCCCCCTGCTCCCCCCTGCGTTACCTGCTTGGGGCCGGGAGCCCTCGGCCTCCATGTGCCCGTGCTACCGCCCGGCTCCTCTTCCTCTCCCTCATCCACTTACCCAACCGCACGTAAGTTGCACTCTCTGTATCTCCAGCCTGATGAAGCAACACTCTTCTGACAAACACTCCTTACAGTTTCACATATTTTTGCTACTCCAGTGAAGGAAGTACCTCAAAACAAAAGTGAAGGTTGCTGAATTGTTTTTGGTCTCGTTTGCTGCTGACCACACTGCTCCTTCGGCCAACCAGCAGACGGTACAGTACTGTTCAGAAGCTGCTAACACACTGCAAGGAAATCTCTAATCTCAAATTTTCTCTAAGGAAAACCCACAACACTTTCTACTTGCTGTTGGTACGGAGAGAAGGACAGGCACCCAGGGTCCGTATGGCTCCCAGGAGCTGCCTTGAGCCGTCTGACAGCAGCACACTGACCCAAACCCCTCAACTTCCACATACAGAACCCTGATGAGGAAGCTGCTTTTTCACATCTGCCCTGGACAGAGGTAAAGCAGTCCTGTCCAAAGACTAGGCTGGTGGAAAAAGTGAATTTATCTTCAGAACAAACGCTGTGAGGTTATTCTACTTGTCGTCACTAAAAGAAACACAGCATCAAAACAGTGAAATGTTATCCAAAACCACATTTTACACTGAGTCCTTAGGCATATTTGAGGTGCTATCAAAACGATAAATACTGACCCAAACCTGTTTTCCTAGGGAATCAGAAAACCTGCTACAGACCGTTCCATTTGGGCAAGCCAGACCTATGGCACACTGGCTAGCGAGACCTATCTGCCCAACAGACATAAGCTTACAGCACTTTAACCAGCTTTAAAAACATATTTTTAGGTTGGCTAGGAATGATGGGCTACCCCCGATGCTGCAAGTCCATGCGTAACAATGTCCTGCCCATCAGTGGCACCCAGACAACTAGTATCTCACGTAAGAAAACTGGATACTTTAAACTTTGTTAAGTCAAAAAATTACTTACATTCTCATTTGTGTATTAAAATACACTGACAAATGCAAAAATAAGTCCACTTCTCTTTCGTAATAAATCTGCCTGCAAAGCTCCTCATTTCAGGCAGAAAGCTTAAGACTGCAGCCTTCAGGCGTCAAGAGCCCCACAGATAATTCTCTCTTAACTTTTTCTGTCTAATGTCAGCTGGATCTAATTTTTTCTTCTGAATGAAAACGTAAATTTCATTACTGGAACATTATTAAACTTTTCGTTTCTTAACCTCTTCTGAACATCGATAATTCACTCCCAAAACAGGGACAATTTCCATCTGGGCTTACGCTTCCCTGATGAACTTGCAAGAAGACGAAGAGCTCCCCGCAGCCAGCTGCTGGCAGCCTGCGGCACGGGGTGAGCACCAACACTCGGTTTCCCCGAGCAGCGCTGGGTGCTGCCGGTCCCTGCTTCACCAGGGATTCCACCAGCTTCCAGCTTCCCATGACAGCAGGTCCTTGCTCAGCCCCCTCTGCCCTCGCAGACACCATGCGCAGAGCACCACGCCGCCATGAGCAGCCCAGCAGGCTGACACTCACCTTCTGCTCCTGCCAAGCCAGATGGATGCTCATCCTCAAACCGTGGCCTCTGGTTAGCCCCTGCTTGCAGCAAACAACACGTGCTGGCGGGTCGTCACCGGACCCAAAGCACTTATCAGCTCCCTGTACATCACCAACTTTTTCTACCCGAAAACGCAGCAGCAGCATCTGAGCATCCCACGTACCAATTACAGCAGCCTTAGCCTCTTAACTGCAAGAATTAAGACTTAAGTAAGACTTAAGTTAATTACTGATTACTAGTCAGTAATTAACCAGGAACGAAGCTGAGCGGTAAAACACAAGCTATATATTGTGCTATATAGGCTATATAGGGTTGTGACTCCTGGTACCTGTGAGCAGCTCTCAGTGCCCGCACTAGTGTACAACCTCAAGTTTGTGATTTATTATGCAAGTCAAGAAAGCTTGCCTTAAATAAGGACTCCTGACTGCATTGTTTTTCCTTTTTCTCCTTTAGGTGACATGACAAAATGTATGTCCCCAAATACACATCTCTTCTCCATTACCTGCAGAATGGCAGGATGCCTTGCGACGTTTCTGCATTGGCCAGTCCTCTGCTCCTTTCTACTCAGTTCAGTCTTAAAGGAAAAAAAGAAAAAATTTATCCTGTTTCTATGATATCTCAGCTTCTTCCTTGGTGTCTGAAAAACTCTTCACAGGCAGTACAATTCGCTGAAATTATTATTTCACAAAGTGTTTGCGTGCACATGTATTTTATGCTCAGCATCGTGCAGCCCTGTGCTGTACAACCAAGGGTTCTGCACGCTCAGGGAAGGAGCCGCCAGGTGAGCTCCAGAAGCTGGGTAGGGCTGAGAGCGCATGCGTACTTGCAAGTCTGCCAGTTCGTTTCCTCACGCTGGAAGCCTGGCACCCCTCAGTGCATTCATTTAAAGCTCTTTAAACCTGGACTCTCTCATCCGTCCTTAAAAGAAGGAGGTAAAACACCCAGGAGCCTTTTCCTGCTTTCCCAGGACACTTGGGGCTGGTGGGCCGGGGACGCCGTGGCTGGAGTCACGCAGGAACAAGTTCCACAGCCGACACGGCAATTCTTTGTAGTGCAGCTTTGTAGAAGGAGCGAGGCATTTGCAGACACACCGATTGCTCTCTTCTGCCTCCTTTCCAGCCCCCGCTACCCCTTGGTTGCCGCGACTTCCCCAAAGCACTGCAGAGAAAAACCGCAAGGCAGCGGCTGGAGAGGCCGGCAGGGAACGGCAGGGAACGGAGCCTGGCAGGCAGCACCCCATGGGTTAAACTGGAGGAAAACCAAACCGCGTTATCCCCAGGGCTCCAAACCAAACGCTGAGCTGCGGGTGCTTCTCCTGAGAGCACACGCCTTTCTGAGCACATATGTTTTTCAGGGATTTTAAAGAAGTTCAGGAGGTGGGACTGCTTTTGTACAGCCCAGCGCACTGTTACGTGCTCGCAGTATTGCTCTGCAGTGTAAAGATAACAGTCCGGGCAAAATACATACTTTTTTCCAGATAAGACAGAGTATGAGCGAAACTCAGCCCATCTCCCTTACGTCCCCTCCCAGAATCTTTCAGGTATGCGCTCTGCGATATGTGCCAGGACATACATCTGCAGCCTCCTTAGCGGGCTAGGGATGCGACTTACAAACGTGAGAACACTGCAAAAAAAACTCACTGTTCGCAGCATAAAAAAATCATTGATAGCACCTCATCAGGAGCAAAAAAAAATAGCAATATGCATCTCTACCTAGTGCCTTGGAGCCTTAAAGACATTTGAACTGTTACAGCCAGAAAACGTTCTCTGAAATATCCACTGAAAAAAAGTAGTGAAAGTCAGGTGTGATACTCAGTCTTACACAGTGCACTTTCGATTTATTCTACACCTCATTGCTACCACCCACATACTAATATACTAACGTTCAAGATGATAAATTGCAGGAAAATTAAGGACTGTAAAGAATGTGCAGTAAACAACAATGGAAGAACAGCTCGTGCAATATTTATTGGGTCCTGTAACCTTTAAAATCTCCAAACCCTTACTGATGCAGAAGACCAAGATTAAGATGGCTTTTATTTAAAAACCTCCCTGTAATGCAGTAAGTTCTCAGATAAACATGTATTTAGGTCAGTGGCTTCCCCGCTCTCTCCAAAAAGTGTGCCACTTACCCAAAATACGGGAATCTCTCTCCGGTAGAGCTGCTGCGTCTTTTGAGAGGATGTATAATTAGATCCAGCACCCAAGGACATATCACTTATTTTGTCCTAATGGCTCCTCTACGTTTTTGCATCAGGATTTTTCTCTCTTTGGTGCCACATAAGAGCAGCCTTCGAAACAGAAATAGGTTTTCTGGTCAACTGTGGTATTTATTATGAACCATTAATACTGCAACTTCTGCAGCAAGATCCTCTTTGAAAACCTTATGGAAGAATAACCAAGGTTACTCACTGGTGCTTAAAACATTTTTGTGCCACAAATTTTGTTTGTGAAACTCATTAAGTGCCAGAGACTTCATGGCTGTGCACGGACCACGTTACACTGCTTTGACAAAAGCAGACTCTCTCCTCTTAAACATGCAGGATAACTGCAGAGCCTTTACAAGACTTCAGCTGTCTGAGTACTCAGAAGAAGAGTGGACTTCATCTATTTTAGACCTTCTTCCAAAAATGCTGATTTCTGTTTTGTCTAACTTTTTACTACTTAAAGCTTCCTGTTGCAACTTCAGCCCGCTATATTATGCATCCACAAAGGACAAAATTGGGCCAGAAGATGCAAATTGTCTGAAGAGAATAAATTGATTAATGAAAAAGAGAGGAAGAGCAAAACTAAGCACGGACAGCTTAGCCATCCTGTAGCACCCTGTGGGAACTGCAACATTTACGTTTGTCTGTGTGTGACTGCAATCCTGCAGTGCTACTGGGCCACTCAATCCTAGAAATTTAAGCAAAAATAAGAACAAAATGAGTTGGCCTGGGGGGCTTATGCAGTTCTCCCCGTGCAACATCTGTTCCCTCTCTCCTACCCACAGCTTCTGCTTCCAGCCCTGATGCAGACGCAGGGCGCTGCACACATCCGTTCTGCTCGCAGGTTTTAAATAAAGCTGGAGATCCCAACTTGATTTGTTCAAAACGAGCACGATGCTCATTTCCATACGCACAATGGCCAAGTTTTAAGCATCATCCATTTGTGCAATCGCTGCTGTTTTAAGAAGCTGGGTTTAAAATGCGAGCGCGCAACACGGGGCTAAAGCCAAGTAGGCGTGATGCCAGCCACCCGAAGGGTGACCTCCCAAAGGTGGGCACAAAAGCAGACGTGAGCAGCCAGGGGCATTCCCCCAGCCCGTACCGGCGCACAGGGCTGCTCTGCGGGGCAGGACCTGGCATTTCTCCTTGCTGAGCCCCACGTCCACCTGGAGGGCAGCACAGCCGCCACGTCCCACAACCACCACGTCCCCCAGCCGCTCTTCCCGTGCCGCCCGCAAGCTGGCCTCGGCGACGGCCAGGTGTCAAGGGGACGAAGATGCTGGAAGCACCCCCGAGGGACCTGCTGGGGCCCATCACCCAGCCGGACATCACGCCGCAGAGCGAGCCTGCTTTGCCCCACTCATGCCCCCCTTGGAGCCCCCCCAGCTTGGCCAGGTTTTGGGCCACCCCGCTGCCCCTGAATGCAGCCCGCACCTCTTCTAGGCTCTCACACCCTCACTTAGGCATTTTAGTAGTGCAGGAGAGCAGCATAAGTATAGAACTGTATGCATGGCCTCCAAATTAGTTTCATCGCTGCCTACGCACTCAGCAGTCACATTCACCACTTCAGAAACACGAACACGAGAATGAGCTTTTCTTGCCCCAAACAAGAGCAGAGAATTATAAATTAAATATCACCACTATATTTAGAAAATAAGCTCTCTTTCCACTGCAGTGATAATTATGGAAGTGTCATAACAACTTCAGCTTCCCGGGATAAATAAGTATTATCTGCAGCAAAAACATTTAAACACGGCACGTCCTCACCTACATTAACGGCTGCGTCAAAAAGGTGTAGGTCAAAAAAAAAAAAAACCTTCCCATGAGAATCTGGTGTAAGCAAGCATGCAGTGCCAGTCACAGCTCTCGTCCCCTACCTCCCCACCTTCTCCTATTCCCAGCCCCAGAGAACCCAGAGATCTGGGGTGGACACTGATTGTTTGCGGTATGAAAAGTCAAGACAACTTCTGTCCGTCAGAGATGAGCAGAGGATGCCGGATGGCCTTTGATCTGAGAGGTTTACACTCAACCTTTTATTTTTCCTTCCTGGATACTTACATCCTGCTAGCTCAGAAAACCGGGCAGCAAGATGCACACAGCGACCTCCTGAAGGGCGGCTCAGATCCTTCTCCTGGATGAGCACCTGTGCCGCATTTTTTCCTTAATCCTAAATCCAGGGAGAATCTTCTACAACGATAAATCTTCCATTTAGCTCTCTCGGCATCTCAGCTTTGCTAAACCACGATTCCATGCAAAATTTATCGCTTCAGTATTTCTAAGATATTGACCAAAAAAGAAGGGATTAGTATTCCAAATACACAGACAAAATTAATCCCGGAGAAATTAAACAGAATCTGAAATGTGACAGCTCCAAAATGTAGAGCACCGATGATCTGAATCACAATCTGCCTTACTTGAACTTCGCTCCGACCACGGAGCAAGCAGAATGTTTGTGTGTCATTTCTAAAATGCATACCCGGATCTCACAGCACAGGTTTAGGGCTCGGTTCTCCACCGAAATGAAAACTACTTGGAAAACAAGTCCTGTTTATACGTAAATAACCGTCAAAGAGGCAGGAGCAGTCATTTCTAAGATTTTCAGGATTTTTACTTGTCTTTTTATACTCTTGTAATCTTTCATTCCTTTTAATCAACATGAAATACATTGTGTATCTGAAACTAAGCACATTTTTGTTTGGCCGTAAGAGGCATCGCACACCCTTGGAAAGCGACGCACCGACACAAGCGGGGGAACCCCTTTTCGACAAGGACAACACCTTCGATCCAGGCTCTGCATCCCCTGACGGGGCAGGAGGACGTGTGGCTGCCTGCCGGGAGCCCTCTGGTGAGATTATCTTAATTGTGACCGCATTTAAATTACTTAGGTATTATTCTGACTGCGAATAACTTGATAAACGTCAGCTGCAGAGATTTTTTTATTTAATTTATCTGCTGGAATGCATTGAGACATACCCAAAATAGGCATTGCCTCTATGCAACTGGTACCTTGATTTAAAGGAAAGACTACATTGCGTGGTGAAAGGCAGACTAATACACTGCACGCTCATAACAATGGACGTTGTAAGCCTGTAATACTTTCCTGATCCATTCTTGTTAACCAAAGGATTACAATCCATTCACATCGCTGAGTTTTCCCAGCCACTTAAGCTAGTACAGCCAATACATATTTATTGAATTTCTTCAAGCAAACCCAGCAAAGCCCTTCAAATTTAAGCCCAAAGCATTAAAATCAGCTTTAAGTTTTCTTCGGGGTTGTTTTAGATGCATATTTTATTTAGGCTCACTGGTAACATGGTAATCTAGAATAATCATGAGGGCTTAATGGCAAATTCACAGAGCGTTCGCAGAAATGTCCAAAAAGAACTGAAAATGTTCCATTTTGATGTTAACTTGGGAACTGTTCTTTGAAAAAAATACAGCTTCAAACAGTCGAGTGAAGTCTAACACATACCTCTAACGTACTTGTAAGGTGTCCTTGGAGCTTCAGCGTTCAAATGCAGCACAAGCGAAGATTACAGCAGTAATTAAGGCACTTTCTTTTAGAACTGGTGCCAGAGATTCTTCTCTATCCCTCAACAACAAGGAGCCACAATGGACTGCAAAAGGCAACACTGGCTAGGGCTCGCTGTACTGGCTTCTGACAGAAAAGCAAAGCTTTTTATTTGCTTACGTATTATTTGCGGAACACCCAGGGCAGGATCTCTGCAGCTGCACGACATCCACAAACCAAGGATCATTTAGTCAAATCACAGTTTATTAAACCTGAGAGCTTCTGATTCTCTAATTTCAGGTATTTATTGTCACTACGCGTTTTAAGCAAGTGTTTACTTTGCAATTCAGGCAACTTAATCCTAGCTTTAATATCTCAATAGAGACAAGAATATTCAAAATAATAGGTCTGAATGACCCAAATGATGTACAGACCATACTCGTCCTATCCGTACATTCAGAAAGGACATCCCACCTTCTCAGGAAGGAAATGGCATATGGAGCTAATCTATTCAACTGTCAGCTTTTTTCCACGTATAAACAAACAGAGGAAAGCCATCACAGTCTTTAAATGTTAATAACGGGAGGAAAGGGGTAGAGGTCAGCTCTTTATTGCAAACTTCAAGTTCCACCGTAGGAAAAACAGATGTAATGGACCAAAATGTATTTCCCCAAAATAACTTAATTCTAAAACTGCAGTTACAAAAAACAAACAAACCAACAAAAAACAACCAACCAACCAAAAAACCCTTAATGCGTCTTTTCCAAGTAAAGCTTGTTCATTATCTTCTTGAATTCCTAGTTAACCTCGGGAACTGGTTTTACACGCTACGTAGAAGTAGTACTTCCCAAGTTATGTAGAAGGCTAAAAATATTTCAGCAAGTTCCGTCCAATTCTAAAGTTTCTATGAGAAAAGTAGTTTTCCCATAGATAAAATCACAGCATACAAACCTACAGTTTGAAAACAGTTCATATTCACTTCCAAATGTCTTAAGAGTGAGTAACCTCTTTGGTTACTCACTCACTTTTGGTTAAGTTTGGCATTGGAATGGGCTGCCCAGGGAAGTGGTTGAGTCACCATCCCTGGAGGTCTTTAAGAGACGTTTAGATGTTGAACTTAGTGATATGGTTTAGTGGAGGACTTGTTAGTGTTAGGTCAGAGGTTGGACTAGGTGATCTTGGAGGTCCCTTCCAACCTAGACGATTCTGTGATTCTGTAACCCACCGCATCCGCTCTTCAAATCAGGTATAAAGGGAATTGCGAAGGGGTATTTTAGGTGTAAAGCATGGTACCTCCATACTTTGGGAAACCCCATCAGGAAACTTGTGCTTCCTTTAAATATCCAAAAATGTATGGATTTAGGCTTTTAACCCAAAATGCTCCAGTAGTTTAAAATATCAATATGGATAAATCCCAACTCCAGCCACCTGGAGCAGCACTACTGCTATTTGGAGACCCGTGGGTGTATTTCCCACCCAAGGTAAAATACTGAAGTCTTACTTTACGATAGAGGTCGGGGTCACTGCGGGCAGGGCAGTGAGACCCGTGCCATGAGAGCAACCGGCGAAGCTTGACAAGCTGGCTGGGCTTCTTGTGAGAAGGGGTAGGGGCGCTCTGAAATTTTACATTTAGCATTTAGTGGCTAAGCAGAAGCAGAGTAAAATAGGTGTTATTAAAACGCCATATGTAATATCATATGGTATTTTCTTAAATAGTTCAGCTTCTTAGCTGAAGAGGACGTGAAATGATAATTCAATGCAAAACAGGCTCTGACTCAGTAGCACACTGCTTTGTAATTATCAATTTTACATTTTTTTCCACAGTTCTGTTCAAGACTTTTAATAATTCAGTAACTTCCAGATAAAATTTAATACTAATTCTGCAGGTTTTGCATATAAAGAACTAGAGTGAACTGATGCACTGAGGAGCAGCAGAGGAGCTCGCTATTAAGAAGACGTTTTGCAGTTAAGAAAATGACTGATGCATGGATACGTCCTCCAACGGCTTTAAATAAGAACAAAAAAATGTAACTTAAGCTTCCCTTACAAAATCAAAGTGTTCTGGTGGTTGGTTTGTTTTTACACATACGTACAAACATTCAAATGGGGATATACACACACAACTTACACTTTATAAATGTAATTAATGCTGCATTTCTTCTATACTTTGGGTTTATTCCCTTTTATTTTTATTGAGCCAACAGTGCTGAACTACAAGGGCCTTTACAAAAGCATTAGAAAAATACCCATCGCGATTTGTTTTCAGCAACGAGAAACTTTGAAAGAAGAATGTGACAGCACTACAGCCAGACACTAATAATACTTCTTGGCTGCAAGAGAATTCGAGATCTCTCATTTTCCCAGAAGGGGCCCTTATTTTCCTGGGTTGCCATGGAGATTTTCCAGTATAGCTGCTCCAGGTCCCGCGGCTCCCCTTGGCCAGCGCACAACCTGACGGCTCGCAAGGTGCAGCACCCCCGGCGACGGCGCCCACCGCGGGGCAGGAGCGAAGGCGGTGCCCCCGCGGGGCCATCACAGTGCTGGAAGGAGCGACGAGCTGGGCGGCAGAGGAAACGATTCCTCTGCCTTGCAGCACAGATTAACACACAGAGGAACATCCTCGTTAACTTCTAAACAGATGAAGCTAAACCACGTTCGTTTATCCCTTCGTTTCCTACCTACAAGAGAGGGGTTGCATCACTTGCTATTGCTCTGTGCAGCTTGGATATGCTGAAATACGTACTTGAGGACGTTTTTCAGTTTATTCCAGCGAAGTTGCAGGCTGCTGCATTTGTCTTCGCTTCTGAAACGCAGGGGCTGGTGCTCTTGAAGCACGCTGCGGAAGAGGAGCAGTCCGCAGTCTGATTTACTGCCAGGTTTATACGCTCTTAAATGGGAACGTGAGGCACAGGCAGCAAAGGGCAGGTTGCTGCGGGTGCCACCACCGTGCCCCCTCTGTGACGTGCCAAGGCCCTGGGCTCCACTCACTGCCCCGAATGCGAGGCCTGTGGTTTCCTGAAGCGGCTGTTCCAGGGGGGAGGGCTCTGCTCTCAGGGGGGATAGCAGAGAATGATTCTGCAACAGCTCCTGGCAGCGATTCCCTGCATGAAGGAAACCTTATTTCCCCATAAAGTCCCCTTCTGAGGGCAAAATGCCCCTCAAACTAATTTACATCCCAGGGCCATACCTTCTCAATAGGCAGCATTTTATTAAAGCAGGGAAAATTACAGAGATAACTTCTCCAATATTTTCTGACACCAAACTTTTAAATTTCTAAGTATGGCACATAAGTCAAAATAATAATAATAATAATAGTAAATGAAAACAACAAAAAGCCCCCAACAAGCCGTGTTTTCAGTTTGTTCTCTTCCTTTCATAATAAAGAGAAGCTGTATGACACCAGCGGAGTGATTTAGAGAATACCTAATGACTTTAAATCTGATTATATATTCCTAATGAACTGTGCTGCACGTGCAGATCCGTGCAGCAACGTGTCCTTGCATCAATCTGTCACACGACAGCAGAGCAGGCTGTTAAAGCAAATACCCTTTGGATGCAAACACGATGGGGCTCAGCAGAGACTGAAAATAAAAACCAACAAAGAAACCTGCTTCGCTTCCCTTTACTGCTTATACTTCAAAGAAAAGAAAAAAATAAAAGAGGTCAAATCAGTTTGGTTGAAGTCAGCTGAAAGTGTGTATTTAGGTCTTTTGGGGTGTGCTTTAGCACTGCAAATCCTGCCCTGGAAGCACGATGAGAAGGGTGACGATGCCCGGCTGGGCTCCTGCAGAGAAGCGCCCGAGCCCTGCTGCCCTTCCCGGGGCGACCAGCACAGGACACCGAGGGGACAAGGGGACACGCACGTGCCATGTCCCCACTGCCACCCCCAGTGTCACACCCCAGGGGGAAGCCACCGGTAGGGAGACTAGGGAACACCTCTGCGCTTGTACAGCAACTGGTTTTGTAATTATACTAACGATCCTAACTAAATTAGGTAGCAACACAGAAAAGGAATTACTAAAAAATTTTTTTGAAGACTTACTTTTCCTACTTTTTCACACTTTTTTGGTTTGGACCAACTGGAAGCATTTCGGTGACAGTGCACAAGGCACAGAAGACAGGAACTGACCATCTGCTGGAGGAAAATTCCCTTTCCACCCAAAAAAGAAATCTGCTGGTGCTACCTGCTGAGACAGACACACATCTGACCTTCCCAGTCACGGGGTACAACATATGGCACCGGAAAAAAATATACCGAAGGAATACTAAAGGAAAAGGATTCGCCAGCATGGAAACAAACCTGCGAAGGCACAGCTCTTGGGCACGCAGAGCCCACAGCGCTCGGTTTGTCTGAAAATTAAGGTTCTCATTAAGGTTCTCACCTGCAAGCCAGACTGACAGCAGACAGATGCTCAAACACCGCCAGTCCTGGCAGTAAAGCCCAAATTTTCTAGTATCTGAAATATTTTTTTTATTTTGTGCACAGGCCGAGTTACAGTACCTGCCCGTATCAATAAGCATCACACGCACATTACGGCTGGGTTTCTGGAAAAGACAGGCACTGCACAAGATTATCGTTGTGAATTGCCATCTGGAAGGCAGATAGTCCCTAGTTTCAATACTTGCTGATCCCACAGCCTAAAAGCAAGCAAAAATGAAAGGTTTGGCTTACCCAGACCTGTAAGGAATGCAACAGTAATAGTTCTATTTGTTTTTTTCATATAATACATCTTATTTTGCATCACAGGAGAAGGCTGGGCACAGCCGCTGCAATGAGTGTTTTCTCAGGACCTGCACAAGCGTGCAGCCCAACAGTGCCGAAATTTCCCCCACAAACACCAGTCAGTAGGGACCGCATACTCTAAGAGATGGAAACAACGTGGTGATTGCTTCTGGGTAGATGATGTTTTCGCCTGGACTGTTACTCTGAACCTGCAAACAAGTCTTCCAATTCCGAAGCAGCGCACAAAAAGGGTCACAGTTCAAGGAAGACAATACAGCTATGCACCCTCGTTTCTTTTGACTATTCTCGTTTTACACCTCTGAAATAAAAATGCAGCCCAAGAGACATCCCGGAGGGTTGTTACGGAAGCGGTAATGACAAAAGAGGTTTTATATTATAGAAGAGTGCTGTGACCAGAGCGCGCTGACCTGGGCACTCCTCCCGGCAGCAGAGCCCGCAGCCCCTGCTCGGGGAGGTGCCTCTCCTCCTCCCCGCCGGCCATCCTGCTGCGCTCCGATGCGAGGGAGGCGTGGAAGTATGGGGCAGGAAACACTGGCCCAGCCCAGTCCCACCACGTGCTCCTCACATCTCAGGCCACCACCATCACAGCTTTTAGTGCCGCTAACACCGCACAGACAAGCACGGCCCAAGCCAACGCTGGAGGGGAAAGGCAGGTGGTGAACGTAGCCCTTCCCTCGTGTCCGCGCACGCTCTCAGGCACCAACGTCCTCCTCTGGGGGCTCCCCTCTAGGCTCACGTCAACCCCACCTTCTCCAGCGACGCACCAAGCTCTTGCCTCCAGTTAACAGCACCGCTCAAGGGTTAGCAGAAGGGCTTTCAAGGAAGGAAGGAGCTAAGCAGGAGTTTTACAACCTTTGCGTGTGTTTTCACTCTCCGCTTCCACCCCCGTAATCCAACTGCTTCATTTACTGCATTGAAGCCCCCAGAAGGCGGCAGAACCACCTCACCAGTTTCAACCACGGTTTGAAGAGACTGGGTTAAAGCGATCAGAAAAATGCATTTGCAGCGTATGTAAACAGGAGAATGAAAAACTTGCAGCGGATGGGAGCAGATGGATGCCAGCTGGTTTCTGAGACACAGCTCGAACTGCGCACAGTTACGTGGAATCAGAAAGGCACACCGAAGGAAAAGTTCAGCACTGAACGCAGGGCAGCCCTGTTCCCTTCTGGAAGGCTCATGGCTCCTCTGGGACCTTAACAGGTACAAACATCTCAGCTTTAAAGCCAGTGTTCAAGTCGTGGTGGGAGGAAAATGGCAGAATGTGCAAGAGCTCCCCACTGCAGCGTTAGCAGCTGAGGCCAAAGGGCTGCACTTTGCCATTACTTATTCATTAATAAAGTCCTCATGAGTCCTTCTGAACTTTTTTTTTTTTTTAAGGGGGCTGGACTTCAAAACTTGACAGCGCAGTGTTTAATTAGCAGATAATTTTGAGCAGTGCATTTCAAGCAACACAGTCAGGTTGAAAGCGTCGCTCAAGATGGAAGGAAGAGGAACTGGCAGAGGCCCAGTAGCTGGGAAAATACAATGAGAAACAAATCAAAAGATGATGAGACGTCTTCTCCAAAGCAGAAGCAGAGGCTTGCAGGCAGGACGGCGAACCTTCCTGGAATATCTGACGGCAACACAAAGCCCTGATGCTCCCCAGCCTGGTCGCAGGCAGACCTCACTCCGTGCACCCACGCTGGCCATTCGTCCCACGTGCTGTTAATACACAATATTAACGTACAGCCCCCTTCTGCTGCTGCTCGGCTGTCGACGACGTTAGCTAACACTAAGTGCGCAAGCATATGCTAACGTGAGGCGGTATCATTCAACAGAAAGAGGCTGCCAAGAGGCAATGCCTGATGGAAAATCCATCTATTGATTTTCCTAGGGGTTGCCCGATCGTGCAGGAATTTTGCTGCCGCTGCTCCTGCTGTCCACAAATAAACAACCCAAATAATATTTGCTTTCCAGAGACAGCAAGTGTCAACGACAGCATGTATTTACTGTCCTTTATTCTCCAGAATAAACTGATATTTTATTATTTAATGTGTTTTAAAATCGCCGCTGGAATTCCTGATGGCGTTACCGTTGATAAATACACATGTATTTTCAATCCCTGACAAGGCACCGGTTAGCATTCAGATTCTTATCAATTCTTTTCAAGAACTGATATTAAGAAGAATTGTTACACTCAAGCACATTTACTAAGGATCAGAAGGGGAAAAAAACCAACTGTATCAGATTAATAGTACAATAACAGGAATAATATAGAAATGTGCTCTTGGGAAATATTTATCACAAGCAAGTGCTTCTCACAGTATTTACGGCAGATTTTGTTACGGCTCACAAAAAAGATAATTTTTTAAGGATTTTTAAAAACACTTATTTCTCTTCCTTACTCTGTATGTTGGATTTTGCACAAAGGAATGTTTTTCTTTATGAAAAGGGATAAAAAAAGAAAAGTCACTCTGTTTTCCCACCAATCCTTAACAGCTTTCTTTAAAAGACAACACATGCGGAAAATACAGACAAGGATCTGATTTGGAGCCTTCTCGGAGTGAAATGCATAACAAGTTGTAGATTTGACCATTATGTTTAGAGATGCTGGGCTATTTCATCCAAAAATATTTTTGGTGGAAAATACCCATCGGTCAAATCTGGGTTGTTACCATGGGAATAGCTTTTTGGATCGAAACTGTATCCTGGACCCACGATCAAAGAGAATTTTATTTCTATTTTGGAAAAGAAGAAGTATGTTAATTTAAAAAAAGAATCCGGCGTTTGTACAGGACACTCCGTTCCCAGTCTGCAAGCTTTATTTGCACGAAAACGGGAGCAGACAACAGCAAGAGCAGCGCCTGCAACCCAACATGGGGGAATGGGCTGAGGGGCACCGCTGCCCTCACTCCCCTTGGCTCTGAGCAGCACCCAGCGAAATAACGGGGTAGGGAAGTTCCTCCCATTGCAAAACCCGTTGTTTCCTAAAGTGCAAAATTATTGTTGTTTTTTTAATTAAAAAAAAAAATCAAATTTTTATGGCCCCAAGGTTTATTACTGCATCCTCTGAAGTAATAAAGCTGGCAAGAGCTGCATGCCTGCCCAAGCCATCTGCTGCTGCTGCCGCCGAACCTGTCCTCCAGTCAAGGCATACACCACCCTTACTTCACTTATTTCATGTGGCACACAGAGGGCAGGACACAAGTAGGTTTGGGGTGAGAAGGAAGGACTGATGAGAAGCACGTGTCACACCACAAGGGCGCCTCAGCAGCCGCTGCCCGCCCGGGGGGCTGCGGAGGTGCTGGGGTCCCTGCTCCAAGCCGGGCACCCGCACGGCTGCTCCCAGGGCAGGCATCGCATGGTAGAGTTATGGTTTGTTATTCCATAACCCCCCACACCCTTCCTTCTTCTTCCCTGCAGAAGAAGTAGTACCTGCACACAGCCACCACAGCCCTCAGGGCCCATTTCAGAAGATGCTTTTGCTTTTAATATGGAAAAGAACGTGAAGCTTTCGCTGAAAGTCTGATTTTATAGGTATCAAGCCAGGTTTTTATGGATCAGAATAGTGCACTCCCATTACTTCTTCTGACATAAAGAAAGAAGAAAAGAGACTGGCAGTATGACATAGCTAATTAAACAGCAGCTTTTTAATAAGACAACTATAAAACTTGAAGATGAGCCGAGATTCCCTTAGGCTACAGCACCATAAACACCTAATTTTAGTTTGCCGGATACAGAAAGCCTCCAAAATTACTTAAACGACACTTTTACCTTCAGAGAATATGAAACACAATGGTCAACCTTCCTTCCTTTTGACGACCCATGTCGGAAATCTTCAGTATGAAAGCAGCATAATGTACACATGCACAGGTACTGCATGCCCAGGTGTGCGCTCCTCCAGCCCAGCACCTTGCAGCATTTGGGCAAATTTACCCTGACACGTCAAGACAGGAGGCACACACCACCTCCTGTATCTCCCTTCTGTAGTCCCAGAGAGCGCACACATCCACAAGTACAGACACATTTGTTAAATTACAGCATACAAACCGATTCTTTGTATTTTCCTTTTATTTACCTGTTTTGCAGTCGATGCAGAACTGCATGAGACCCAGCGCCGCTGCCCCAGGGGATCCATCTTTTCAGATCACCTGAATGCTGCTGCCTGTCAAACTCTTCCTTCACAATACTTCAGCCAAAAGAAGGGTGAGCTGTTTTATAGACTAAATTCAGCATGCTTGTGTAGTCCCTCCCTGGCGATGGAAACCTTGATTTCTGAATATTTTGCTTGCGGCTTTAGCATGTGACAACTGCTCATCCCACGGATTCAATGGAATAACCCAAGACGCTCTGGCCATGCTAAAACATTAAAATTTTCCTCCTGTGACTGGAAAAGGAATTGTTCAGGCTGATGGATGACTGGCTGAAGCCACACCAAACTCGAATCCTCTCTTTTTCCAGCCGAGCAGCCTACTGAGAGCCTGGCCACAGTGCACGTATTTGTATGCTGGGAAACAATAAAGAAAATCAACCTGTGATACAGGTAAATTAAAAAAAAGTCAGCAGACAGTCCTCAGCGTCATCCACCAAATCTGAAAACTTTTGGAAAAAGTAAGCCAGGTTTTTTACGTCCAAGTCAGAGTGTTTAAACCACAACTCCATTTTCAGAGTCCCAAAAACTGTCACACACCAACCTCAGTGGGCCCACGGGGATGTCCTGACAGCCTCCTGCCTCCTCACGTGTGGCCTTCACGGCCATGCAGACCTACTAAACCTCTGCGCACCGTTCCCCCTAAGATGGAGATGCTGGCTTGTCCCTATTTCACACACCTTAAACAGCAAATAAATGGAGTTGTACACACGGCACTGCAATGATGGAGAGGAATGGAACAAGGCTACATTTGCAAGCAGCTCTGCATTGTGTCTGAAGCAGATCCCTTCCTTTTCCATCACATCAGACGTTTGCTACAGAAACCTGCCCTGTGGCACGCATATTTTGTGCCTACGATCTTATTTTCCAGCTGAAGTCATTAATGTACAATTTAGTGCAAGTTAGCTGTCTCATAAAGCATATCTTAGCCTTATCAGAAGTAGCTCCAGAGCAATTCTCAAAAGAAATCATACACTGAATTCTTCTCCCTTTATACTCAAATGCACCACATACATTTCCTGAAAGGCCACCAAAGAACCGTAGTCATATTACTGGGGAAAAGAGAGAGAAAGAAAAAAATAATGGGATTGTAATTCATTTCTAGGCTCCAACTGATTTTGCACCCCTTTCACTATCTGAATTTTTTCTCTGTATCATAGGACTAAGCTATATAAAGATTTAAAAAAAAAAAAAAAAAAGAGATTTTAACAAAAGTGATGGTAACTAAATATAGGTCAATTTCTGAATACTTCACGTACCCATCTTGTGTCACAAGAAAAAGTACATCAACAACCAAACCCTATAACATATAGGATCAAAACACACTGGCTTCCAAGAGACCTTTTGTCCACGGGTCAAGTAGGTCAGCGCCAAAGGAAAGAGAAAGCATACTTGTGGGAGGAGGGCAAATAAAGTTATAAACATCCCATGACACTAACTCCACCATGTCTGAAGAAAAGGTTTCCAGCCATCACCAAAACTGCCATGAAAGCTTTACAACTGTGTGGAAAAAGTGCAAGAAGCAGCAAACCAAACTCCTCACCTTTCTGGACCTCATGGTCACCCCTTTTGTACCGAGGTCAGTGAAAGAAAATGCACACATACAGCTGCAATAAGAAACGTGCAGACAGAAAGCTGCCTTACAAGAAGTGGAATGAAGTATCAGGAATTATTACAGGTCAAAGTACAACAGGCAGTGAAATGCTATTTCCTGGTCAGGTCAATCTCCCAAACCCCTTCAGATCAACCCAGAAGTTTTGCTGCCCATAACAGGTTCAACAGTGAAATGAGTGACACAGTTATGAACACAGCAGGGTTAAAGGAAAGAGAAAAAATATTTTCACAAAGCTACACAAAATCCCGAGATATGCCACAAAACTCCTGTTTTATGGAAAACCTTTAGAGTTTTCATTGATTGACATCCTATAAACTTTTTTCTCTCTCTCACACACAGGCACAAACAGAGCTTTGATTCTTCCAGGGAACTAACCAAAGGCACTAACTAAAAATAAACAGATCAGCTTAAGCATCTCCCTTAAAAAATATTCTTATTTCACAGCATGCTAATTAATACAACAGAACCAATATTTTCATATCAAGATTAAGAACAGTTCATTTTCAGCATTTTTCTCAACAGCAGATCAATTTAAGATGCAATTACCACCAATGCAATTATCTGGCAATTTGCTCACTAAATGACTTTCAAATATGTGTTACTGAGATAAGGCGATGCCTTCCTTAAAGTGACTTTGAGCTGGTGAAAGAAGAACCTGCAGGGAATATTTTCTAAATGATGTACATCTTGATTCTTCAATAATAAAACAAACCTCTTGCTTCAGGAGTAACATATAGGCACGCAAACAAAATGTACAGCTTTGTGGAATAAAGAGGAGGGGATCACTGGGAATAATACTGTGATACAAAATGCATCCAAAGGTTTTCCTCAAAAAATATAAAACTGACTTCAAAATATTGATGTCATCATATATCTAACCACATGACACAGGTGGCAAACCACCAGGAGGTGAATCACTTATTTCTGCCCTTTACTTTTTCTGCTCTAACTACTTACTGTTTTTTCACAACAGTCTTTCACAAGCAGCTGCACTGGCATCTTGACAACACAAATGAAAGAAAAGCCATTCTTCGATGACCTGGAAAAAGGACAGATAGGGAGGTGACAAAATCTGCAGATTTAAAGTTATTTGGTCTGGTCAAACTTTACATTTCCCAATTAGAACTAGGGAAAGATATGACACAACCCAATTATGCTCAATGCGAGCTAGTAAAGCGTGGAAAAATGCTTCCTGTGCACCCTGCTGGTCATCTCTAAACTCACCAGACAGCAACGATCTTGAGGAAATCTCACTGTCCCTGAAAACGGCAGCAGAGAATTCAAACCTCAGGAGAAAGCCTGGAAGAACTGGAGCTTTGAGCAGCTTCTGCACCTCTCCAAAGCAGCAGACTTTGGCTTGGCTCTGGGGGCCAAATCACAGGACCTAGGGACACCCACCATTGATGGTCCTGCCTGAAATCAGAACAATTCTGCCAAATTACCCGTGCAAGCAAGCATGAGTGCCCCAGGCAGCTGCTGCCCCATGCTGCCTAGGCTGGAGAGGGATTTCCCACTGAAACACAGAGGTTTGGTGCTCTGTTAAATGGTGTACCACAACCATGGGGGTCACTTATGGCTCCTGACCACCGACTCTGCCTCCTCAGCGCTGACAACGAAGCACTTCTCTGCACAACAGAGGCCAAAGGAGCTCCTCTTGTGGCTCACTCATCATTAGCTTTTCTCAACCAACGCAATTCCCCCAGCAGAATATATTACTGAACTTATCTGCATATCTGTGTAGCTTCCCAACCTTCTCCTTCCACTAATACCTAAATCCAAACAAATTTTGTGTTAATACTTGAGGCTTGCAGAGGTTCCTCCTTCTATTCTGCGGAGAGAAACCCTTCCGTGCTTCAGCTGGAAGACTGAAGAAAATCATTAATGATCCATGACTTTTAACAATCTATGACTTTTAATTAGTGCATGCTTATTCGGATATGCAAAATGCATTTTGAAAACCGCAAAAGCAGACTTACCGTAAGACTAACTGCACCAGCGTGACCAAAACTGACTACCTACAACTACCTACTTTCAACACAGAAAATTCAAAACAGACCAAAACTTTTTGTTAGCTGTGACAAATCAGTATCTCACTTCCTTTACTAAACCTTCCTGGTTTAGTGAGGTAGGAATAGCACTATCTTTGATATAAATATGATGGGATGGCTCGGGAAGATGAACTCTTTCCAGAGGACAGGAGGTGGTGACTGACCAGTATTCAAACAGGTTATTTTCTGATCCCTGAAATAAGGATTTACTTTAGTTTCTTTCAAAATTGTGATCTATGGACTCTGATGATGCTTTTACCAACAGTTTTACTTCAGGAAATTAAGTATAATGATCAGATTTACATTACAGGCAAACAACAACTATTTCCAGGTGTAAACAGAGCTCTCACTTTGCTCTACAGTCTGCTAGAAGCACTAATATTTTGAGCATTACTTACACGTAAAATTTTGCTTTCTGCTGAATCAACAGAATAGGTTTTGATTTTTTGTAGTACAGCAGCTAACATGGCTAAAAATAGAAGCATAACAGTACAGCCACTTTATGAAAATTAATTTAAAGTATAATTCAATGAGCAGGCTACAGACAGAGGCTGTTTTAAAGCTATGCATTCCCACAGAACAGCACAAACATCTGCAGTGATTAGCTATGCTGTTCCGTCAGTACAAACTCTCAACATAAACGATAAACATTTTCTTAGACTGGCCATAATAATAACGAACAGGTTAATCAAATTGATCATAAAAGCTTGCAGGATCTCCCGTGTTTTGGAATAACACTGTATGTACCTGAGTGCAGTTGGAGTTGCACAGAGATGTCAATTCTCTCTAATAAGACATTCAGAGGATTATTTTTTTGCCCTTTTACTTTTTTCCTTAATTCACAATTACGAGGGATTTTAGCTGGGCATCAGTGCTGGGTGAGACAGGATAGCTTCGGCTGAGAAGGCCCTTTGGGCAAGGCCAAGCTCTGGCAAGGCCAGAGGGCAAGGCCGAGCTCCAGGCCGGTGGGACGGGTGCCCATGCTGCTGGCTCTCTGAGCGGGGGTGCTGCAGCCTCACTGGGCCCCTTCTCCAGCACTGTACAACACTCTCACGAGGAATTTTCATCCCACCACACAACCAGTTCCAATTTTTCTTGCTGCAACTCGCACCCACTGCCTCCTGTCCCCGTTCAGGGCAGAACCTGACTTGGTCTTCTCCATTGCTGCCTTCAGGTAGCTGAAGATGGCAGTTCAGGCCTACCCTGCAGCCGTCTCCCCTCCAGTCTTCACAGAGGCTGTGCTTTACTCCACGTCCTCACGGCCTTGCACTTGGCGTTGGCCAACACCAAGAGGCTCCCCACGCTTTCCCCGTTCCCTGCAGGGCAGCCCTGCCCTCCCAAACCTGGGCCACCTGCCAGCCCGCTGAGCGTGCACTTCATCCCACCATCGCGGTCACCGACAGAGATGTTACACGTGAATACACGGCTGAATATCGTCCAGCAGAAAATGATGTGTAAAGAACTTTGCTCCGCTGTTTGTTCAGATTAAATGAGGAACAGCTGCTGCGCAAACGTGACTTCAGTTTGCTCTCTGCTAGAGCGTGGTAGCAGTCATTTCATTCTGATCCCACGGGGCCGCAATGATAAGGAGATATCACATCACACAAAAGCATGAATGATCTCCTGGAAGGCCCATCCTCCTTCTGACGTGCAAAGCATGCCAAGTTTCACTACCTACCTTCCGCAAGCTTCCACAGATGTTAACTTATTTGCCAGTTTTCTTCATGACAGAATAAATAATTTTTTAAGGGTCCTGGCCAACATAAACAGGAAAAAAGCTCTGCGTTCAAAGGTCACGCTGTGCATGCCTTCTATGTTTTTGATGTACAAAGGATGTTTGTGAGGATGTTTCGTATGTATACAGAATACGAAATCGGGAGGACATTAACTAACATCCAACTCGTCCACTGCATCTTAGAGAAACAACAAAAATTGCTTCTTGATGCATATAAAACGCTCTAAGAGCTGCAGTTATTTCAGCAGACTTCAATTGCTAGCGTTTTGACCATTTGCCACAAGCACTCAAGAGAGACAAACTCACAAATGTCACTACATCTCAATTCAGCAGGAAAACGGCTCTACTCAGACATTCACTGATAGGCGTGCAACTGCATTTATTTCCATCACACTGGTTACTCTCCTGCATTTCTAGATTTTTTGGCTCACCTCCACCCCCCAAATAGGGCAAAAAAGGTTGAAATGGGTTTACGCATGCCTCCCAAAGGCTTCTCTTAAGCATTCTTTTCCACCTGAAATAAATTAATTGCATCTACTGACAAGATTTCAAGTCCCGAAAGAAAGGTGTTTTTAAAATTGACCACAGAAAACTCAAGGGTGGCAAGGAGCTCTGGAGATCGGCTGCTCCAATCTTCTGTTGAAAGCATGGCCTTAGGCTACGTCTTCCCGGGGCCTGTCAAGCTAGAGCCACAAGTATTTCTTATATCTATTTAGAATAGAAATTACGACAATGACTTTTACCCTGTGCACGTTCAGGAACTTCCTTGTGTGCATGAGCGAGGAGCACCAGTGTGGAAGGACTCACTGCACACCCCGCTGGGGATAACCGCGCAGATAAGCTCTGATGATACCAGAGGGTGGCACTACCCCAGGACCAGGCCCTCAGCAGTTACACAGCTTTCTCATGGACCTGCCCTCCACATGCCTTCGACTTGCCTTCAAAACAGCTGCTCTGCCTAAAAAGCAGTGAAAACCGCTTTGTGGGACATTTATAAAGCTGTCCTCTAGGTCTCTGTAATAGTATCACTTTACTACATGGTTTGTCCTGAAGCAGCACATGAGGACATTAGGGAATGCCTCTTCACCTGGACTTCTAGGCCTGTCCACACTGCTGGACAAGGCAGAGGAGGTAGCACCACTAAAGCACCACACAGCACCTGCGGTCACACTCAGATACAAACGATGGTGGTTGATGTTCCTCTGCTAATCCTATTCCATCTAACCCCCCCTGGAGCCAAAGCCAGAAGGGACCAACCTAATCCCAAAGAGAATAACAGTTTGCACTGAAATTTTACATAACTTCATTCAGTCATTTCTCTAACATCTGGGCCTAAATGAAACAATGAAACACAGCAGATGCAATGCAGGCAGCTTGCAGTGTCATTTAAAATATTCAACTGGTACAGTTTTCACCATAAATGCGTAAGCTGGCCCTAAGTCCGTCATCTTAGCCTACTAAAATTTCACAAGGAATCACCCTGCAGCATGTTTCTTGGCCTCAGATGACCGCAGTCCCCAAACAGTCATTTATTATTATCCATTCCCAGCACAACGGAGTACAGCAGTTTTACAAGATAGTTTTAACCATCTTTATAGTTCACTCAGGGTAAGTCAAGTCAACTAAACACAAGAAAAAAGAAATGAAAGCCTTTTTCACCTTTACTCGGCAGCTATCACTTGTACTTTTAAATACAGCTTTCCTACTGCCTAAGCCATGTTTGCAGAAAATAGAAACCCCAGGAGCCTGAGACCTACCTTAGCAGGCTGATTCTCCTCAGAAACCTGCCACTGCAGGTCTAAAGAAAGACTCAGCCACTTGAAATCGGCTTCCACCATAAAACTCAGTAAGGAGACACTTCACCTTACGATGTCTTTCACTACTGCTTCCCCACGTATCATCAGCCTTCACACCTTCAGTCACTTTTATTGACCAGTTATACCAGAAAATAACACCGAGACTTTATGGTTTTGACCGCAGAGCAACAGATGGGAGACAGGTTTGGGAAGTAACGGTGGAAGAAAAACAAACAAAAAATACAGAAGCCACAAATTGAACCCTTCAGCTGTTAGGGAGGGAAATCCTGCAAGCCAAAGCAGTCTGGTGGCTGGGATCACTCAGTTCTCGCCAGGCACCTCCACCTCAGCTGGCATCTGCCACCTGCCTACAGGATCATCCCCACTGTGTGCAACCAACAGGCCCTTACACCGGGCTCTTCATGCTGTCCATCCGACACTCACGCTGGCATTCCAACCTTCCAAAAGCTAACTCAAGCAAAAGCCTCCTCAAACTGCTGAGCACAGTCCTCTACTCTTCTGCCAGATCCTGACAAAGTTCTGTGAACTCCTCATGAATAACTCCTCCGTAGCAACGAACACTGCTGTATTCATTTAGAAAACAAAAAGCGTATTATAAGAAAATATGCTGCTCGCAATTCTGGTGTAATATCCTCAAACAACAGTGTAATGTCAAAAATGGCATTTTGCTTTCTCTAACTTGAACAGTGAAATTTCTGGCTGTCTATAAACAAGCAGAATTTTCAGGTTTTCTTCTACAGCAGAAGACCCATTTTTTCAAGACAATTTTATTACAAAATAAGATGTCTAAATCACTTTTAATGACTTTGTTCTATTTTTCCATTTTAATTACTGTGTCTCAAAGCTCCTCGTACAATTAGAGAATTTGTACAACCGCATACATCGTACAATTGCACAGAGAACTTGTGCCTGCAGCAAACCGCCGTTCTGTTACAAAATGTCACAATGCTCACTTAGAGCTGTCTAAACTCATGAACATGAAAAGAAATCCTAGCATCTCTGCCCCTGCAGTTTTTGCTTCTTCCGAAACAAAACGAATGAACCTAAGAGAAACTCTTCCAGTTTCTGGGAAGACGGCATTCATGCATTCTTGCTTGCTGCCACCTCTCCCACAGTGATGGCCCTGCCACCATCAGCTTAGCTGGGACCAAATGCACACCTGAGGCTGTATTATCCATACTACTCCTTGGACTTAAGGTTTATGCACTTATTTAATAGCACATAACCAAACACAAACAAAACACTGCAATATTGTTTAAAAATATGGCTATTTCCCTGTTGATAGCCCCATTCCTTCTGTTCTTTAGTAGGTATTGAGGAGGAAGCACAGTGAGTACAGAAGTGCAGCATAGTACAAGACAGTCATCTATAGGAAAGTTTTTTCTTAATTTCCTCAATATTTACATACTATTAAGATCACCTACTTAAAAGAAAATTGGTGTACGTACACTATATTTACGAGCCATGTAACAATTTCCATTTGTTACACGGAAACATAATTTTCATAGCATTTTGGAGTTCTCTGCAATAGAGATGCATTTCCTTTAAAAAAACATACAGGTATTTACATTATTATTTTTTCCTCCACCTTTGAGGTTGCAAAAATAAAGCTTTGGCTATTTAAATATGTGATTCAGATCAGATATTAAAGAAAGGTCAATGCTTACATTTTGGCCTGCAGTCTCTGAGATCAAACATGTAGAACTGCAGTGCTTTAAAACTTACACTATAATTGGGAAATGAGGTTCCAAAAACAGTAATAGAAAAGAAAATTCATTTTCATCCTTAACTTGAAACCTCAGCATCGCATGAATATGGATTTTGCAGTTTATATATATAATCACAAGTTTGTAAGGTGCCTTGGGACCTTTGAAGAAGGCACAGAATAAATGAAAATCATTTTAATTAAAAGCAAATTAAAGGGCCTCCTAATCCAAGCAGCAGTAGTAAACCCATGGAGACTTTTTAGAATATGGATCCTTGAAATTACATTGCTTATAACCCTCCCTAATTCCAGTTTCCTTCCCTCACTTCCCCCCAGCGGAGGCTCTGAATCTGTAGGAGATCAGGTTTATTATGAAAATTCTGTTCCAGTTTCTAAAAAAAGATTTTGCTCTAGTTTCTGAGTGGCCAGAAGCATCAGCATCCACATGGAGCAAATAAAAACAAAGAAATGAAAAAGGGAATGTTTTTCTCACTACAGGGAGAAAAGCTAAGAACCTGTCTTATGCTTTTAAAAAGTCATTTCAACGCTGATTAAAAAAGATGGAGTTCCCTTCCTTGAGAGGAGGCTTTTTAAACACAGCTCAAAACCAAAACAAACCAAACAACATGCTAAAATGCTATCACAGAAATGGTTTCATACTAGAAATCTTACAAGTTGGAAGAATGTTTAGAAGTAAAATAGACATTATAATTGTAATCTTTTTCTTTGCTGTTCTTACAGCAGGAAGACATTACCCATGAAGTAAGTCTCACAGGTCTCTTGCCACCTGTCCCTGGTTCACCATGACTTGTTCTGGTAAATAAAAGAATTAATTTACAAGTACTACTAAAAATCTAGAAATCTAAAATCAGCAATAAAATCTTCATTTCTATCTGAAAGACATTTTTACATGTATTTATATCATTAAGCTATTACATGCCTCCATGAAGAGAAAAAAATAAATCCCAACCTTGATGAAAAAATCCAAAACAACTGAACAAGAGAACAAAAAATGAAAGTGGGCAAAATGCCTAGAGAAACAGTGCTTTGATTCTGACACATGGGAATAAGTGGAAAAAATATTCAGCTAACTCTTTTTTAATCAAAACAACTCCCATCTCGTGTGCAAATTTCAACAGCTGAGAAAGCATCCTACTCAGTCTCCCCAAACTGGTGTCAGCATGTTTTATGTAAATACTAGTTAACAAGGGATGTGTGTTTGCAGCAAACATTTTAGGGTTCTACTTTGTAAGTTCTGGATTTACCCCCGGTGTTGGAGGAACAATGGTAACGCTGAAGAACGTAATAGTAGATACACACAGAGGACACAAGAGAGTCTCCATTTTTTAAACTGACAAGAAGACACATTTGTCATTGAAGGCGTTTAAGTAGTTATTTAACAAATGAACAGGAGGAAGATTTGATGACTAAGCTCTGCATCAACATGCAGCAGTGTATGTCTTGAAAACAGTTTTATTCTGCAACGTCCAGAAATAAGGCTAGGGTTTGATAACAGACTCTGTCTGAAACGATTACTGAGACCAAGATAACTCCCCCCGGGCAATCAGAGAAGTGTCAAATGAAGTACAAATCTGACAAACTAAGCTGTACAAGAGTACGCTCTCGAACAGGGAAATCAACGGGAAGCAACAAATTGAAGTCATCGCCCGCGGTTATCAGGCAACACCAAACTCCTACTCCAAGGGCAGTGTTGGCTATGGCTCCTTGTAGCATGGCCCAAAGAAAGGGCAGCTCCTTCACAGCCATCCATGCTTCTACGGAGACACAGATCTCTGAAGCAAGTTTCATACTGATTCAATAGTAAAAATGCTATTATTCTTAGCGTTCAGTTTCTTTTCTTTTGTATTTTTTGGGTATCTTAGACAGGACCACCAGCTGTGACGTGGCCACCCTATGGCTTCTTTCCAAAGTTATGCTGAAAGGAAGCACAGTTCACAGCACTGGGAGAACAAGCATGCAGCATGTGGATGAATGCAAACAGCAATAAAAACAATGTCCAAGATCAAATGTAAAAAAGGAGGCTTGAAACATACTGGGAAATAAGACAGTTCTTTTGAACATCACGCTGAGGTTCAGGAGATACGGATTAATTTTCTGGGTTCACCAGCTCATTTCTATGGTTACACTTGAGCTTTAGTTTGGGCAGAAGACTAGCCTGAGAATCACCCCAGCCACCCCACAACACACCACCATTTCCCTTGGCACAACCATTTGCTATAAACCTAAGAATCTATCCAGTTTAAAAATAAAATACTAAAGCAAGATCCTTCCAGAAGGAAACATTTCCCTGATCTGATTTACAGCCACAAATAACATCATACATCACCAGTAAATGGCAGCTCAGACGCATGAAAGCAACTAAGTACAGGCAGAAACCTATAACAAACTTCTGCTGGAAGATGACAGCCATAGAACCTTAACAGCCTTCATTCACAATGACAAAACAAGAATACCACTAGTTCATTTATTTCAGCCTTTGTCTGTCTTCTCTATTTAGTTTATAACTTTTTGTGTCCAAAACCTCCTTCAATAATGGCTTCCTGGAGGCAAAAGCAAAGACAAACAACCCAGAGAGACCGACCCCTCTGAGTGAAACAAATATGAGCAAATCTGAGCCATGCTCAGACTCTACTCACAGGTCCCGTAGTCATCTCCGTGTAACGCTTAAGTAAATTGTGAACCACAGCAAAGACTGCAGAAGAGTTATTTCCAGTGGCAGAAACCACCATCCAAGCAGAGACCTTAGCCCCGTTCCCAACCAGAAGGACGTCACCAGCTCTGCTGCAATGGGTGCTCCTGGAAGCAGAGTCCACGCTGTCAGATCACTGATAAGAGTGAATAAGTTACTTCCTTCCATTCGCTCTTCCACACCCCATTTCATTCAACGCTACTTCACAAACTTGACAGATTGCATTAATTATTATTTAAAGGATATATTTTTCCATCAACCGGAGTGCCTCAGAAAAACTATTCCAAATATAATGGCACAAGTCAGTGGATGGTAATTTCTGCTTTTATTCCTCTCTGAATTTTAGCAGCTTGAAAGAAAGGTAACTCCCAGGTAAGTACAACAGAAAAAGATACAAGAGCATTGCGTACTGAGGCATTAAGTTTTATCACAACAGGATTCTCGCAATCACACACCTCAATAACAGGGAACATTTAAATATCACCTTAATCTTCATTTTAGCACAGCCTTGCCTTAGACCTAGCAATTCCATGATCAGTAAATAAGAAATACTTATGTGCCGACAGCTGCACTGTAATCTAACGCTGCAGTATAGATGTGACTTCCCCCCCTTACGACTAACAATTTTCATTAAAATTGTGCTTTGATAGTAAGTTAAACTATAGCCTTTTTTTTTTATTTATTTTGAGTTTAAGAACAATCATGATGAAAACAACCTGTTTCTCTACAGTTTGCAGAGAAGAAACTACAGTTTGGCAGAAGAAACTTCCAGCTTCAAATACGGACCTGCCTGGAGAGGACCCTTCCCTGGAAGCCATCTGCAGGCGCGCAGAAAGGAGGACAGCATCCACCACAGAGACTCGCAGTAATACTTTAAAGAGCAGAAGATGGTTTCGGGCTTGTCTTCTGTCACACTGAGGGGATAAATAAAAGCTACTGCCCTCAGGGAGCATTTCATGTTTGCATTTATACAGAGTTTCCTTGATTTAAATACACTGGATATGCCCTACAGGGACTTGACCTTTCTGCTTGGATGCTGCCATCCTAAGACCATCTTGCAGAAACTCAGAACCACTACTTCCTCAACATAGGAGATGAAAAACAAAAACTGATATAAGTTTGAGTTATTTCAGCTATTCTTCCACACAATTATCCAAAGAGAAATGGTGAACTTTGTTCCACCTTAAGTCAGTATTTCTACTGGCTCCAGAAGCACCTCAGATGTTCCTGTTTGAAGCTTGGATAAACAATCAGAAATCCAGATGCAAAACAAAATCTACCAGGGGAGAGTGAAATGAAAATAGATAAACCTCCTTTCAACAACGGGAGATTTCACACGGAGCCTTACTATCTTCTTATGTTTATAAGAGGAGGATGGAGTTGTACAACTCCAGGGTGAAACAGATAACAAATACCTAGCTCAAGGCTGAGGACAGTGACAGGTACTGGGACTCCTCCAGAGTCCCGTAACTTCCAACATTTTTTCAGAGTGAAGTCTACACATGGCAGGTTTTTTTTGTTTGTTTGTTTTAACGTCAAGAGGTCTCATAATTGCATGAGTCTACAAAGCTTTTGTGAAAGCCTGTGAACACACTAAATGCACCAGATTTCCACATTTCCACACTTTCCTTGTTAAAGAGGGTGGGGATTCAAGGTGGAAGACTAAAAGACTCCGCAGGGACTCTTCTCATGCCCTACTCTCTTTCACCCCTTAAACGGTGGAGAGTTATGCCCAGTCACTGGCAGATGTCATCTATTTTTCCACAAAGAAAATGCCTTCTGCGACTTGATTGCCTTCAAAAGGCTCAGACAAGAGGGCTTGTCTCTCAGATGAGCCTTTCCCTCTGGTACTGGTGGTCGTGTAGGCCTGCAAGGATGAATTCAGCTGCAAGCAGCAGAGAACCAGAAATCAATTATCAACTTAGAAAGGCCTTCCCCACTCATTTGCTCTTCTCTCCACTTGCTCCAAGGCTGAAGCGACAGAAGGAAGGAACCAAGATGGCGCTGGGACCTGTCAGGCCGGCCCACAAACCAGCCACAGTGACGGGAATTGCCCAAAGACGTCCCACCGACGCCTGGCCATGGCCGCATCACAGTGCATTCCTCTGCTGCATCTCTCCGGGGAGCACAAAGCATCCCCATAGCTATGATTCCCATGGAGATCTGTTTCCGAGGGGACAGAAATAGACAGGGCCTAGGGTTAACCTTTTACTGTTTTCGTCCTTCCACACGAAATCAGGGCGCGTGAGCTCAGAGCCACGCTCAGTTCAGCAGCTTCTCACCAGCTGAACCACACCGGCAGAAAAAAGAGAAAGACTCAGAACCATGCCCCAGGGACTTCAGAAATGAAATGATGGCACCAGCACTGGAAGCTGAGGACAATTACCAAGTCAAACTCCTCCAATCATTACAATCCTTTTAAAATCTTTTTGAGACAATATGCAAAACGCCTGAGTCACTTTTACCGATGGCAGTAAATACATCTGTGCATTTAGTGAAGGCACAGCAGTGGTGAGATTTCTCTCTCTTCATTCCTCCTGAATTCACTGTGAAGGCTACGACCTCTCTGTAGCTCTTCTTCTGCAAAACCTACGTTTGCCAACAAGATTTCTTCAGTTCTGAGGCAAATTATGTACGTGATCATGAAAAAGGATTTTGTCGTTTCCTATGTGACAGCTATCCTTGTTCCTCTAACAGACAGGCAACATAGGTATCTCTGTCTTACCACAGACGATCACTTCACGCTTTAGTAAAAACATTTAAGGAAGCTCCTGTGCGACCTGTCCCCACCGGGCTGCCAGCAGAGCCGAACTCACTCAACTCCCCGAATTACCTAGGCAAAGGGAACAGCCCAACATGCCACAACATTAACGTACGTACCCACTGCTGCCAGCTCCTGAACGCCACACAGTGATGTACACAATATCATATTATGTCCACATATATGCTTTGTTCCCAATAACAGTAAGTGTTTTATTTCAGGGATAGCAGAAGTGCTGCTGACTGCACGGCCCACGTTGGTTAGCGGCTTGTCTCGGAGCACAACCAGCCGCTGAAGTTAACTCATCAAGAACACGCAGCAAGTTTGTTCCGTTATGCAGAAACACTGCAAAAGGAAAAAGTAAGCGCAGAAAATTTTCTTCTTGAAATGCTGACAGCAAACCCTTTATTGAAAAGGTGTCCCCCAGCAGCTGAACTGACAGGGAGCACTGCTCAGACACAGCCACGCACAGTAACCGCTGCTCAGTGGTCCCAGCGAGAAAGTTGTTCCTTCTGTTCTCCAAACAACCCCAGAAACACCCCAGTTCTAACAGGCTGGACACAGACAGCACCAAACTGGACATCTGCACTGCTCTGAGGCCAGGCCTGCGACAGCGAGGTGAGGCCCCTGCTCCGCATCCACCCCCGGCACCCCTTGCCCCGCATCGCCTCAGATTTAACATTTCCAACTACTTCGGCTCCAGCTAGATGAACAACACAGTTTGTCTCAGTAACAAACGCCCTCATTATCAGGGAGTGTAGCGATAAAGCACAGAGTAACGGTTTTAAACTAAAAAAAAAACAAAGGGGGAAGTTTAGATTAGATATTTGGAATAAATCCTTCCCGCAGAGGGCGGTGAAAATTTAGGCACAGAGGGAAAGGGACTGCCTGGGGAAAAAAAGGACAGAGAAGGGCCTAAGAAGGTAAGCATGGGCACTGCAGCAAGGTGTTTTTCCCTTGCTTTCACTTTTCCCATTTCCTTTGGCTGTTCCAGAGCCTTTATCCCCATGTGGGGACCTAAGCAGCCCGTCCTGGAACAGTAACGGTAAGTTAGCAGGAAACAACACTTTAAAATACAGTTTTAAACACATGGAATAATTATTCAAAGGGTGGAAGGAGCAACAGTCTGGATTCAAGCCCCTGGACTACAAGGTGACCACACAGTTTTTGTTCCCTTTATGAACCAAAACTACAAAGGCTCCTGGCTCATTTAGATACAAGTGAGATTTGGAAAAAATTTTGAAAGATTTCAAATTACCTGGACAAAACTCAGGGGCTGACACTCAGGACACTCAAAGAAAGTCTATCATCGAATGCCATACTCAGAGGCTCCCTCCTGAAATGCCATTTATTTGCAGAATTTATTTTCCTTTTTTACTTTCGTTTTACCTTCTGGCACGACACTAAATCTACATTAGTTGGTTTGATCGGTGTTGAGAATTAATGTTTGCTGAACCTTTCAGACACAATGGTACACCCCCAACAGATTAGCTACTTTGCCATCCAAATAATAACCTGCATCTTAAAGTAAAAGTTAAAAAGATGAGGGATAGAAGAGTCAGATACATTTCTAAAATAAGAAAAGTTAGCTGTCCATTTGGAATTTTCCGTGATTGCTCAGGATATCAGGTCAGACTTATTAAAAGCCATTTCAAAATAAAATATGTCCCAAAGGCCTAATACCAATATCCTTTCTCCATTGTCCTGACTTTGTTTGCTTGGAAACAAAGAACACACATGATTCTGGCATTCCAGAAACCTTATAAACAAGCTCATGTGCCCATTCCTATTACAGAAAGACATGACAGCATAAACACAGTCAACACCTGCTTGTGTGCCTTGGAAAAAAAAAAATGGAACAAGAACTGCTGCCACACAATCCAGACGCAACACGGGCTGTGGGGATTCAGTTCAGAAAAAGCTCTTGTTTTGGGACCCTGCAGCTTTTTGGAACTGCTACCATAAACATCATCTTTGCTTGATCATTTAACTTGACCACAATTAAATAGACAAAAAAAGTATAGGTTACTGTCCCAACCAACAGCAACCAGTTATCACTGCTCACTATCCTGGCACATCAGCTTGAATCTGATTATGCATTTACCACAAATCAAGTATGAAATGATTTAAATGACACAGTATTTCACAAATTCATATTACCAAACAACATGTGTTGCAATTAAAAGATCTGTAGTATTTAAAAACTGATCAAAAAATGGATATGTGATGCAAGCGTTTGTATGTTTCCAGGGAGACCTAAAAAGCTAGGAATCCATACAGGAAAAAGAACCTGTTGGTCTTTAAAGGTTTCCAGACGAGTTCTTAAACATCTAGTTAAAGATTTTTTTTTCCTTTTTGAAAATTTACAAAAATATTTAATAGATTCTGTTAATGTATTGGCTGCTGTCCAACTGCTGCAAGTCCCTGAGCAACAAACCCCAACATGCCATCAGTTCTCAAAAAATGCAGCATTTCTTGCAATTTGTACATATTGTAATCTTTCTAACTATTGCTTTTATACACTGAAACTGGCCAGAAAGTTCCCCTTTCCTTCTGTTTTCAATCGCAATAATATTTTGAAACTGCATTTATAGTCTTTAGATACAATTCATCAATACACGTATAATCAATACAGTATTAGGAAAATAGACAAGTACTAGGAGGAATCTATATAGAAAGCATTATGTCCTCCTGACCTAGTGAGTCTTTAAAAAAAATACCATTTAAAAAAAAATAAAAAAATAAATAAGAAACATAAAAATAAAAACAACAACAACCAAAAACCACAACTCACTTGTGAGGAACGGCAAAGAACGGCCATAAAGCCCGGGCAGAGGAGAGCTGCTGTCACCTGCAGGGACTTCCCTACACTCCTGCCTCGCTGATGGCAGGATGAAACAAATTGTTGCTGAGCGCAGTTATTTTTCTCAAGCTTTGTTCTGTCCCAGAGGAAAATTCTAGTTTCTATGCCCAGATAAAGATTGCTGTCAGCCCCTTGAATCAGCCGGCATGAATAGCTCCAGTGTTAGGCGCTGCGTGACGGGGAAGCTCCAGCGCCAGCACAGCGCACAAAACAACGGGGTTTTGTGGTTCCTCACATTAGGGCTGAGCACCAGCCTACCACACAGCAGCAGATGTGCTTTTATCACCTCTGCTAAAAAAAATACTCAAATAAATACAATAGGTTTTGGATTTTTTTTTTATAGTCAGCTTTTTTTGCTTCATTCTCGTGTTCACTTGAATTCCTAAGCAACCTGCAATATTGCAACTGCCATAGCCATGGAGCATCCCAAAACGAAATGCAATCAGAAAATGTGTTTACCTATGTGAAAGCTACAAAGTGGCCAGATTCAACTCATTAAAAAAAATAAATTAAAAATACGCTGTCCGATTTTGCCATAAAAATCTTTTTCACATCTTTTACGCACATAAGGTATTCTTTGGATTCAGATTTTCATACTTAATACTGAAACAGAAAAGTCCATTACTAATCACTGTTGCTGCAACATTTTTTTTTTTTCCAGCTATTTTTTTACTGAAACCGTTAGTCTGATACTGGTCTAGCAGTACAGGTCTTTATACGTGCCTTATGAACTATTGGAGAAGGAAGCAGCAATTCCCCAGGGACACTACTTGCTGTCCTAAGGCTGGGGAAAAAAAAATAAAACAAAACAAACAAACAAAAACACTCCATTTGAATTTCTTTTAGCTGTAAGGAAAAAAAATCACTACAAATGTGCAAACGCATATGAAACGTACATTACCCAACATTCAGACTTGACCAGCTAATCTCCCCACGCTTCCTCCATCACTCAGGGACCGGGCAGGAGACGCAAGATGCCCTCTGTAGGGCAGGAGCCCGCTGCAGGTGCCCGAGCTGCCCCGCAGAAAAGTCTCTTCAAAGACCGAAGGGAGAGCTTAAGGAAGGCAGCTTGCTAGCTCGTGGGTATGGTGCTGGGTGGCGCACGTACCCAAGTTAATAAACTGGAAAATACAAGCTTTTAAAATTCCGGTAATACTAAAATAGCAATATATCTAGGATTCCTGGGGGCTTCAGTTAGGCAGCGTTCACAACAGGTTTCCATCCTGATCACGGCAAAAGCAGTGCCCTCAGAGCACGGCCAGTGCGAACACGCGTTTCTTATACACGTAACGGAGAGCTGTGTGTGTCTAGACACACAGAGGGAGGAAGGCAGAATATCCTTGCTCCAGCCTGAGCTCCAGCTGCATGGGCGTGAAGCCCTTGGATTCAGCACCTCTCCTCCACCAAATGTCAATGTGTTCACCATTTAAAAGGATAGCATACGAACCTGATCATTAAGGCAGGAAGCATCATAAAATAGCTTGTCATTCTTGGACAAGCCTTGCAGGTGCTTATTTAAAAAAAAATAAAAATGTTTTAAAGAACAAAATATAGTAAAAACATTGTTCCTACGTTTACTTTTATAAAAGGAATGTTTTCAAAGTGGTCCTACAAGAACATTTCCTAACGTAACTATTACCACATGAAACCAGTCTGCCTGCCCACTGTTCTTGAATTGCCAGCCCCTATTTCTTGGCCGTATTAACGCACACCTCCAGAGAACAGCAAGCGAGGAGCCTATGCTGGTTTCTGTAACGCAGCCCAGGTACTTGAAAACCACTTGAGCCACGTCACGCCCTTACTGTGTTTGTGACAGTGACGGCGCCCCCGTTATCAGCCCTACAATCACACGGCTGCCTTCTGTGGACAGCTGGTACAGGGTTTATCAACAAACGCGCAAGCCCAGGACTGCAGATGAGATGCAGCTATTCACTTATTCACTTCCAGGCAGGGTGCACGTATTTTAGGGGAAATAACCATCGCACGTCTGAGTCACTGACAGCTTCAGAAAAAATATTTTGCAAGCAGCTTAGTTTTAAAAAAAAAAAAAAAAAAAAGAAAAAGCCAAACCTAGCGGATCCACTGAGCGATGAGGATGTTAAATACAAGCTGCACAAGCTGAGATGCAGCAAGGTGGAGGGCAGCAGGACGGGGCATGGCACAGCTCCGCAGGACAGCCCCGCCAGCAGCACCACCGTCACCGTGCGCTGAGCAATGCGCTGTAAGAACAAACAAATCCAACCTTCCAGCCTACCTCTGGGCAAGAATATCACCACTGAAGAGGTTAAGAGCTGCCCAAAGCACTGCTGGAGAGTTACAGGGATACACAATGGGACAACAGTACGCAGAGCAGGGGAGTCTGGAGGTGCTGGACAAGGAGACGATGTTCCATGGAAGATGTTAAACTTGGGACTTTGAAACAGATTTAAAAGCAGGTATGAAGGCAAAGAAAGCTTTACATACACCTCTGAAAACTGGTACGCAGCTGTGAGCGTGCTTCTAGCCTAAAACCTAATAAAACACTGCCTCCCCCCCCCTCGCCAGAGGCACGCTGTGCGGCCCTGCAGGCCAGCCCCTTCCTTTCCCACGCTCCAGCAGCAGTTCGGCCTCCGGCCTCCAGCCACAGCGGTGTCACTGCATGGCACCCGGCCACAGCCCCGCTCCTTGGGGCAGCTGGGACAAAGCTGGGGATGCTCTGGCCCCTGATGACATGATACCACTTATAGGGGCAGAGCAGCTGGGCTCGAGAGAGGACAGGGCGCAGCAGAGCACAGCCAGACGGGACGGGAGCAGTGGGTTCCTCTTCATCCACCTGCCAAGTGCCCCGACGTGAGTTTCGTCTCCAAAATCACCGAGGCAATTCAGGGTCTTGCCTTGGCACAGTGGTTAAGGTAAGTAAATGCACCTTCTCAAAAACCTGAAGGGTTTCCTCTTGCTAGCATATTTCTAGACGAGCAAGCGCTGCATGCCCTTGATCTCATTTTGCAAGCAGGATAAATTATCCGATTAAAAAAAAAATTTACAGACCTCCCACCAGAGGGAATTTTCTAATATAATCTTCTCTCTCCTTTCAGCATTTCATAACCAGCTACCTTTAAGTCCAATTTGAATACAAGTACAGCAAAAGCATTCTTAAAATCTATCTTGAGCTCCGTCAGCATCCTGCAGCGTCCAGCGCTGATGTTTTCAGCGGTGTGGTGGCGGCTGAAGACAGCGGCACCTCCCAGCAACCCTGCGCTGCTCCCTCTGAGCCCTCCCCACATCTCAGTTCTTTTACACGGTTCCCAAAGAGGAACAGAAGGTACCCCCAGTGACCACAAAAGCTGTGAAAATAACAGCAGCTAAATATCACCCAGAAAGTGAAACGGCTTCCAAAGAGATGCTGGTGGTGCACGCAAGACTTTCTGATTCCTTTAGCAGCGACACAGACACATTGCACATCAGTATGACAACAATGCGAGTCGTCTCCTTGCACCTTCCTGCCTGTAGAATCACTAAAACACAAACGAAAACACGGAAGGGTTTGGAGTACTTGGGGAATAAAACCTCTCTCCTGCAGATACTGTGACGTGGAAGAGACCGGTAGATGAAGATGGAATCAGCAAGGAAAGAAAGAAACACAAAACCTCACCAAAATCTAAAAGTGCATGATTAACCTGCTAAAATTTCTTACATTTAAATGCAACATTGCCAGAGGAAAAAGCAGTATGTAGACCCACTGGCAGGGCAAACAGCAGCAGCATGCTATCAGGACTAAACTTGAAGATTTTATTTGCACACAGAATTACACTAGACAAAATCTGTAATTTCTTCTGGAAGGCATTAAGCTTTCATTTCAAATAAAAAACTGCTAACCAAGCACCTTTAGAAATGTAAAACATCATTTACAGATAAAGTGTTGAGGGTTCAGTGATTTTTTAAGGAAATTGTTTAAGTTTCTTCCTCTGAAGATCTTGGTAAACGAGGCTCAGTTTCAGGGGCAAATAGTTTGATCCAATGCAGCAGTTTTCAACCTTTTTCAAAACAAATTACAACTGACATTCCGAAGTTACATGCATGCAACTTAAATTACTTTGTTGTTTTGCTAGTCAAAAATATTCAGAAAGAAAAAAGTGAAGGATCTGACTGCTCAGAGCTTTTCCTGCACATCGCTCTGTATTTGCGGCAGGTGCCCGTGTTAAACAGAGGGAGGCTTGCAGCAGACCAGGAGCGTCTCTCCTTGGAAAACATCACCCGGTATGACAGCACCAATTATCTCAATACCCCATCATCCTACGTTTGTTTTTAACTGTTTAAACTAACTAATGCAAATAGGTCACTATTTGAATACAGGTCCCCGTTTCCACCTTTTCCTCCTCTCCCTGCCTTCCCAGAAATACTGAAGGCACCACAAGTCCCTCTCCCAAAGGTTCTGCTGGGAACCAGGGAGGTGCCACAGGGGAGAGCTTAGCCTGCGAAAACCAGACCAGAACGAAGTGTTGTACCCGTGGCCTTGAAATGTGCCCACAGCTGGGGTTTTAAATTAGCTTTTCAAGACCAATCAGCACACATGTAATTTAAAAGCAATTTGAAGCAGCAAGCTAGGTAGTTTAACTTCAAATTAATGAGCTTTTGACAACCGCAAACAAAATAATAATGTGGATCCATTTAAACTGATCCCTATATTTAACAGGAAAAGCATATATCATTTTAACGTGGTTATACAAAGGCTTTTCTTCTGCATTATGAAAGCTGTTTAACCATCATCTAGCTCTCGGTAGCAATTTGCAAACTTTGCCCAATTGTACAAGATCAGCGGAATGAAACACGGCAGAGATTCAGTTTTTCAACAATTTTTTTTTCCGACTTTTAAGAGACACTGTGCAGTATAATTAAATACGCTCATGAAATACAAATCTAAATTAAATAACTCAGAAAGTATCCGAGATATCCAGTCCCTCAGAACACAGGATACAAGCAGTGGTCATTGCTTGTTTGAACCAATACTCCACTACTCAGGAAAAAGCACCACGCTGTAGCAATATACACCACACTACAACAGAAACTAAAGCAAAGACAAGTAATGATCAAACGACAAGATTAAAGGACAAATGACACGATAAAAATGTAATTTACTAAGAGAAACAGTAAATAAGGTGAAGGAAGGGTTAATGCACTGATTTGTTTTGGATAAAGGCTGGTTTTGTTACTTTGCTTGTTTGCTTTTTAATTTAACTATTAGTTTGGAACTCAGTTATGAAAACAGCTACAAGGGAAGAAATAGGCAGGTGGAGCACTAAGATCTTTTAAGAAAAACAATAATTTAGGTACACTTTGGCAGATTCAAACTCCTAACAAAGTTCTACAGCACCGGAAGCTTAAAAATTGCAACTGAAGCATACTAGGAAGCGGTAGCAGATGCAGCCCTAGAGTTAGGCAGGTTACAAAATAAGTCACGTTACAAAAATAATGTCCTCATAAGTTACAGTAAATTCTTGGTAGAGTTCACACACAGACATGCTTATAAATTGCCACACTGTACCAAAAAAAAAAAAAAAATTAAAAGCCAGAAAAGTTGGTTGAAAAGAGAATTGGCCTTCTAAGAAAATTAAAATGCACCCCATGTAGTAGCAAGGACTGCACTGGAGCCAAATAGTGACCAGTCTTAGTAAGGAAATATTTGCAAGTGGATGACCGTCTTCAACCACAAGTTCTCACAGTTGGCTTCCAGTCTCGATCACAAGGTCTTTCTCTCAATGGTCAAACCCTCATCCTTGATTTCTGATGAACATTTTCATTAAAAGCAGCAAGGGAGGTGGCAAATTCTGAGAGCAAGTGACAAGATCAGTGGCATGGTTTAATGGTGGACCTGGCAGGGCTAGGTTAAAGGTTGGACTGGATGATCTTGGAGGTCTTTTCCAACCTGAATGATTCTGTGATTCAAAGAGATCGCAGAACCTAAGATCTAGATCCTAGGACAGATCCTGCGGATACGGCAGGAAGGTGACGGAGCACAGCCCCACGCTGGGACCACTCAGACAAGGCAGCAGCAGACCATGAGGTGCCACGACCTTCAGGTTGCAGGACCACAGGCCCTGGAAGCAGAAGCCCTGTACAACCCGACCAAACTTCTGTCCTTGGTGCATTGCACATTACAGCACATCCACGGGAGAGCGAGTGACATTTACGAGCCTCACGCTCCCACAACTCATCTCAGTCTGATTATTCTGGCAGATAACACTGGGCTGGTCTTGGGTTAGTGCACTGCAAGGGGCGCTGCCATGAAGTGCGGCAGCTTTCCGTTTCACTCGAGCTTTCTTTAATAGCTATGGCAGATGAAAGAGATGGTGATTTTACTGAAGAGGAAGAAAACTCAAGAGCTACAACTAAAGAAAAACCCAACCATCAGAAAACACAAAACTCACTTGTATCACAGCATTGAGATTATCACGAAGAGACAGTTGCGTATTTCTGAGTTATCTTCTAATCCCTCCTAGAGCAACCAAACCTAGAGGTAGGAGGAAACCTCTTAAATCATCTCACTCCCTGGTTTGGGCAGAAAAGTTTGTCCTCCGATTTATCTATGTGTTCTGCTTATCTTAACCAACACGGGTAACACAAGTTTCACTAACTTCCATCGTGAACCTTCTGCGCTTTCTCTTATTTGCTTTTACCTAAAAATTCATACTGCTGTTTATGCAAAGCTGTTCCCAGACTGCATCCTTCCCGGTGATTCCTGACCTTGCTGTACCCGTGCAGGTGTGAGGTGTTCAGCAGCAGCGGTGCAGTCGGTGCAGGTTCCCCCAGACATTCCTGCATGAGGCACCCATCCCCTGCACAGCCACACATCGCTCATTTTATAGGTTGCATCTCACCTCGCCTCCACCTGATTTGCAGTTTTGTTTTTACCTGTTCAGATCCCTTATTCTTACTGATCATTATCACTTTACGGTCAAAAAAATGCAGATCTCCGATAACCTAAGTTTTAAGGCCTGAACTCTCTTTACAGCTGAGATTAAAAGGGACAGAGAAATCCACAGCTGAGTCATGCCATGAGTTCCTGTGACAATAAAATGCCACTGCAAGCAATAACCGACCCCAATAAATTTATTTCCACTTTTGTTTCTTCTCTCGGCCAGATTACACCCTTGATAACAGACAGGACTGTTGCCCTAGATCCCTGTGCCCAGATCTTTTTTACTTTGCCGCTTCAGCGGTGAGGCAATAGGAGTCAAAGGCAGAAGGGCATTTTTAGGGCATTGCTGTATCCTTCACACTGTCAGCAGATGTACTCAGCGGGCCAAGGAGCAAAAGAGAACGGTTTACAGCTCACTTGCCACAGCCTGGGAAAAGCGCAGCACCCAGGGACACGCAGCGGGCACCCAGGCTCCCCTGCAGCACCTCGCCTGGTGAGGCCACCCGGCTGCCCCCGGTGCAGAGGAACAGAAAAGTAGAAAAAGCAGCCTTTAACTGCACTCGTGTCCAGGGAGCTGTCCCACTGCAGGTAACTGGATGGCTGGCTCGCTGTGAAAGAGAAATCCGAGCGCGCTGCAATTCAAAATACAGTGCAAGGTATCAGCCTCGCCTATCAGCAAGGAAATCTCCCGTCCGTTCTGCCCTCTCCCAAAGGCATCCTCTGCAGACAACACAGCACACTGTGGCAGGTGAAAGGATTAACTGATGGAATCATTACACCTGCCAAAAGCCGACTGAATTAAAAAGACAACACTGTACACATGCCTTAAAAATATGTTCCATGTTGTGAGTTACTCAGAAAAAAATACCTCCTGTACAAATACTTCAATAAATTGCTGGTGTAGGGTTTCTCCTAATCTCTGCCTTACCAGCATCTTACTGCAGCTCTGATTCACACAATTCTCCCAGTCTGTCTTATTTAAGACATCTACATGTTAGCAAAAAGTTTGGAATAAATAGAACCATTTAAAAAAAAAAATACAACCCTTATACACATAGAATTTGGGACTACAGAATACTTATTATTAGCCAGGACAAAGACTACACCCGGATAAAACGTCATGCAGAAGGGCACAGGCAACGAGGTAAAATAGAAGATTTCCGTGAGGAGAGCTGCAGAAAGCCTGCGCGTAGCAGCCGGGTGGCTCCAGCCACTTTTCATTCAGCCTGAATTCTGCTGCATCACGTCAGCTCCGGCAGCGTCTGAATCCCTCTCCCAGACCGCTCGCACCCCACGAGACGAGCCGCGCACGCCGGCTACCGCACGCTCAGCTCCGCGGAGAACGTGCGATTCCGAACTCCTTAATAATGCATCAGTGCCATTTATGACGCTCTTGATTGAGGGGAACCACGGTGTATTTTAGGTTATGGGAGCCTCTGTTTTCCTTATATCGCATCCAGAGACCAGCACCGAAAAGCCCCATGGCCTGGGAGCTACCTCCGAGCCGTGTGTGTGGGCAGGGAACGGAGGGGGCGAGCCCCCAGCCCGCGCCCCCTGCTCTCAGCACCGTTCTTGCTGCCCTGTTCACACAGCCGTTTGCAAACGGGTATGTGTCTGAAAGGCAGCCTGACAACCCAGGACTGGGCTAAACCACACGGTTACCTCCCAGCTCCAACACACCGCTGGACAGCCGGCCTTCCATTTTAAGCAGGCCGCAGTTCCTCACGCATCTCCCCGTCTGCCTTGAACACATCGCTCTTGATAACCCTGACGGAGCTCCCCAGAGTCCTTTCCAGGCGCTGCTTTTCAATAAACTCACACGTGTGCCAGCACGCTGAGCGGTCTCCCCTCCTTGCCCCCATCAGCATCATCCTCCCAAAACAACGGGCCTGGTGTGGGTACCCTGGGCCCCGCTGGGGCTGCCTGGTTCCCCCGCTCCCCGGGCAGCAACACAGCCCCATCTGTCCCCTCCCTGATGACCTCCTGACGTGGGTGGATCGGCACCTTCTGACAAAACGCGGCTTTTTGGCAACTGCTTGCACTGAGAAGTTTTTGTGGTACTTCAGACAGAGCCATCCAGCTTGGTGCTCCTACGTAACCACAAGGCTTTCCCACTGAGCCACGAACGAAGGTAAGTGCGCTGCTACGACTTCCAGACGCGGGCTCTCGCTGGTGTTAAGCCCTGCCACAAATCCATGCTGAAGATTATTTTGGAAACAGCTTGAAATACTGTATTGTATTTACAGAATGACACACTCAGAGGAGATACAAACGTAATCCTCAGACTCTGATGAAGGTTCCTTTTCATTTATACCCAATGTTTGGCATCCTGCACACCGTTCAGCACTTGCCTTGTCTTGTTTTTGTTCCTCGCTGCGGTACGAGTGACCTGCTCAGGGATCCTGCCGGGCACACGCACGTGACACCATCAGACACGACGAAGTACAAGGAAGCAACGCGCTGATACCCGCCGCAGCTGGCAACTCAGAAGAGGCACGGGGAATCTCTGAGAGGTGGGATTGCACCGCAGACTTCCTATGTCTTTCTCACTTGGCAGCTCGGCAGCCCCTATCTGCCCGTTTTCCTTCGCATAACCTCTCCCATGAACAAGGTCGCCAAGCTCCAGGCTTGGAAAGGATGACCGGGATCCCACTTGCTCGCGCACAACGCGAGGCCCCCGGCCCTGTGGAGGAGGAAGGCTTTACACCGAGCTCTGCACTGCCGAGCGCCCAGACCAGGGCTGCCCAGCTCATAGACATTTTGGGCCATTTCAGGCCAGCCGGTGCATTTCTGACACCGTCAGTGGGCTGCCTAACGCAGGAGCCAGGAAGGCAACGGGGGCAGGGGCAGAAAAAGAGAACCAAGGAAAGTTGGGGTTCGAGATGGGAACTCTGGGATGGGAGATGGGAACGATGGGACTGAGACAGCACATAAATAAGCATAAACATATGAACTGGAAGGGAGGAAAAGAAAACAAGATACAAAAGCAAACAAGGACCCAAATGTGCTAAAATGATCACCATCACACCTGCACTTCACAGGCTCAGGATAAATTACTGCAGTCCACACATCACAATCCCACTGACTGAGGTATATGAAGATTTCTGGTTTTATTAAAGGTGTCTAGGGCATAGGAAGCTTTCAGTAAGGAAGCTTTTTACTTTTTACCTGGAAAAATACACTAAATACGTTTAGGAACACAGCATATGGTACTTAAAGCACAGCCAGCGAGGACGGCTGGTGCGACAGAGCACAGCACCCGCACAGTTCTTTAATTTGTAAGCAAAGACAAAGCAAATTAAAGGAATCACAGACTACGCCCATGTCCTTTTGTTTCTCCCATCATTTTCTCCCCCTTCTCCCACATCTCTCCAATAATTGATTTGGTTACTTAAGCAAACAAGTGCTTTGAGCTCAGCCCCCCTCCGCTCACCCACGCACAGCGCTGCCTGTGCTCGCCCGCTCCGCGCCTGCCCCGGCAGGGCACGGGAGCCAGCCCCGGCCCCAAAGCAGCCCCCTGGCAGCATCAGGGCCAGGACCAGGAACAAACCGGGAAACCAACACGCCCCCAGGCCAGGAGAGCTCCCACGTACCCACAGAAAGCTCCCTGCAAAATGACATCGCCAGTTTCCAGCTGAATGCCATTAACTGCCACCAAAAGTTAATTTCCCTGTTCATTTTCACAGTCCCCTAACGCACAGAATATCGCCGTGCGAACAGCAGCGTTTCCCGACGTCTGATATTTCCCAACACGTCACGTTTCTCATTTCTCGGTGCCTCTGTTTCTGCTTCCCAAGTTTTCTCACAGAGCGCGTAACACCTCGGGGAAGGAAGCGGGGTCAGCGATGCCGTCCCCTCCAGGCTGACAGCCCCGACACCGCGCAGCGGTTCGGCGGCCCCGCAGCACCGCGCACAGCACCCAGCTCCCCCGAAACAGGCGGAAGGAGGGGGACCTCAGGGAAACGGCGCTCAGGGCCCCCCCCGCCCCGTTACACACCGCCGGTCAGGCTCGCAGCAGGCACCCACCAACCCTTTTCACGACCCGCAGGGCCGAAGCGCGACGCCGGCTCCTTCGGGGAGCCAGCTCGGAGCTGCCCGTGCGTTATTCCCTCGGAGGCTTGGCTGCGTTTCCCCCCCCCCCCCCGCGTGTGAAGCAAAACCACGAGCAGGGGAGGAGAAGCCGCAAAGCCCCCGCTGTGGGCAGCGCTACAGGGGCGCTGCCATCCCAGCCCCGTGCGAGCCCTCCCCGCGGGCTGCACCGCAAACTTCTCGGACCCCGCCGGGCTGCGAGCAAGGGGAGGGGGGGGGGGAGGCCAGCACATCCCCGGCACCCAGCCCCGACCCCCCCCGGCCCGGCCCCGAGCCCCCCGCGGACACGCGTGGGGAGGGCGGCACGGGGATGGGGACCCCCCAGCGCGCTGCCCCGCGGCCGGGCGGCTCCGGGCTCCCTCCTCCCTTCTCCCGGCTCCCCGGTCCCTGCTCTCCGGTCCCCGGTGCCCCCCCCCCCGGCCCCGCCAGCCCCTCGCCCCCCCCGGCCCCGCTCACCCCCGGGCTCTCTCTCGCCCCCCGCCGCCGCGGCGGCGGCTCGGTCGGGCCGCCCTGGCGTTCTCCGGCCCGAGGCGGCGGCAGCCAGGCAGGAAATTTCCCCCTCCTCCTCCTCCTCCTCCTCCTCCTCCTCCTCCTCCTCCTCCCCTCGGCACCGAGCGGCCGCGGAGCCGCCTGGCGGCCACGGCCCGCATCGGCCGCCCGGGGGGGGGCCCCGCGCCTCGCCCCATCCCCGGGCTGGTTCCTGGGGGGCCGGGGGAGCCCCCGTGCAGCCCCCGTCCCGCAGCCCCCAAGGGGGCTTCGTGGGGTCGCCCCCTGCCTGCAGAGGGCTGCCGGCGCGGAGCGGGCCGGCCCTGCTGCCCGAGCGTCTCCGAGCATCTCCCTGCTCCCTGCAGGGGCCGCGGGTGCTCGCCTCCCCTCCAGCCGGGGTTTGGGCCCCGACCTCCTTTCCCCAGGGCTCTGGTGGGGCATGGCTCGCGGGGGGGACCCGAGCATCCTCCGGGCTGCAGACGCAGGTCCCCACCGCCGGCCTCTCCCCGTCACTACCATGGCACGGGGCGGCCACCGGTGGGGTGGGAGCACCAAGTCGGGGCCCTTCGCACCCATCCGCCCCTCCAGAAAACCTCTGCAGCAGCCCGGGCTGCAGGAGTCAAGGCGGTGAAACCCAGAATAGAAACATCAGGCTGAAAAGTAGGGCAGGGAGGAGGGGATTGATGAAAGGAAGGAGAGAATCAAGGAGCCTAAATTCACGTCTTGCCTTCGTTTGTCTCCAGTCCCTAGGATACCTCATCCCGAGACTGAGGAAATCTTCCTGCGGCAATAACCCTTCCTCCAGGAGCTCTCTTCCTACCTTAATGATGCTGTGATTCTACGACTGGCACACATGCGACTCCCAAAAACCCACGTCCACGTGCGCCGTGTTGACTTGAAGAGCACCGAAGGATGGCAGACAACCAGGGGCTGTGGCAAAAGGCCGTCAAACCAAAATATTGCAACTCCTGTGAATATTTGTGTCTTCTGCGGAAAACTGTATCGTATCCTAACGACATCCCTTTGGCATCGTGTTGACTAGGAGGCAGCGATTTAGTACACTTCACTTTTTCGGCAGCCATGGAGGCACAAGTGGGCACAATACCAGGAAGGAGTTTGATTTTAATGAACACGTGTGTAGATTGAGTGACTTCAGGTCAGCAATTCTCTTGCGAGTAACTATTTACAAGAAATCGTATATGAATTTGAATGGCTGCTTGCATCCAAGCAATAAAATAAATGGGATTACTATAAATATTGGATAAAATTACCACTTTGTATTAGTGCAAAGATTAGAAGTCCTATTGTATTGTGGTTCAAAAATTAATATGAAGCCGAAGCTGTACAAAAAAGAAACAAAGACAACGCACATGATAGTTATTAATACAATACTTGGGGAAAAGAGATTTCCTGTAGGCAATGGGAATGTGTAAAGAAATCGTACAGTTGTGAAATAAAGTTGTGAAGGAAGCTTGGCTGGGCTGTACACTGCGTGCAAGCCCCGCGTCATTGCGGCGCGGGGCACAGCTCACACCCGATGTCCCCGGGGGCTGAGCGAGCAGGAGGCCACCGGCCCGGCCCTCGGGGGCTCACACGATCACTCTTGCTCTAGCACCTCCTGTACCCAGGACACTTCTAACCCCTTTTTGAGGCACTGATGTGCTTCAGGATACGCTAACGAGCTGCAGGCAGATAGCAGCCAGTAAGCCTCAGGCTGCACTTGCTGGCTAGAGGAAAAAAAAAGAAAAGCAAAAATCATATGTTCCCTCATACAGTGCTCTATCCAGAAAACTAGGACGGGACTCCAAAAAGTCCAGGGTCTGGTGATCTGGAGAGTGAGGCCCCTGTAAACCTGTTGTCAGTTCTCTCCAGACAGGGTCTGAAGAGAGTTGATGCTGTTGTAAAAGGGCAGAGCATGAAAAGCGAGGCTGTTACGGCAGAATTTGGCTACGTCGACAGAGCGTGCTTGCTTTATCATAAAACAAATTAAAACAAATTGGAAAACTGAAATGCTGCGGCAAAAATAAGGTAACAAGCAGCGGCTGTTTACGCGTTTGCCCTGACAGAGCTCCAGCAGCGGCCTTTCTTTGTCCAGCTCACGGCCCGCTGGTCGTCTGTCTTTTCCTCTCTTTCCATCGCAGATCAGGCACGCTCTCAGCAATGTCATCTCTTTGGCAACCGTTCTGTCCTCCCTTCCAACCTGCCCCAGGAGCCGCCAGACCTCCGGCAGGACCCAGCTCCCGCACCTCTCCTTCCCCGCTGCGCCAACCCCGTCCTCGTAGCAGGGGTGGAAACGTTCCCGTGAGCAATCGCAGTCCCTTTGCTGCTCTCCGGCGTAACGAGCGTCCTCTTGGCTTCGAGGTAAAGAAACACGGGGTAAGGAATACACAGCATTTTAATGCCAACAATTTATTTCAAGTATTCCAGCGTGGTAGTGAGCCTCGTAGCAGGAAGAAAGGTAAAATTGTTTCCTGCTGCCTGGACAATGCCTGTAAAAGCAAAAGACAGTAACGTATGATCACAGCACCAGAGAAAGGATTTCAAGGAGGAACATCTATACTCTTATTAAAGTATGTGACAGAATATAATCCTTCCCTTTCCTTCACTTAGAGAAAAGCTCTCAAAATATTTACAAGCTTTCCCATTTACTGATAAGTGCCCACTATACACTGGGTAGCAGCACAGTGCATCAGTCTCTTTACCAACATGCTGGAACACAAATTGTGAATGTGCTGAAGAAATAAAATCAGAGGCAGCACGGCAAATAACAGACACAGACATCAGTTTTGTAACTGCAAATATATCTCAGATGAAAAATACAGGATAAATTCTTTAAAGCACATATAATTGGGAAAAAGCATGGGAATACATAACATCGCAGCAGTAGCTAATTTAATGACTTCAAAGATGTATTTGGCTAAGATTTTTACATTTGGAGTCTGAAACTATAAGTATCTGGGAATATATTTAAGTATTCAAGGCTACATATCTTTATAATTGTTACAGAAATTGCAATAAATGAAAGCCTGCTCTGCCAGCTCTTCTCTCTGTTTCCACCTCCAGGATTTGTTCTAAACATTACAAACCTTGAAGCAGATCAAAGCCACATTTTATTAAATTGAAAAAAAAAAATAAATTGCAACAGTGGTGTTTTCTGTTTCACACAAGACCAGAAGGTGTTTCCCCTCCCCCTTCAATAAGCTACACTGGACCACTCAACTTGCGGTATTCAATCAGGAATAACAGCAGCTTTTTGATGCCTAAGATTATTTATTTATTTATTTTAAAGTTTTGCACCAGTCATCTTTGGGCCATGGAAATGATACCCTCGGATGTCTTCAAAGTTTTGACGGAACAATGGCACTCAGCGGTTTCGGTAGCTGAAGTCACCAACATTTGGGGTTAAAGAAAAAAAATGGGAAACATCTCTATGCTTTCAAAGGTTGATTTTTTTATTTTTTTTACTTTGTTTTTGTCTTTTTAACTTCTTACTTTATCAGGATGGACTACACCACTCTTTTCAAGCAGCCAAGAAGTTTAAGAAGCTGGTACAGCCACGTGCCCGAGCAGCCACACACAGCAAGTCTCATTTGGGCAAGGAGCTCTCACAGCAAGCTGAACATGACTTCTTCTCTCCCAGGATGAAGCACATTCAGCCACGAGCTCTTCGGGTGCCTGAGCACAAAACACAGTTGCATTATAATGATATTCGGGGGTAGCACAGATTGTGCCTGGGGATACCAGAACAAACACCAGCCAGCTCACTCAGATGGTGAAACTGAAGGATGCTCGTACAGGAGGCGATCATTTTAAAAACCGGATTTTGCTCATCGCGTTTGCACTGATACCAGTGTGGTGGCTGTGGGATCTTCTGCCTTTTTTTCTATCAACACAGAAACTAGCAGTCACTGCTCCCGATAGCTGCTCACATGAAAGGATGCTGCTCTGGAGGGGCCGGAGGCAGCGCAATATTCCAGCTGTCACTCCAGGGCTTACCAATACCCTTCAACGTCAGAGCTCAGGAATCAATAACTATCTAGTGATGGAGTTCTCAGTTGAGAAGATTTAGTCATTTTCTGGGAAGAAATCCAAGCGGCATTTGAAACGTGTTTGTTTTTCTTTCAACAGTGCTGTAAAAAAGATCAGAGCAATAGAAGAAAGAAGTCGGAAGATGTAAGAGTACAAATCCACTGCGCAGCGGCACCGGGAACAGACACACAAAAAATGTTATGATCACATCCAAGGTTCCCAAACAGTTGTTGCTATAATTTTGCAGTTCAGTTGAGCTTTAAATTTTCATCTCCAGCTACAATAAAGTTCACGATGCCTTATCCAATTTCCCTCACCCAGTCCAAGAGGCACAAGCAGATTCCTATTTCCATCACCGCTCAGAAAGCTGGCTGAAAAGCTACCAGAAAACAAAACAAACAAAACAAAAAAATCAATCTCTTTCTTAGTATTCTCTGTTACATTTATAGCAAGTTGTTTCAATTACCTGTTATCCAGCTTAGAGGAGGCAGAGACAATTAATAATGCCTGGCCTGATCCTGCAATGCTGTGCACACATGGAGCATTATCGACCCCCTTTTGGAGCCAAGAGCAGCTCAAGGACTTGCCATCTTAGCTGCTGTGCTCCTCTGCAATTAGATGTGGAAAAAGGGAAACTAAAAAGAACATAAAAGCTTTGTGTGATCTGCCAGGGGGCGCCTCAAAGGTGGAGTCTAGGGAAAATCATAAATACCAGCGCACCTGCCAGCCAGCCACAACGCGAAATTCACTTGCCTTATAGCATTTTTCTAAACAAAAGGTTTTAACTAAATATGGAATTTTATAAGCTGACAGTAACGGTCACTAAATGCTGAGGTTGCAGTAGAACAGGAACTGCCCTGCAGTGGCTTCACCCTGACTTCTCCCCGGCTGTGCTGGGCACGGATGAGCGCACTGACCTGCGAGCCGCTCCGCTGGGGCTGCTGCAGCCGGGGGGTCCTCTGCCCAGAGAAAGCATTTGCCGCATAGAAAAAGAAATACCTATGAAATGTCATAAGCCACCACAGGAAAATGTCTTTGGGTTAGCTAAAGGAGGCTGCGTAGCCTGGCCAGAGGCCTTTCATGTAGCCTTGGTTAGCAGGGGCACAGTCTGGATCAGCAGCAGGCTTGAACATTCAGTTTGCAAGTAAAAGCTTTCAGTTTATATTTTTTGTAGCAGATCTGGATGCCTGAAGCAAGCTAACTTGTACATAATTATGATATAAATACATATTCCACCTTTAAAAATGCAGGGCTCTATGCAATTTTATTCCACCTCTCTCTGCTATCTGCACGACGGTGAATTGCCCTGACTTCTCTGTTCGACTGCTGTGCGGGACGGCGCCCTCACTGGCTGCAGCAGAGCTGGTAAGCTGCTGGTGGGGAAACATTTTATCTCAGCTGGAGGAAACCAATCTCTTCTCTTTTCTCTGAAGTGATGAGGCGTGTCACGTCAAACTACAATTTCCATGTGAGTGCCTGATCTGGAGTAAGGCACAAAAATACTGCCACTCGAGGAGAAAGCTCCTTGCGTGAAGCTAGCCTGCCACGGGGACTCGGCCACTGCTCTGGTGAGCCCCTGGACCCATTAATACAACCCTTCAGATTTAGCAGGAGCAGGCACCACCACGTTGGCTGGTGATGGTTTTGCTCTGGAGGGGCCGTGAAATGCACAAGTGACGTGCAGAATACATGTTATACGCTGTTTTTTTAGGTAGCTGTGAGGAGAAAAGATACAAGCAATTGTACCATCATAGAAGGATAGGTTAACTACAAGGTAACAAGAAAAGAAAGGGCAAATTATGGGCTTATTTGCAGGGCAATTCCCCTGGCCTCAGGAGATTTTCGACAATTTGAGCCGCAAAAATTTGAGCGTAGTCACTGAAAAGTAAAGATAATTAACATTACATGGAAAGGAAGTACAGATCACCTCCTGCAGCTCTTAGTCTCTGTTATTTAGCATTTTTAAAGGCATAAATACTCAGCTCACTTGTATTTGGTTGAGTCTGCCAAAGGAAGACCACTGAGCAGCAGCTTAAAATGTCTTCCCTCAAGTTTAGTACCACGACAAAGATTACTAGTTAAATGTATATTTTTAAAATGTATTTCGTAGAGGGGGCAAGTGGCACAGCTGAATCAGCGCAGAAACCCTTACAATGGGAGCAGTTTCCTGGGAGAGGACCAGCAGCACCTCCCTGTGCACGGAACCACACGGCAAGGAGAACGGCTGGGTTAGCAGACCCATAGCGGTGACCAGTCTGGTGAAGTTTACCCATATTTCTGGGGTTAAAATTTAACCGGAGGTCTGGAAGGAAAACGGAGACAGGTCTTTTGTTTCTTATTTGCTTAGGAGGGCCGAAATGCTTCCCTTTGATCTTCAGTGCGTAAATCATGTATGTGAGTGACTTCTTCTATGTACATAAGCTAAATTTGACTATATATAAAGTATATACATGATTTATAAACAAAATGTATAAATTCAGAAAAGCGATGACATCGGAAGTATCATTTAAATCCCATATAATGAGGTATATACACACAAGGCCATATCATATGAAAGACCGGTTATACATCTCAGAAATAAAATGCAGTGATTTCAAATCTGGTTACTGCTTTAAACCTTTGAAACAAAAAATCCTAACACTAAAACAATTACAGCATTACTGGATTCCCAAACAGACATTTTCCCATTTTCTCCTCCCAAGAAGTTCTTTGCCTTTTCAAATTCATAAAACTTTAATCTCTCGTAATCTTTACCACACAAAACAGTCGAGCTTCAGGAATACATCTCAAGAGGCTAGTATAGCAGCACTGTTAAAAGAGACTGCTTTCCAAAGGTTACAGTCTATGATTCTATGAAAATCGAGGTGATTCAGGAGCACGGCTTTAGAATATCATGTAATAATGATGTTATAATTAAAAAGAAATAAGAACTAATAGAATATTTTTACTTCATCCTGACAAGAGATATTAATTCAGGTTTCACACTTCACACAAACAAAACAGGAAACTGAATAGCCAGCTTACTTAAAATTCTAGAAATTCAGCTTCAATCTTATTACTAAACAAAGTATTTTCTGGTTGAAATTGTGTTATTGGTGTCTTTTGTCCTTTTTTTTTTTTTTTTTAAAGTCAATTTGGGCAGAAATACCCTTCTTTCTCTGTAGCCCAGGGCAGATTTCCTTCAGTATTTCTTCCTTGACATACCCACTACCACACTGAAATGAATCCCTATTTAAGGTATTTGTTTCCTCCCTGTAGAGCACTTAGGCTCACTAGCAAATAATGCATATTTCATGTCTGAGCTGAACAAGAGCTGAAGGCTGAAAGCCCCATTGGTAGAGTGCAATCAAAGATCATTACACATTTAAAGCAACTGATGCTTAGAGAAATTAACTGGAACTTAGCAGAGTCCAAACAAAAACAAAACAAAGCAAAAACAAGGAAAAGGGAATAGTTATTGTGGGAAAATATATGGAATTTAATTAAGAATTAAAACTTTTTGTTAGGAAATAACTCATTGATACTACATAGAAACTCCTTACCCCCCAAAAGCCTGGAGCAACCCAGACTTTTTGCAAAGAGCATCAAGTATTGAAGAGGCCTCAGAAGAGAGCTGTTAAGCAAGCAGGGGATCTGGACAGAGGAGGAACATTTATCAATTCTCACCATAATAAATCAGAATCTATCCCTTGCTTCCAAAGTGGTCTAGATACAGAGCTAGCAAAAATTGCTTCTCAACTAGGTACCAGCCTTTCATGAGAAAAGGCAAGAACAATAGGGAAATATTGTTGGGAAATAAAAATCTGCCAGAAAGCAGCAGGAGAGCTGGGAGATGGAGACCTGCTCTCTCTGGGCTCCAGCAGAGCTCTGGAGATCGGGGATGTGAGCAGCTCGGCTGCCCTTGGTGCCCCTTGTGGGGCAAAGCCGCACCAGTAAGCCCAGTACGTCACCTGCTGATGGCAGCCCTGGTGGCAGATCCCTCCCGGCCTTTGTCAGGGGAGTTTGATTGCAGTCATGGCAACGCCTTTCCTCCAGACCAAAGTTCAATTATTTTACATTTTTATTACTGCTGCTGTTTGCTTAAAGTTTACCAGGATAGCGTTCAGCTAGCACGCAGAGCAGGTTCCAGAGAGCGAAAGGAGAAAACCTCACGCTAAGCAGGGCCGGAAGGAAGAAAATCCCCTGAACCCGTGGAAAATTTCTGTCTGCCAAAATGCCGACCAGGGAAAAAAAACTCATGTTTGGAGCTGCTTTTTTAACCAGTGTTTTATCTTTCGTGATCATTTGTGCCGTTCTCGGAACCCAGAGGTGGATCAGCAGCACAGTCGACTTTTCCCAAACAAACGGCACCGTTTCGGTGACCGTCACCTACGGACTTTTCAGCGGCACCTGTGCCCAGACCTTCCAAGCCGGAGTTCAGGTTTCAGACACTTCTTTCCAAGGTAAGCGGTGCGATGCCTGGCGACGGAGGCCGGGGGGCTGGTGGCACAGGGGCACCGTAGGAGCAGCCCGGCCTTCCTGCACCCGTCCGGGGCTGTAAGACATCGAGGGAACGCAGGGACACCTACAGAGCAGCTCGGGGATTTAGGTGATGTAAAATCAGACCCCGAAACAGCAGATAAATACTGAAGCATTCTTGCCGATAGCACCTTCTGATTATCTGCGACCTTAACCTACGCCTCTGAACAAGTTAAAAATACAGGGTAGGAACTCCGTGTGAAAAGGATTTTAATTTTCAGAAGCTCTAAGTGAAGAATAGGAAAGCAACACTCTATTAGCATTTCATTAAAGGATTACAAACCTAATTTGGTTTCCTCTAAATTTCATTATGTTAAATTAATTGTTTGATTTAAAACATTTTGCCACCTACGATCAAATTAGCATCATTTTAATAGAAGGAGGTTCTGAGAGGAACTGCTGAAGGGAGAAGAACCAAAGGTGTAAAACTAATTTAGACAGATATGGTGTTTATACTTGTGTTTGACCTAAACTTCAAGGAAAGTATTCCTTTTATTTCTTCCTTCAAGACCACCCCATTCCAGTTCTAAGTGATATTATTAAACTGAAGCATTTCATATGTTCAAAATGTATACTTGCTCATGTCTTTTTAAAAATAATAGCCTATGAAGCATGTAATACAACATAACTCGTCATCTTTTATAAGGCCTTGCTTCCCCCACCCAAGGCATAGTTTTCAGGTGACTCCTCATCGTCATGACTTTCCAAAAATATCCAGGATAAGATTTTGAATCCAGGCTATTAGAATAGCACTTCAGGAAAAAAAAAAAAAAAAGATTCAAGTTAAATGTTATCTTTTGTTGATATGTAACACGGCTTTTTTGTGCAACTACAGTTCTTGGTATTTATCCCCAGTGGTAAAAGTCTTACCAGAAGGAGAAAAATTAAAATGGTTAAATAATTAAATAGATACAAAGAGAACGGAACAATTGAGGGTCTAGGGAGGAGAGATGCTACACGGGAATAAAATAAAGGTAAAAAATAAGAGGAAAAGTAGAAGGGGGCTTACCTAGTGTGACCTTTGAGAAAGTAATGACAGAAGCATAAAAATCCTAGTATGTGGAACAAAACATGAGAAAAAGCAGAAGAGAAACAAGAAGTGATGCATACCAAATACAAACCGCAGACTTGATTCTGATTTCACACAGTTCAGCAAAGTTGCGTTTACACACAAGTAGCTCTGTCTATGTTAATGCAAGTATTCAAAAAGCCCAAAGGTAGATAAGCCTGGACACTTCTGCAAGGTTCAAGGATTTGCGCCCATTTTCTGTGTCTTTGCTGTCACACTGGGTTCAAAGCAGTAATGCCCACACACACCTCTGAAAGTGAAAAAAAGGCAGTCAAAAGAAACCTTACTACAAGAGTATATCAGATAGTTTTGAAATATGAGATGTACTTTAAGATTTTTTTTTCTTTTTTTTGGTAGGATGTAGTCCATCACTACGATCAAATAAACCATGTAGCTGGAGCACAGCAGATCTAAGCCTATGAAAGGTTCCCATCTCCCAGCTCTTTCCCACTGTATTTAGTACAGAAATTGTATCTGTAAAACAGGCACCCCAATTACCACAGTGACAGAGCTATACCATGCAAGCCAATTGACATTGTAACGATCAAATTGTAATGAAAAAACTGAGTATAGCAGTGTTCCTAGTAAAGCATATAGTGAATATTGAGATCACTGCCTAACAAATGTAAAATCACAAGTCATTCGAGCCAATGTATTTACAGTCATATCAGAATAATCAAAGTGATTTTTAGAAAAGCAAATATACATTTATAAAAATAGTTTATAGATGATTATATCTCCTCATGCCAGTTGGATCTAGCCCCAGACTTTGCTCCATGCAGGCGGGCTCTTGCTGATTTTAATAGGGTGCCATGTGAAAACAGGAGTCCACCCATGCAGAGCTGATGGCAGGGCGAGGATGCAGTCTGGCAGGAATTCGGGGCACGTGTCTTGCCTTTCCCTGCACAGGAACTAACGCCACCAAATCCCAGGGTCTGGGCACTAGCACCCTATATATTTTAACCACAGTTAATAACAAGCATCAGTAAAGGATTCAATTCTTGGCATGGTCTACATGCATTCGGTTGTTGGTGGTGATTTTTTCTCCAGATTTAATTTTTTGTGCTCTTCGTTTAGGAAATGTCATCGCAATTCTCACTTATAAGCCATTTATAGATGAGCAAATCAAGTGAGCTTCAGGAATTGCTAGTTGTTTTCAACAGCTGCTGAAAAAAATGCTTCATCCGTAGTCTAAATGCGGATTTGCCCGCATCCTTCCCCAGTTCAGTCAGGCATATCTTCAAGATAAAATAAACTCATTTAAAATTAATTCTTAGGCTCTACGCTAGGTATGATTGCCACTTTTTGTATTAAGTAGGATTCCAAGCATTCTGGAAACAGGAGAAATACTTCACAGAACTGCATGCATACATGCTGGTTTTGAATTGAAATAGCCAGGTTGTCCTAAGACAGTAGGATGTCCTTTAGTAAATGGATTGCCTGTACTATGGAGAAACAAATTGTCATGATTTCTCCACTCTGACATCTCGAGCAGCAGCAGGCAGCGTTATGAACACCCTTACACAGCACAGCATGAGCTGGCACTCAGCAAGCGTGCCCTGATGAGGTCTCTGGGTGTTTTCCAGATGGCACTTCCATATTTGGGTGTAAATCAAGGAGAATGAATGGAAGACACAAAATAAATACTGAAGAGTAATTCAAAGAAGATAAGTTGGCTATCTAGACTACTTGTTAGCAACCGTCCAGGTTGGCTACAGTAAAAGACCATATGAAAGCAGATTATCAACAAAGACAACAACACTCTTTTCAAAAACCACGCAATGAAAATAAATTTTTGAGCATAAAGATGAAAGACAAAAAAAGGAGTACAGATTCCACAAGTATACAGTGCCTGGACTGCGTGGCCAGGGCAGACCCTTTAACAGAGTGCCACAAGCGATCTTAACAGAGCAAGAAAATGACACAGCTGCTTCAGAGGCCCTGGGGATGAGCAGCATGATCTGGCCAAACGTAGATATTATTGAGTAGCGTCACTCCTTAGAGCCTTCATTAGCCTCTCTAGTCATTTGTCTCCGAAAGATACAACCTGTTCACGTAATAGGTTGCAAAAGGTCTTTTACAGCTGTGCTCATTTCCAAGTCAAACACATAAAAACGGTGAGCAAGGTGCAGGGAGCGGCACGCCCGGGGAGCCCGTCAAGCCAGGGGTCAGCTGGGCGTCAGCAACCAGCGAAACAACAGCACCCAAGGAAGTCTCGGAAATTCACTACAGCAGAGGGGAATCGATTCATTTTCTATCTCCTAAAAAAAAAAAAGTTTCCATCAGTTTCCAGGTGACCCATCAGTTTCCAGGTGACCTCATGAAAAGTAAAAAAGTTAAACTTTCTTTTTCTTTTTAATGAGCAATTCATTCTGTGTGATAAGTGATCACAGACCAGTGAAAGCTGCCAGATTTACACTGCTTCAAAAAGGCTTTAAGGCTGGCTTGAAGCCTTTAAGCCATTCACACATAGGTCACTAAAAGCTTGGGAAATTGAATCTGACCACACAAGAGTTACAGATGAAAAAAATAAAAAAATGATACAGAAATATAAGGAGAGATGGTTGAGGCAAAAACCTCTGCTTTCATTCTGGAATTAGGCTATTTTGCACTCATGCGAAGGTTATCCAGTTGTGGGTTATTATAGATCACATTTAAGTAGATCAACTACTGTAGAGTCCTCTAGTTCGTTTTATTTAGAAAAAAATCTTCCACCACAAAAACAACATTTTATTTAAAACCTTTAGAAGTCCTGGGCTGTTGCAGGCATGCCTGCAACAAGTGGAATCTGGCAAAATTACATCTCTTAAATTGCAGCTCATTGTCAGGGATGAATGAGATCAATGAGGGGGTGCCGTAGATGTAGCCAGTCAACTCTGGAGATGTTCTGAGTGATAAAATGAAGTGAGGCTGCCAGAGGGAAATTATCCACACCTGCCTGGTTCAGCTCCGGACCTATTCCTTGAGGTAGGCAATACCCCAGCAGCGAGGCTGCTTCAGCACAAGCACACGGTGCAGCTGGTGTTGTGCTCACCTCCTTTAATTGAGTGATGTCCCCTGAATGCCTCTTTCCTATTCTTCTAGGAGAATTGCTTAAATTTGCATCTGATTTCCATAACACATCCTTACCTGCCATTTGCTCAAACAGAAATTAACTTCTAAGAATAAAATGGTAAATGAGATAGAAGCTCTCCTTTTAATTTATTTCCAATAGCTCTTCTTTTTGTTCTGAGTGTTTATTTTCTTTTTATGTGCTCTTGTTATGTTTTTGTTATTTTCGCTGCTATGATTTCTCCAATTTATATGCTAGATGAATGCTGCAGTAAAGGCTTTGTATTAAAAGCAGCATAGAAGGGAAGTTTTCCTGTAGATGGCTGCCTATCACAATGCCTTTTGAACAGAGCATGAAAACACTGATGTCAAACTTGTTATAGGTTAAGGCAGCCACAGGCACATTATAGATGCCTATTCAATCTGTAAATTGAAAGGAAAATAATATATTTCAATGCAGCTATACTGCAATTACACTTTGAGTATATTGCACCCATATTTGTGTCTCTTATTATCAGCAGCATATCAAATAACTAGGAGGATTTAGGCAAAAATAATAAAAACGGTTACAGTCCTGGAGGGAGTGACGACTGTACGTGCTGCGCGCCTATGGCCAGCCGTGCATACAAATACAGAAACTGCCCTGGAACAGCAAGCACACGGAAAGCGCAACAAGCTGCAGCACGAGGCAGAGGAGCCAGGATGCTCGATGCTAAGGTGTGCAGCAGCTTCTCTTCACCCTCATGGGGGAGCAGAGCCCTGGATGCACCCGTCCTCCACAGATAACAAAAGGCAGGAGCTGCTCTTTTTTTTTTTTTTTAAAAAAAAGAGAATCAAGGAGGCATTCTCCCCACCCATTTATTTTCTGTGGGACATGACAAGAGACAGATCCAGCCGGGGTATGAAGAGCAGCTCAATGGCCAGCCATACCTCATCCGTCCACGGGTGGCCACGCTCAGGCACATTTGTCCTACAAACACACCTGACCCTGCCAGGCTAACAGCTTTACTGGACTTGTAGAAGCTGTTCCGTTTGTCAGATTTATTCCACTTGAGGGGACTGCTGCTACATTAAAAGGAAATAATCTACAGTTAGAGCCAAGTTTTAAATCAGGCATTTGTAGAAGTCACCAGACACCTGGGGGATGATGGGCAGGAACAGCTAGTTTCCTCATCAGGCTTACCATAAAATTTCTGTCGAGCTTTGTCAAGATGAAATATTCTCAGAAATAGTAGGGAAGAGAAGTCGGCTACCCAGCCCACTGCCCATGAAGTTTGTGTGCCAGCAGGATTAGCAGATGCACTTATTTCAGATGACGATACCTTCACCCCTCTGCAGCTTTGGGTTCATGCACTGTGCCAAACCTACTGCTCCTGCTACAGCTGGGTCTCTACAGCTCAGCCACTTCTCTGCTTATTAGCTTTTAATTACAACCAGCTATGTAGCAGTAAACCCTTAGCTCGCCGGGCACATTTATACACCCCAGGCACTGAATCTGTCCTCCTCTTGGTGAAGCTGGGCACCCAGCACTGAGCCGCTCTCTTTCAGTTGCAGAAACGCTGAACAGCACCAGAACGAAAGGCATCAACGTCACGATTATCGTGCTTCTGGTCCTCAGTTTACTGAGCTCCCTTCTGAGCTCAGGGTTTACATTCACCAACGCTGTGAGCAATCCCTACCAGACGTTTCTGGGACCCATTGGAGTCTATACCTGGAACGCCATAGGCGGTGAGTAACGTGTCCTGTATGGAGCACTTCCTGCGCTCTCTACAGATTAATACTATATCCTCATTGATCCCAAGGTTAAGAAATATATATTTAAAAAAAGAAACACTTGAAAATATGTTCTGTTCAGCCGGTTTTGTTTTTTAACCATATCTGCTGGGTTATCTTAAAGCTATATTTTACATACTGGTAAAACAGCATTGCTGTAAGCGATGGTATCAGCCAGCAGGAAGCTGGATTCGCTGGTAGCAAAACGCACAAAGTGATGCTACTGCACCTGTTGGGGTGTCACATCATTGCAAACACAACGCACATCAAGGAGAACAGAGTAAGCTGACAAACACAACGTTAAGCCAGAACAGAATTGTGTCCATGTATGTCGCTACAGCGCAATTTGTAACCTCTTAAAGACTCTATGCCACTGTTTTATGGTATTTATAGCGTAACTGTTCCTGGGTTACCTGCATTCCAAATTAGGCCTCTAAGGTCTAATCTGTGGGATGGATAATAGCTTCACTTCTGAAAAATGTGTTGAATCAAACACATCTAAACCAGCATTAACATCAAAGGGGAGGTGGTTAGAAGGGCAGAGTCACGGCAAAATTTATTTCCCTCTCTAAAAACACTTGCAGAGATCAAAATAAGTTTTAACATTCCCTAAGCAGAAAAAATGGTAGAGATGCTGAGCTGTCAGAGCCGTGAACTCTGCCAAACAGCTCCCTGGAGGTGCAGGCTGTCATTCAACCAGCAGGCTTGCATCTGGCTTCTCCTAATGCACCTTGCTACACTCTTCATCTTGCCACGGTAATGACTGCAGCTCTCACACTCGATTCGTCTCGAGAGGATTACGCTTTCCTCTAATACTAGGTTAGCACTGAGAAAAAATTCCTTTTAAGACATCTGATTATGGGGTCCTTCAGCACAGGTCCCTCAGGCACGCTCCAGGTCTGCGTGCCCACCTCACCTGCAGGCAGCTCGGCAGCAGGGCTGCGCACCACGCGCTGGTCCCCAAAGCCCTCAGTGCTCTGCCTTGGTCAGAATCTGACCTCAGGGAAAAGGGAATCACATTCAGGGATAAGAACAGCCTTAATTGTAGCAAGTACAGGTGTGAAAGCCACCCTGCTCCAGCTGCGACTAATGCAGCAAGCATATAAATATCGATGCTGGAACAGCTGGGGATGTCTTGAAACATAGTTTAAAAAAAAAAGAGAGCAAAAGCCTAAATTACACCATTACTCAACTTTTGGGACAGCCAGATTGGTGTCTCATCGCAGAAGGCGGCCCAGCTACCATTATATAGCATGGATCTGCAAGAATTGACCTGAAATGAAAGCTTGCCAAACGAAATATCAGTGAGAAAGTAAACCCACACATTGACTGAGGATTGTGGTTACTTTTTACAGCCCTCCAAGTGCAATGACCTGGAAGTGTATCCTACCGTGGGCATATTTTTTTTGAAAAATCACGCATCATTTGATAAGTATCTAGAAGGATCTTAATCTTGCACCAGATGGCCTGACATTCCAGTGTCCTCCTTGCAAAAACCTGAACCTCTGTGAGCAGGAGAACTGGCAGGCTGGTGCATCTGGAGGGAAGGAATGGAAATATTTTCACCAGGGTACAGAGATTGTACCTCTGCTAGCACTATGAAAGCAAATAAGTAAAAACATTATTTGGCTAAGTATATCAAAGTAACTGAACTCCATCTATATTAAGGCAACTGTAGGAAGTGGATACAGATCCAAGACATCTCATTTTGGCTCATCACAGTAGTTGAATAATTTGGGTAGGAAAGAACCTCAAGTCTCCAAGTCTAAGCTCTTGCTCAAAGCTGTGCCAGCACTGAACTCAGGCCAGGTTACTCAAGGTCTTAGCCAGTTGTTATACCGCATATTCCATGAATTTGCATTCATATCAAGAAGGCAACCTGCAAATCACCTAAGGGGTGAATATATTATATGCATCAGCACCAAATGCAATGGGGGGGGTGGGGGTGGGGGAAAGGACTTTACATAGCCTTATCTAAAGATAGTCAATAAGAATCCATTCATTTTAGCAGAAGATAGTTTCCAATGTCAAAACATCCACCCTACTAGATGGTACAGAAGTTCTTTAAATGCTCTCAGGTTTTATTAACAGAAAGTATTACTCTCATTTGTTCTAGTCCTGGCATTCTAACCAATTTAAGTTGAATCCTGACAAGTAGCAATTTATATAGGTACTTAATACAAATATTTATAACACATAATATTACGTTTCCGCCTCTAACATTTGCATTTATATTTTCTAGGGTTCTTCACGCTTGTAGTCATGATACTTTTTGCCGTGAACGTACAAGGCAACAACCTGTCTGTAGAGCTGGCCACCAAATGTGCTTCTATTCAATTGAATCATACCAAATCTGAACACAATTACGATTATTCCTACTGGATCCTGCTGCTTCACATTCTTTTTAGCTGTGGTACTATAGTCATCATTTGTTTCTACAGCTGCGCAAGGTATTCTAAGAAGAAAGAGCAGGAAAGACCAATTGAAAATGCATCAAAAGACGTCATTCTCTTCTAAGGATGTCACTGAAAAGAGGGTGTAAAAGAAAGTCTGACTATTTAATGTGGACAATCACGACCAATAATTTATGTACAAATTGAAGGTATGTGTATAGCTCAATTAACAAAATAGCCTGTTGCACCTGCAAAGCAGATTGATTATACCTTACAATGTTAGATGTTATAAGCAAACATGCTGCCTAGACGCCCCGAGCAGAAACACCAGAAGTGCCTGATGCCAGCGCCAGCCATCGGGCTGGGACTTGAGGCACCATACAGGGATTTTATTTTATTTTACCTTTATTTTTTAATTTTGCTGGAGGGATCGCTGCAAATGCACCTCTAGAAGGGAAGGAGCAGCGGCACGAAGAGCTGCCGGCCACTGCAAGCCTGAGGGGCCTTTGCAGCCATGGCCAGCCCTGGAGAGCCCCAGCACGAGGCCTTGGGGGCAGCTCGCTTCTTCATGCGCTGCCTCTGCCTGTCTGAAAGCCACGTCTGTGCCAGCCCTGCTGCTGCACAGCACGGAGCGGGTGTTCCCACCTCCTGCTTTTGGGATCTTCCGGGCCACAGGACAGAGCTGCCCTGCCTGCCTTGGCTGCACCGACACCAGCGCGTTGTGAACGCAGCTCTGCTTCGCCCTTTGGGTCCAAAGGTGAAGATCAAAGAGGCTGGATTGCGTTTGCGCTCTGGGACCTCAGGGGCAGAAGCAGCGCGAACGAGGAATGCTGGAGATAAGCGCTCACACGGTATCGGTGCTTCATCCAGCCTGCAGTTCTCGCTGCTATCCACTCCCTGCTCCGGGACCTTCTCCTGCAGTCCTTACTACACGTCCCTGGCAAACAGGGGTGGGCTTGCGGCCCCCTTTCCACCTGGACAAGCCTGTTCACCACCAGTCACTGCACGCCAAACCCCACAGGGGTGCGGCACCGACCCCTGGCCGGGCTCAGCTCGTTCAGAGCCCAGCTGGGGCGGCACAGCGCCGCAGTAGTGGGAGGACTGGCAACAGCCTAAACAAGACAGCGTAGCAGCCCTGTATCTAAGTCCTTCGTCTATAAAAACCTTAGCAGAACCTATTCATAGACATTTGATAACACAACCATAAAGTCCCATAAAGCCGCACCTGCGTTGGGTGGGGCTGGCTGCACCTGGCTGCTCTCCCACAGGCTGCGTTAGGCTGTCGTTTTGCCCCCATGGAAATGCCAAATAATGGGCTTTATTAGTGATTTATGGACAACTTTCTCATCCCTACGTACAGCGTAGCTGGTATATAATGCCTACACAACCATACATAACAGCAGAGCTACGCAGGAGGGGTGCGCTCCCATCCCACTATGCCAAAGGACATTTAGCAGACGAGAGCGACCTTTCCCTGGGCAGGGACACGGGGAGCACACTGCCGGGTGAAATCACTCTCAGCACACATGTTCCTGGAGACGAGCACAGTGCAGAGCAGTCAGCACCTTCTGCTCCTTTGCTCCATACCTCTGCAGCTACAAGAACAAGTTTTTATTGCACCTTTTTCCTTTACAATAGGATTTTCACAGTCACGCTTGGTGTCTGTCCTATGATGCCAGAGATATTCATAAAGGAAAAAATAGCGTCTCTGATGAGACTACGAGAAGATACAAGAGGCGACTTCTCACTATTTATGTCAAAAAATAAAGCTTCAGGATTAAAGTGCCCTATACTTTTTGCAGCTGTGCTCTTTGAAAGGAGTCAAAGCAGAGTGTCTGTTTTGTAAGCATTTGACTAAAAGTAAGATGAGGCAGAGTGGCGGGGGTATAAAAGAGGGTTTCTAAGACTTGAGGAGTGGGATGGGTCAATGCAATAAGCGATGTTATCTCCTCTCCACTGCTGACAAGAACCAGGCCTAGAACTGCTGTAAACATTTCAGTTAAAACCTCATATTTTGCACCCGCGAGCTAAACTGGCGGGAAGTCAAACATTTGCCAGTTTTGCTTTGGCTGCAAAAATTTTCACACAGTTCCAGCACGCATCTGTCACCGTTGCGCTACGCCAGCATCCATCACGCAGCACAACTACGCTCGTATCAGGCACTGGCTTGGAGAGAAATGAAGTTGTAGCAGAGTAGTGTCGGAGGGGAGGAGGCTCCTGCTCTGAAGAGGAGCGGCTCACCATTGCTTCGGTGCTTCTGTCATACTGAGGTGCTGTCTGCAATGGAAGAAATGGGAAAACAGAAGCGATTCTTTTATTTAAATGTTCCCATTTCTGGGTGCCTGCTTGAACTGGGTGCTGAGGAGGAGGCACAAACCATGCGGGTCACGGCACAGGTGAGCTCACCCACAGCAGGTGACGGATGCAGAAAAGCACTGCAAACTTCTCTTTCTGTTTCCCCAGAGATGCGCTGACAACCCTGTAAGGCAGCAGTGAGGTGCTGGGCTGAATGGGGGCTGTGCAGGATGCTGAGGCACGAGGAGAAGCGCTCCCGTTTCTAAAGAGGCCACAAGTGTCAGCTGTTGGGTAAACTGCCTGGATTTGAAAGCACCTGCTCCAAGATAAATTACAAAATATGAGCCCTCGGGAATAAAGTTGCTTGTGAGAAGAGAGCAGAGCACACAGCTCTGCGTGGAGGACTGACACGCAGCACACATACTCGTGAGGAAAAAGCAAGAAGTCAAACAGTTTAGGTATCCATTTCCTGCATCAGAGTTTAGTAAGAGGAGATTATGCATGTCCTTACAGCCCACTGCTACCAGATAAAGGACAGAAAAGAAAGAAAAAAAGAATGCAAAAACCAACCTCGCATTTTGCTTTTAGGATATCAGAAAGAAACTGGTCTGGCTCCTGCCACCCAGCCAGCCTTTGAAATGAATGGAGCTGCATTCAGCGCATTTCTCCTCCTAATGAGAACAAATCCTGGCAGTTTACCCTTAGGTTAAAAAAAAAAAAGGCAAAAAGCTTGCACTGTCAGCTTGATGCACTCCTGAAAGAAAAAAAAAAAATCAAGCTCCCATCTTATCTAAAACCAGGGTAATTTTACCCATTCATCACTCACCAGCAGTTGAGGCCAGGAGCTTTTGGCCAGGAGCAGCGTCTGGCCAGGCCCTGGGAAGGCTCAGGGATGGGGCTGGGCAGGGCTCCGGGTGGTGCTGAGCACAATGCCAGGCACACCCAGCACCACGCCTGCTGCCAGCGGGATCCTGCGACCCACCGCAGCTCATGGAAGCCCTGCCGGGAGCATGGCAGCTGGAGAGGAAGGAGGCGAGGAGCATCCAGCGAGGCCTCTGCCCCTCCTCTGACAGGCATAGCAGGTCCCTTTGCCTCCTTTATTTGCCCAAGCAGAAATCCACAGCAGCCCCTTGCCCCTCCATCCCCACCAGATACTCTGATACCCGCACGTCCGTGCAGCAGCAGTGGCTAAATGAGTCACCCGGGTGCTTCTGCTACAGCGGTCACAACCAAAACTCCTAACAGGTATTAAAATAGTCAGATACAACATTATCTGGTCAGGAGTTCCCACTTCAGAGGCCGTCTCCTATTTACCCGAGATCTGTTTTAGCTCTGTGGTTCACTCGAAAAGTTTCAGCTTGCATAACAGTTGCACCAAGCTCAGCAACTGCAGAAATGCTGAGAAGCAGCAGCTTTTCCTTTGAAAACGTGGAAGATCCACGATACCCAGTAAATTGTCAGTTACCTTAATGATTAGCAGCAGCTGAAAACATTTAATAGCACACACCACAAACCTCACAGCAGGCAAACGTAATAATTTTTGATGTCGGAATATCTACTTGACAACACGGCAGAAGCTAGTTAACTTCACAATTACAGAAAAAAAAGAGCCAGCACGGCTTTGCTGTTAGCCACAGGCAAAGCAGCTCAGTCAATAAAACCAATTCCTGTCCCCCAGGAGCAATTCTGCTAAAGAGTCATCCGGCTCACGCTATTTAAAAATCTCTGCTCGTGGGAGAGCTGCCAGAATTAACAATCAATGTTCTAAATCAAGCGCGGCATCGCCGACGCGGTAATGATTTTTATTATAGAAGTATCAGAGAATTAAAAATAAATCTCTCCCCCAGCCCTGGGGCCGTACAGCAGGTCTGGACAGAGGAGCCTGAAGCCAGCACAGGACGAGCAGCAGCGTGCCCCAGGGATGTTGGCTTTTGCCAAAGTGACGGGGGGCAAAGCACACGACCACAGCTTTTCCTCTGAGCATCCTTTCTCCGAGGGAAGTCTCTGTGACAGCTTCCCAAATACAGGCCGGCTCAAAGCATTTTTGCATGAAAACATACAGGAGAGCTTTAGACTGACGCTGATACAAGCATTTTATCCTTGTGGTAACACATATCAAACACCAGGTTGCAGTGCCTGGCGGGGTGTGAGGTCCCTCTGGAGGGGCGCTCTGCTGCAGAAACCCCAGAGAAACCCCCTCTTGGGAAAACGTACTGCAAGGACACAAATCTTTTACCTGGATCAAATTTAAGTGTCCCTTTTCTGGATTTTTTTTTTTTTCCAATCAGTGCTTCGAGATCAGCTCTCCTCTCTGCTCCTTTACCTTTGAGGGCCTCTCAAGTTATCCTTCGGGGAGGACGCTGTGGCACCGCTCGCATCACAGTGCAGCAGTGCTGGGGACAGGAGGAAGGACCTGGCAGGTGCGAGCATCTCAGCTGGGTAAGAGACCTTTTCAAACTGAGATCAGCGTCAAAACGCAGCTCAAAGGAAGGAAACCTGCTTAAAAACAGGCTCTGGACAGGCAGTGAGACTGAGACCTTCCTGCTCTTCGCAGCGCTCCCCACGAGGGGCACGGCTCCCAGCAGAGCCCAGCCAGCTGCCCACTGCTTTGGGGGCTTGGATGAACAAACTGCAAATCCTCGAACACGGACGTGGCGTGAAACTCACTTTTCTAGGCGACAGGCTGCATGTGGTGGTGACAAACATTTCTACGAGCAGTCCCGACACACTCTGTTAGGGAAGCGAGCCTCCCAGCATCACCAGGCTGCTGCTGGAGCTGCGCATCTGCAGTGGTCAAACTGCACCAAACCACAGGCCTGCTGGTAATATGCATATTTTTTTTTTTAAAGGAATCATCACCCAAAATTAGTGTGAACAGACACATGAGCCATCTATACTAGATTAGACTACTTTACCCAGATTTGTCATTATTCCACATCAGAGTCACAGACTCCTAGCTGCACCCAGCACGAAGGGTGCCCCTCCACCCGCAACACACCTCATTTCTGCCAAAAGACACATATCACTAGACAGCACTAAGCAGCAGCCGTGGTACTTTTCCATGACACAAGCATGTTACACTTACACTGAGATTTTTCTCTCGATAAGCATCTCAGCTAACACACAGTTCCCCTTTGAGATGGGCACCATAAATGCCTGAGTGGGTATACAACAGCCCATCCAAACACAGCCATGGATTTACAAACTTTTATTCTACATATCCTAATCCCCAGACGTGCCAGAAATAATATAGTTGACCATCGCAGAGCTCATACTTTTAAATATTACCATTCAAATTCTGCAATTTATGCCAAAAAACAACCAACTTCTCTTATAGGAAAAGGGTCTGAAAAGCAAGGGAAACGAAGCCCACAAAAACAGCATTCTCTGCAATAATCCCGGACACAGAGAGTTATCTTTTCCTGCCCAGCCTGTCCTCTCAGGCAGCTGGGCTCTGCTCCTGTGCCTTGCAGGAGCCCTTTGGCAGGGGACCGGGGGCTGCCCCCAGCTGCCCACCGAGGACCTTCCCCGCTCTTCGCCTCGGAAACCATGAGAGGGCAGCAGCCTCCTTCCGAGGAGGAAATACCTGCCTTTTTTTTTTTTTCCTTCCCCTTTCTGCTTTGTTTTTTTTGTCTTTGTGTGTACATTTCACACGTGCACTCCGAGACAAGAAAACAACAGAAAAGCGTTCCCCAAATGGCACACTGGTTTTAGGTGCTCCGCTCGACCACCCCATGGATCTGTGGGCACCCTGGAACAATCACAACAGGTATAGCATAGACTGATGGCTTGCTTATACAGGACCCCTGGAAAAAAGTTTTCTTGGCTACCTACCAGTATTAGAAGAGAGAATTACCAAAACAACCAAAAAAGAAAAAAACAACAAGACGACAAACAACGATGCACGTGAGCCTGGGAAGCAATTCAAAGCCTCTCAATCAGAGCTGATGGTGTGAATTCTGCAGAGCTAACAAAGCTATTGATTAATGATGGTTGGGAATATAGAGTGAAAGAGAAAACGGGATTTCATCCGGTCCCAGTCCTCAAAGTATGGTTAAAAATAGCGTTTTGCAGAGATTACCAAGAGAATGTTCATTTATATTTCTCGACAGCATCCCAAATAAGAATAAAACAATATTGCTCAACACTATTTTCCAAATATTTATAGTTACCTTGTGGGTATAGGGAAGAGAAGACATCCATGACCACAGGTGGGGTGCCTCTCCCATTCCTCATCTTAGACTTTTAAGAAAATTATGCATAGTGGAGTTGTATTATGCTGCCACTTGCATGCACTTTCTAGTGATGAAGTAAACTTTTCTGATGAAGAAATATCCGCTTTTCTTGGATTAGAAAAAATCAAGGACATTTAATTTCCAATTTTTTTTTTTAGAACTTTTCTGAAACTACCCCAAATCACAAGATTATGAATAGGAAAGAAGGCCAGCCCTTAGCCCCTGTTCTTTGTTTTGGTTTTGCATGTGATTAAAAGGCCAACTTAAAAAAAAAGTTATAATTTTACATTTTTCTAAGTTTTCTGACCAACTCCAGAATTCTGATGGATTTTGCTAATGATTAGATGTGCTGTGTGTATATATTTTTCACATGATACATATTTTTTGTGAAGTATTTAAAGGAAAAATTTACCCTAAAACATATTTGAGGTAATTTTTCAACACTGTTTTTGATATACTTAAAAATGTGGTTTAACTACTGTTACATTTAAGTCAAGTTTTCCTTACTCAAAAAATAAAAATATCCTGGGGTGCTTACGTTTCCCCAGGTGCTGAGGATTTGAGTGGTCTCTGCAGAGCAGCACTTCTGCAGCAAAATACGTGCTGTCCCTTCTCCTTTCAGTGTTGGAAACCCTGCAGCGGTGACCAAACCAACTCTAAACAGTATTTGGACCATTTATTTTCATGCACATTTTTTCATGTTAAGGATCAGATCAACCTTCCATTGCTCATCTCCCAGTGCTCCCATCTGTCTGGTGGGACTATTTGAGAAGTTACCATTTGAGAAGTGTCATTCAGTGCAGAGAACCCAAAGTGATGGGAAACGCTCACCGACTACTGCGGATCAGGGCAGTACATCAACGTGCTGGTGCTCGGTCTGTCTACAGCCCCAAGGTAACTGTCAATGCTAATAAAGCCACTCAAAGATGGATGATATCCTAATTATAGGAGCTTCAAAGGAAATCCCTAATTATAACAAAACTACAGCTTAATTTCCTAAGGTCTTTGGGGTTTAACATACATATTGCCTTCTCCTGCCCATGCTCTACTTATGTGCAGTTTCTGGCCTTCCTTCTCCATCTAAAGACTCCATTTATGAAATGCCATGGCAAGGAGGAAACAGAAGCATTTAATGTAATGTGCCAAGAAATCATGGGTTCATATTTAGTCACACCTCCCCCCCAAAAATTTAGTAAATCTGGTGAATTTCACTGCCAAATGCTTCAGCAGAAACTGTTTTAGCAGTGGCTTTTGACAGCAGTTTCCCAGCTAGCATAGACTACGTGTACAGGTTAGATATGCTCCCTCTCAAAAAAAAAAAGAAGGGATGCATTACTGGAACGGGTTCAGAGAAAGGCAACGAGGGTTGGAAAGCATTCTTGCCTGACCAGTGACTAAGGCAGCCAGTGCACAAGCTGCCAGCTGGGGCTGACAGCCACAACCCATGCCCACGTTTAGACACCCTACTGGTGTAGGCTGGAGCACCAAGTGGAAAACAGGGTAAAGTATAGGACCAAAAGTCTAGACGTGGTGTAAAGTCTAGGTGTAAAGGGTGTAAAATCTGGAAGCCTGTCCCCTTGTGAGCAAGACCCAACACACTATCTCATGGGACAGAGAGGAAATGTTCTTGCAGCCAAAGCTGAAGATCAATGCCAGCTGGTGGCTTCACCAGCAGTTCCCAGCTAGGGAGTACGCCCAGAGAAGTTAAAACCTGGATTTGTTCTGCTAAGGGGGCTAGAGACAAGCACCAGGACCTCATTCTCAGTCTGGTTTGGTGCCTGAATGAGCTGTGGGGTCAGCAACACACATGGATGACACAGGGCACGGGGGGGTGCCCCTCTAATGGCCCCTGTCCTGGTGGGAGCCTCCCACCACCACATTAGCCCCAGGACTGCCGTAGCTCCACTACTCACACCTGCTAGCACTTTGAACTGCCTCTTCAAAAAGGCCTCTTCCCAAATCTGTGACTTTATTCTTTGTGACACAGAAACGCATTAAAGCAGTGGCTGAAGTCTTCCTTTCCCAGGGGGAGCTGCTGGGTCTGGCTGGGGAAAAGAGTTCCGCTGATTTTATACAAAGCAATTGGAAATAGGGAAGAATAGGAACTTTCATTGTCCTTAGTGGGCTTTGAATGAAGTTGTGAACAAACTAACATGATGATAACATGGGTCTCAATGTTTACCCTGCAAGCAAGGGATCAGGATATCTTCACTAATCTTGTCTTCCTTTCCCCACCTCCACTTAAAGATAACATGGATTAGAGAGACCCAAGAGCAGTTTTTTCTTCAACTACCAAGTTCTTGAGAGCATTCGTGCATCTGTGTGTGTGTGTTGGGGAGGGAGGGAGCTACTTTAAAACCTACATTAAAGTCATCTAACAGTACTGAAAATCAAGCACTTCTGCACACACATCAAATTGTTGCTACAACACTGATACACTACTGAATTAAAAAGCACAAGAGCTTAAGCACAGCAATAAGTAAAGTGATTATAGCTGTGCCATGTTTAGAAAACCTCAAAGTTATGGGCATTGCAAATTAACCATAGTCAAGACTTTCAGTAATACTTGCATATAACTACTGTTATCAGAACTAGATATTATAAATACATTACTATTAGCCAACACTAATACATTAGACTTATTGTTTAGAAGACTTGTTAGTAGACTTATACGTTTAGAAGATCACAGGATGACCACACTCAGAGGTGATCCACATGAAGCTCAGACAAGCTCTTCAGGACATGCTGTCATATTAAATTTTGCCTGCATCATAGCTCAGGAATACCTGGGCAGAAGGTGTTTGCAGACATCGTAGCCCACCCTTGTAGGAGCCCTGGGACTGCACCCCAAAAAAAGGCGTGAGTTTTGAAAATAGCCAGCAGAGGCATTACACCAGAACTTAGCAGCAAAATCAAGAAGAGAATATTCTGCTTGTACAATTAGTTAAAAATGTTTCTTTTCTGCTACAGGCAAGCTACAGACTTAATGCTGATTCTCTCAATAATTATCATTAATTTTCCCTATTTTACATCACTTCAAGAAAACAAGCTACAAACACCCTCTACTTCTCAGTTTTGCAACTTACTCATTTTTCTACAGCTCAGTCATGACAACTGTTTTTATGCATAGCTATGAAGCTAATACATAAACATCGATCTGTTAGTATTTGCTCTTGTAGAGGCGGTTTCTACCTCTTTTTACAGTTCTGAAACATGGCCAATGACAATGCTGTAGCGGGAAAAGGACAACGTATTGCTATACAACTACCAAATTGTTGCAAGTCAAGCCTTCGCAGTTGTAAAATAAAACAGATTACAGTGTTGAGTGACAAAGATTGAAACCTGCATATCTTCTATTCTTTCTCAGCATGAGAGAGATGACTCATTTGTAAGAAACAAATCTCCACTTCCCAGTAGGTGACTAAGTCTGGAACTTCACAAATGCTCCTCTATTGGAGAGTTCAAGATATGGGCTTAGTTTTCTTTCAGTTTTACACACACGATTTGTACCTTTTAGAATGTGGAGATGTCTCTGCTCTGATGTCTAAATCAGAGACAAAGAGCTTGTAGTTAAGGCTCTGGTCAAGGTCCTGGAAACACGGGAGCATCAGATGCGATCACTACTCTGCAAAGTGGTGCAAAACTTCCAGCGGTGAGGCTGAACACTTGGAAACCACAGTCCGGGTTATAACCATATCATACTCATAGGCAGTCACATCAGTGGTTCCAAATACTGAATCCACAAACTTATTGAACTGAGCCAGGCAATTATAGCCTATAAATTCAGCACTGAATTCATCAGAACACATCACAGGATGCATTTGCCCTGATTTGTATGCCGTGACCATATTACCAACAGCTGCTTTCTCTTGCCAGGTTATCATCACACATTTGTGTCCATAATACACTTGGAGAATACAAGTTGTTCCAGCCCAGACCTGTTTTGAAGGAGAGGGCATTCACAGACATGGACTTTCAGCATTTTCAGCATGTGTGGAAGAGTCTGGAGCAACCAGTAATCTGCATGCACTAAATGTAGAAAACCAAAACAGCCTCATTTTCCACAGCGGCCTCAAAGGGGAAGAAGGTGTGGGGGCTTTTTGTTTGTTTGGGGTTTTGAAAATTAGTATTATTTTTTTCCCCCGATGTTTCTAGAACTTGAGCTGTTTTCTTTAGTTTCAAACAATTTGTTTAGATGTTCATCTTACAGACCACAGTTTCTTTGAAGAACCTGAAAGGCTATTTAAGTAGATGCAATATCTTCCAGAGACTTTGGACTCTGAAAAGCAGCAGATCCTGTTCCCATGCTTTCCTCATCACTTTACACCTGGGTACCTTCCCGTATGTGCAAGACAACAGAGGCAGTGCCCGTAATACACGTGTTCTTCCTGCCATCCTCTCTCACCAGCAGGAAAAATCCCCTCCCTGCTCAGCACCAACTGCCTTCTCATACATTCCCCACTTACCCCTCACTTCTGTCTGATGCCAACACTTTGGGGTTTGCAGTGTAAAATGAAAAACCCCAGTATTGCTGGGGTTGTGTTCCCATCCCCTGTGTGGGGAGGGTGGACCAGAGGCACTCAGAGGACATGCCGCTTGCCAGGACCAGCAGCACTGCAGCCTTCATACCCGTATCTTAAGGGGATGTTTTTACCAGAAATCTGTAAGAGACAAGTTTTATGAGCAAACCCCTGCATTTATCAGATTTAACATTCTGTCTGTGGGGAGGAAACAACAGCAAAAGATGCTAAAGAAACAGCATCATGCTATAGACTACAGGTTATGTGCTAGCCATCATGCTGCTACCAAACCTCCGCCGGCCAAGGGAAAACAAAATAGAAACCACAGTGAGGTATTCACAGGAATAAATCTGCTGGTGTCTGCAGAGATCGGTGAAGTCTGAGCTGCTAGGCAAAAGACACTTCTCAAGTAACAGTTTCTAATTTATAAAGGTTGCTCAGACCATAAGTTGCCATTTCCCTGGCATGGCATCTTACCTGCAACACAGCCGTAGAGGCTGATGAGAAAATTGACAGCTCATATTCATCCATCTTCATTTGTCTGTCCCGATTGTGGGGAGATAAGTAGGGCCCCATTTCAGAGCGCTGGCTTTTACTCCCTGATACCATCTTGGAGGTTACTCACCTCCACCCCCCTTTGCTCCACTTCCCTCAGTCCTGGCAATATGCGTTGAGACATGTTCAAGAGACCAGAGCTCCAAGACTTCAAAACAAGGTTTTGTCCTTCCAACAACTTGCTGGACATGAAACTTTCACGGAAGAGATAGAAATAACACCACAAAGGGGTACCATTCAAGACAAAGTTTAAATAGGCACATCACTTAAATTTTGAATGGGATTTGCAGTCTCTTGTTGCAGTGCTCCCTGCAGATCAAAACTATGGCACGTTATATTGATTTTAATAACACCTCTAGCTTTAATATGAGATAATGAAAGAAATAAGCCCACAGAAGTCAAAGTGCTCTGCAAGCTGGCTGCAGCATAACGATGTGAATGGATGCCTGAGGGTGACTATTTCTAATCTGGAAATAATTCCCATTACTGAAAGCAAAGAAAAAGGGTTACTGAAAAGCACCTATAGCTCCTGGTTAATTCTGGGATACCTTTATGAAACCCAGGTTGAAAATGCTTTTAGGCAGCTAATCAGTGACCAGCATGACAAGTACAGGTAAGGCTGGTAGGAAGCTACAATATGTCAGAGTATCCAAGCCTTTAATCAGAGAGGAGTGCAACACATTAAAGAAACTATGGTATAAAAGGGAATTGAAAAGGATAGGGGTTTATTTTATTCACTGACTCCTTTTTTAAAATAGGTCAGTGACCTTTTCTGTAGATACTTCTCTTCATCCTCTGTAGAGGCAAAAGGACATTACAACTTATTCCAAGAAACATTCCCTGGAATAGACTTGCAAGAATAAACACCAGAATTTTAATTGCTTGCACTGGCTGTCCACAATAATTTCAAGAAACATAGTGTCTCTATGAAGCCAGCAAGTGCCACCCATGCACTCGCAAGGATGCAGAAACCTACATTCCCATGTATGCTGTTGTCTGGTAGTTTGGAAGAGACAACTTTTGTACAGACAAGTATTTTGCATATACGGACTGTTGTCAAATGAAACTGAAGGCTGAATCTGGTCATGTATCCTGGGAGGTTTTCCTCTTGCAAATTCCAAGCAGCTGTAGCTACTTGTTAGCATTCATTAAGACCAAGAGCACTCATCCTCATCTGCGGAACAGCTTGAAGCCCAAGGATGGTTTTATTTCCCCAGGTTGAAAGAAAGAGATCCCTCTGATCTGCTGGTGCAGTGGAACTGATTTAATTACAGCTGCGAAAAAAACACTTACAGAGCATTCACGAGCTCGTTCTCATCGCACAGCAAACCAAGACATATCAATAAATGTGGGACATATCTGTGAATGCACTTAAACATGCCCAGGTGGCGCAGACTGGTGCTCATGTCCAGGGGCAGCTGGCAGGGCCTCCTCCCCTGGTGTCAGGTGTATCGCTGATCAATGGCAGGGAATGCGCCTGGGGGCTGCTGCTTCCTCCAAATCCTTTTTAGAGGAAGATATTGAAGCCAGTGCATTCCTTCATAGAAATGGCAGGCAAGCCTTATTTTGAAAGTCTAGCCAATAAAAGGACTCAATTTGTCAGTGTCAGAATGGGGCAATGATCTTTTCCCTTTGAGCAGTAAAAAAAGCTCCCAGGACCTAATGGTGCTTGGTGCTGAGACATGATCAGATGGAAGGAGCCTCTCCATTTGAAAGCAGATCTCGTTTTAAAAGTTAGTCTTTTTAGGCAGGGTATGGCAAAGTTACCACGAACTATATGTTATAGCTCAGAAAGCGTTCACAAACATTTCCAACAAGTCTGTGAACTAATAAATGGGGTAAAACTCATGAAAAATCATTAAGTATAGTTTTCCTGGCATTTCAAGCTCAAAGCTTGTGCGTCTTACATCTTTATGCTGGCAGTCACACTGCTTACTGTTTTATTTCCCGTGTACCTAGCGAGTCTGACACCCATACCCCCATTCTGAAATTCTGAGTCCCGGCACCGTTGTTAAAATGGAGGAGAGCACGAACCAAGCCAGATGTGGTGTGGCAGAGGTGGGAGAAGGCCTGCTGGCATCCGGACAAGAAGTGGCAGCTCAGAGAAGGCCAGTTCTGCCCAGGTGGTGCTGAGAGCTGCTGTTCATCCACCTCCGGTTGTGAAGTTCCCCAGAAACCTGGCGTTGGGTCTTCGGACCCAGAGCTGTCCTCCTTCACCTGAAGGAAACCAAGTTGAATGTCCCTCCTCCCGCTGGCATCTCCATGCCAGATAAACATCACAAACAAAAATCAACGGCTCAGTTATTACCTGAAACGAAGAGCAAAACCCCAATGGTTCACATCCAACATCAGGATTTTAGAAGACAACACTGGTGCATTTAGAGAAATGCCTCACTAAATATCTTAGGCATACTGGCCAGAAACCCCAGAGAAATGAAGCACCTCTGGAATACATCCAGGTACCTTTAAGGGGATAGCAGGCTCCTGCATTGACATTAGAGCTGCAGTCTACTCCAGAGGAGCTCTTCAGAGAGCAGGACTATTTTGGGGCAGTGCAATGAGGCAGTACTGCTTGGATGAGTGCCCTGGTACATTCAGGACGTTTGCAGAGTAGCTGTGATTGAGTTTTATAAAGACAGCCTAAAAATATAACATGTCTAGAAATTACTACAAAATTTACCAATTGGCATATGATTCAAGTAGGTCCCAAGGAACTCAAACAATGGGGTTTAAAGCCTTGTTCTTCTCTGCCTGCAGGAATCTCTGGTGAATGCAATAGATATGACATGAAACAAAGAATAAAGAGATCATAAAGGTCGCTGAGGTCTAGGGAAGAGGTGAAAGAGCACGTGAAATTATAAAAGGGAGCAGAAGCATGGAGGAATGCCATAAGGTCAAGGCCTGAGGATCACTGCAGTAAGTGCTGCCCAGCAGAGCACTGCTCGCAAAGGATGGATTAAGTATTTTAACTATGCACTGCCAGAGGCTGTAACAAGGATTTGAAGTTTCATTAGCCTACAGTCTATACTTTTCTTTAAAGTCTTTCTTGCTACGCTATCCAACATTACCCAGTCAGTCTCAAACCGAAAAAGCCTGTGATAGATCACGATCAGATGGAGAAACAAGCCTTCTCTGCAAGTCCTGCGGGTCTGTGAGAGCTTCAGCCCTGCTGTTGCCTCAGTTGCTGTGGGGATGCACATCTGCAGCCCGCCCAGGGCGGGTGGCTCCATGAACGACCAAGCACACGCGGTATGTGCAGTCACTGCTTGCTCCGTGCACAGGCCAGCACGGCGCTTATACTTTATGCCTCAAGTTTCTTTGTGACAGAATGGGAGAAAGACAAAATTATGAAGTGATTCAAGTAACTTTTACTGAAGACTCCTTTCCTTTCTCTAGGATATTTCTATTCAAGGCACTGAGTAATTGCTTGCTCTCAGACAACTCCTGGTTTACTAAAGGTTTTCTTTGATTCACAGTTATCCGGCCAGCTACATTATTCAACTTCTTTCCAAGAACTTCTTTCTGTGGCCTTTATTTTCTCCACTGTAAATCTAAGTGTACACTGCTTCAGTGTCCACCAGGGACTTCTGAACAGTCACTGGCAGGAACGTGCAAACCAGACTTCAGGTCCTTGCCCAGAGCCGTATCAGGAAACCA
>NC_139727.1:37190668-37232572 GCF_964211835.1 Anser anser | reverse complement strand
GTGAAAATAACTGGAGAACTGAGCCTGGAAAGCCAGTCTATAATTTTTCTAAAGCAATACAAGTGTTCTCTGGACCTTGTTTTCTAGCATAGAGTTGGATGGGATGCCTGCCCTGGCTAAACCTGCTCCCACTGAAAGAGCAAACCAGAGACCAATGCTGAGTGCTTTTGGAAAGTGAGGTTGTATTTTTTCTTTTCATTTGGGATATGTGCAATGGGACTCAGGAGAAGTCAAAGCCAGACTTTCATGCAACGACTAGGAAGTGAAACAAGAAAACACACAACCAACCAAAATATCCTCGTCTAAAACAATTCTAAAAGGGGAGAAGGGGTGTGGGGGGGTTGTTTTCCTGCAAAGCTGTTCCTTGGGCAGAGAAACAGACCAGACAGGATGGCAGAAGCTGGGGAAAAGGACAGGTATCCCACACCAGGAAGTCCACGGAGGTCAGCAGAATATATCAGTGATTATGTAGACAGATCGACACACCAACCTGGCAGAAATAGTTCACAGAGCTTTCCTATGAGATAGATAAACGTTAAGAATCATGCAGTGATAGCACTGCCAACCTTCAAAAGAACAGAAAACCCAATTAGAGAAAGAAATGGCCTAGGATAAGTCGATTCCCCTGATGAAACGTACAGCTGCCTGTGGAAATTATATGCATGAAGGTTAGTGGGATAATATTGTTAACTTAACCTGCCTGAACACAGCTTCATAGAACTTTGTTTTTTATTTGTTATTAAGAAAAATTGCAGCTGAGGTTTTTCCTCTTTCCTTGTAGTACTCAGATCTGTACAATTGAAGTGCTTAAAATGACATTTATATGACTGCTAGCAATGGTTGATCAGTTAGTGTGACATGGTACAGATAAAAGCTCCAATTAGGCCTTAACTGTTTACTTAATAGAAAGACCTGTTAGGAACAAGAAGGATTGCCTGTTAGCAGAAGAACAGAACTTTTTCACGTGGCAGATTATCAGTATTCTTTAGATTCACACATAAACAAGGCTGAAATGCAATTACATTTTCCACAAGGACCAAAATGCTTTTAACCTTTTTGAGGTAAAAAGAAAAAAAAAATGCTGAAACTGCTGTTGAAGTAGGTCCAACCAGATTCTTTTTTATTTTTTAAGTTTTTGTTTCATTTTAATAATGGTTTAGTCTGTTTCACAGCCTGTGGCCTCTTCAAACCTGTTACTTTTAAAGATATAGCAGATGCTTCCTAAATGGAAAGGAAATTGTAATGATGCAAATCCCTATTCACATGATTTTCCAAATAGGTTTGAGCACTACAAGCTGTATAGGGCAGGTGGGGTAGTGTTACTGACAACCAGAAAAAGGTAAACTTGAATACAAATAGACAAATCAAGCACACGTGCTCGTTTGAAAGTTTGTAGTCAGCTCCCCAATCTGCATCTGAGAAAATAACCTATTATCATCACTGAGTGTCCTTCTCAGCATCAGAAAGCTAGAAATTAACTTAATTGCTGAACTGCACCTAGAATCAGCTGCTTTGAACGTTACAATTTGGCTTTTAGTCTCATCAAAATTCCAAATATGTTAAAATTCTAATTTGCAAATGTGCTAAATTAACACTTTGAAACCACAATATTTAACCTGTTGGCTAATCTGATGTCAAGTGAAAACAAGTCAAACAACATGGAAACAATATACAAAGAGCCATGGCAATTTACCTAAAAATCTTTATTCTGGGGGTGCCATGAGGAGTTCTGAAGTTTGGATTCATTACAAGCCCTATTATGTCTTTCCTCCTTCCCCTCCTAGAAATTCATAGATATTATTCTGGATAAACGGGAGCTTTCTATATTCATGAGTTTGTTAAATCACTGTGCACTGTATAGCTGGCCATTGGTGATACTGCCAGAACTTCTCGCATTCTTCTTCACTTTCTCCTTATTCTCAAAAATGAAAAAGAAATAATGGGGCACTAGTGAAAATGTTACTTTACTTAGGCTGCTTATTATTTCTGTTTCTTTGTAATATTAAGATCTTGTAGGGAGCAGGGAAAAGAGAAATTTGGCTTAAGGCTTTTGACAAACTTTATCAAAAACTGCTCAGAAGAAAAGGCAACAAGAGACAAGAGGCAAAATATTACCCTGGATTAAAAAGTAATCTGCACTGATCAGGTTCAGAGAAATATCAGAGAAACATAGCAAGTAGATAAATTGTCTACATGACAGCAGTGACAGGCAGTGTTGACAAATGCCAGGCAGAGGCAGAGCTATTTGAACTCAAACACAGAATTTTCTGTAATCGCATACCTTACACACAATTACCTGTGTTATAAAAAATAAAAATCTAGGCAACGCACAGTCAACAGTGGTGCTACAAAACAGTTGTACAGAAAATCTCTGCTCCTTTCTGTGCAGTTTCAACTTTGCATTTGCAAATTGCTGGCATACCTGGTACTATAGATGGGCTGTAAAGGAATGATACAGAAGACACTGACAACAAAGACATTGTACAAACCGATGTGTCATTGACATTTAAAACACAGTATAGGTTCCTAATCGCTGGATCTCAATGTAGATTTAGCAGATACTCAACACACTAAAATATGCTCAATAATTTACTAACATCAAGCTTGCTGACTCTGTATTGAGCCTCACGTGAGCCGGAACCAAAAAATAACCTCTAGTTTGTAATTGTCAAAGGGCCACTATTGGGTGTGCAGCTCTTCCGTGCTGTCCTATGTGCCTAAGAAAGAAAAACAGTGAAGGCATAACTTGCTCTTAACATGACCATGGAGTTGAATTATTGGTGTGTGCAACCAATGGCTCTTAAAAAACGTGCAGGCAAACGTGGGGATGTACAGAAACAGCACAACGAATGCCCATCCCGACTGCCCAAAACAAAGGCTATATTTCATGCAAAGACCAGGAAAAACTACTTATCATCAAACAGTTCGATATCAACATCTTAAACATCTACAAGAGAGCATTTGTAAAACAAAGCTTGTTTTGAGCATTTTGTAGTTTACAAGGTGGACAAAAATGGTAATTAAAAAAGTAAAGAAGTGCTAAGGAAAATATAAACGTTCACCTTACTAGTTAGAAACGGGTAGAATCCCAGTGCTCTGGAAATGTACCAAATACTATCTCTGTGTAGCCAACCATAATTTTATAGGAAATTTTATATTTACATTAAACAGTCTGGAAATAAAACAGCAACAAAAAGAAGCTCTAATACAGTTGTAGATGTCATTACTATCTAGCTTTGTTCAAACAAGTAGCTCATGGTACATGTGGAAGCACTGCTGCACATTCATTGTGCACACACCTGTGTGCAGAATCAGGCTCATAGAAAGGAAATGAGCCTTTAAAAAGAAAAATCTTCGTAAACAATTGGGTTGCCACTACAGAAAAGACAATACCTAGAAAAATTGCCCTTCTGATCTCCTTCTTTCTTCTAATATATAACTAAATGTTTTCCAGCTCTTATTTATGGAACTCTATGTGATTGAATATTTCACTATCAAAGGTAGGGATTCCAACAGGAAATGGTTTTCTGGGGAAAACATTTTTGTTTAGTCTTCAAATTTTAATCATTTTTCGTCTTGAGGACAATCCTTAAATGGAAAGCTCACAATACACAGAGCCCACACATTTAGCAAGCAATTAAAAAAACTTTCCAGATTCATAATTTAAATTAAAACTTGCATTGATGGGACATTATTGGTACTCTTCAGCCTGGAGAAGAGGAGGTTCGGGGGGATCTCACCCATGTCCATAACTACCCGAAGGGAGGGCGCTAAGAGGACGGACCCAGGCTCCTCTCAGCGGCACCCAGGGCCAGGCCCAGAGGCCTCGGGCCCAAGCTGGAGCCCCGGGGGCTGCCCCTGGCCCCCAGCAGCACGTCTGTGCTGGGCGGGTGCCGCAGCCCTGGCACAGGCTGCCCGGAGAGGGGCTGGGGGCTCCTCCTGGAGAGCTTCAAACCCACCGGGACCTGGGGCTGGGCACCCAGAGGGACCTGACCCAATAGTGGTCCCTGCCCACATCAGCCAGGGATTCGGTGACATTAATAGAAAGCATCTGTTCTGCTATCGCTGCTTGTTTGGGCCTCTGCTTTTTCAATAAGCTTAGAAGTATCCCTTATTACATAATGGCATCTCAGCAGCAACACAAGAAACTGCTTTTTGTACAAAGTCTGCCAGAGGACCTCTAGTTCTAAGGCCTTCTAAGCTTCTAATGCAAGGGCGCCATTAAGGAACGGCTGCTTCCTTTACATAAAAAAAAATCTCATCCCAGAAAATTTCAGCAGAAATGAAGTTGTGAAGCTGGGAGGTTTGGTGGGATGAGGGCAGTGCTGGTGACAACCCTGAGGAGGGCACCAGCCCTGGGGGGACTGCAGCCCACAGCAACTGATGCAAAGAGTGGAACAGCTCCCTTGCAGGACTTGGCACCAAGTAATGGTTACAAATGTGTTTTCAAGAAGAAGGAGGGGGGAAGAGCTTTAGAAAATCTTCCATTCTACTGGATGTGAGAGCTTTTGTCTTTTTAAAAAAACTTTTATTTTAAGCATCTCAAAATACCCCTGTTCAAGACCACTGTGTTCAGAAATGCTGTCTAAAATGGCGTAATTCATTTCATATGCCAAAATCAACAGCAGCGTTTTGTAAGCGGTGGCCAAATAAAATAAGGCAAGAATTGAATCAGTATAACACCTTCTAAGGTTTCTACCAAGTGTTCCTAGAGAAAAGTGTGGTTTTGTTTTCCTGATGCTTCACTGTTTGCTTCCTTAATGGTCTCTGTTTAATTTCACCCTGCGTCTTCTTCGCTTGTGAATACTCGGTGTCAATGAGAACAGCTGAGTAGACAGCTAAGAAAACAAAGCACATCCAGAGAAACAGGGTACTAGATCCCTGCAGAGAGCAAAACTGTGCTTCGCCTGGTGCAGAGCCCAGCTCCTGACCTGGATTATTCGCTGCAGAGCATGCCTGTGCTGGGACTGCAGCTGCAGCTCTTACAGCCATGTGCCAGTGACCACCATCCACTGATCCAACACCAAAACCCCCTCACCCTGTCAGATAGCCACCCAATTCAAGATAGTGCTTTAAAATGACACAAAATTAATGTATGGTAAAGTTTACTTCCAGAGTTGATAAGAACAGGTTTCCCACTGCTGTTTAAAGCTGTCTGTGTTAGTTAAGCTATCTTTCTGCACTGGGGAATAGATAGTGAAGACCCTCTTTTAGTAATGCATCATCATTGCTTTCATAAGCTAGTAATTCTTTTTTTTTAATATATTGTTTATCTGCATATATAATACTAAATTAATAATATACTCTATCTATTTTAATGTGATGTTGAAGAAACAATTACCAGTCTTTTGTTTGCTTCTTTACTGATAGCACTTGTGGTTTATGTAAATACAAGAATAACGACTAGATCAACTACGAAGTTAACTCCCAACGTAGGAATTATGAAATATTCTCTTCACACATACTTATATTGTCCCTATAAAGTTAGCTGGAAGGATTTTGCCCTGTAATTAGTGACTTTCTAAGACATAAGAAACAAAGGAGCAAGGCTTCAGCAGGAACACATAGGCAGCATCACAATGCAGTCAACGGAGATGGAGCAATTACACAAGCTGGTGAACTGAGATAGGAGCCAACATGCAGCAATAGCTTACTAAAACTGTTAAAATAATAAGGAGTCATTCCAGCCTGAAGACAGAACTCATCTTCATGCTTTGCTTATGTCCTCCGTACAGAAGCATGCTAGGGAGTGTTGGCTTAGACCCCCTGAACATAACGTGGAGCTCTGAAGGAAGGGGCTTTGGCGAGTCAGGGCTATACACAGACTGACTAGTAGTTTGGGGCATGAGGAAAGGTTTTCCTCCTTTCTTCCTAGCTAGATCAAATCCCCCTCGAGGCAGAAGTCTCTGCTTGGAAAGGAATGCTATATGCAAGCCCATGCTCCAGGTAGTGCATTCGCAATGAGATGTAAAGTGACATCCATCTTGATTTAATGCCGCTCAAGAGCCATCAGGATTCTGAGCAGCACTTGGACACAATCCAAAGGCGATGATTGTGCATTGCAAGCCTTAGAAACATGTCCCAAGACCACAGCTCTCTCCTTTCCGCCAGTAAGTAAAATATATCCCAGAGGCTTCTTTTGTTATACTGCAATCGGGTTCTCCAAATCCATTTGCTGACTGCAGTGCATCTCATTTTCAAGTTTCTTTCTCTTCCACTGTGCTCACTGTTTCCATTCGATCCTAACAGCTGCATCTCAGTCAAAAATCAAACTTTCTGCAGACAAGCTAGGCTTGAGATGAGAAGAAGGCTTAAGAAATACCAAAGACAAAAGAGGATCAGGCCTTTTACTCCTGCCTTAGTGTGAACACAACAAATCAGGTGAGAATATTGTCTGTAATGGTTCCCGATGCTTCTTTCCACAAGTAATACATGGGTTAAACTAATTCACATACATCTTCTCATTATTTTCTTTCTTTTGAGATCTTAGTCTGGCTTAAAAAAAAAAAAAGGCAGGGTTGAGGGACAGTTTCAAGACACATTCAGTCAGATGGATCTGGCCATGCAGTATAACAGCTGGACTCTGAATTTCTGACATTGTAAATGTATCCCATAATTGAGTAGGCGTAAGTAAAGGGAGGCACAGTTTTGTGTGCATCTGAGCCTGCAAGTACACATGAACTTTCCTCTCTTCTTAGTTTTAAACTGCTAGAGAAAATCTTCAAAATGGGCAACAGTCACAGTGCAATCAGACAGACAGACTGTCTGCAGCAAAACGATTTAATTTGGTCCTGTTGCCCCTTCTGAAAAATGATGTCGACAGAAGATAAGGAGACAGAGAGTTTAAAATTGTTCCATCAGAACCAGTTGCCTGTTAGGAAGCTTATTCGAGGCAATTCAAGATTGTTCAGTTTTTTACAAGGCGATTGCCCATCAGGAAGACTGTTTGTAACTGAAGTAAAGGCTAAAATGGTTTACATAGCAGGAAGAGGCGCTCTGGGTTTGTACATATTCTGTACAACAGACCCTTCTGTGCATATTTCCCTTATTTTGCTTCGCTGTGTTTCTTCTGTTTACTGCTGAAGCTTTTTCTGCCTGACAGTCTGTTTATTAGCTGAAAATAACAGGAGCTTTTTCATTTTTGTTTTCCAAGGCAGGTAATTCAAATAATCTCAGAAAATTATTTTCCTATTCAATTAGGCTATGTAATAATGCAAGACCAAATCTTGGCATTCATAAATGAGCTGAAATGGATTTAATAGAGGAGAATAAGAGATGATATGGCTCTAGCACATCCTCTTTAACACCACAGCGGATTGGGACTGCCATTATCCAAGTATAGGGGCACACATCTTACCATAGTAGGAGTTATTGAGTTAAAAAATAATTTTGCGTTACCAAATATAGTCATTCCTTTCAAATCTATACTATGGTGGTGATTTCATCATTCTGATATCGTTTATACATGCATGCTTGGTCACTTTCAAGAAAGTAGACCTGAGATAATCTCTGTATTCTATTGGCATATTATATATATATATATATATGGCAGATTATATATATGCCAATATAAAAACTTGTATGCTAATATACTACTATTAGCAAAACAATGGCATTTGGAAGGTCCTGAGCCTGACCAGTCAAGGTCTGTAACTCTCTGGTGTATGTCCCAGCAGCGGAAGAGGGCTGTGAACAACACCAGCCACCTGAGCCCCTGAGGAGCATCCTCTCCATCAGGCACTGGCCCAACAAAAGGGGTGAAACCAAAAGCCAGGAACGGCCTTGCGCTCTCCATCCTTTCTTGTTCATTTTCTGATATTGTTTTCTCTCTCCACATTTCTGTCCAGTAGATGTTCAGAGAAATGTTCAGAGGAACATTACCTCAAAGCTTTGGGGGGCTTACAAAAAGTCATTTTGTTAAAAGTAGAGTTGAAAGGAGCAAAGCCAAAGTAACTAATTCCTGATGTTAACTAAATGTCATTTCCACCTGCAGGTGTTTGATCTGAGCTCCTCCGTCAAGTTCCAAAGAGCAACATTCAGAGCCTCAACATCACCAGCACCGTTTTGCCACCTGCCTTCCCCATCTGAAGGCAACACAAGATAGAGACCTTTCCTTCAAGATGCATTTCTCCCCTGTGCATTAAAGGAAATGGGACCTGCCAGGGTGGCAAGGTGGCACAGGCAGCAGGTGCTCGGCCTGGGTCTGTGTGCCTGTGGACAATCCGAGAAGGGTAAGAAGAGGCTGCACCACAGGTCCCCACGAGCACTGCTGTGGATCCTACACCTGCATCACTGACCAGGCACCGCACAGGGCTGGACCCTGCCAGCATGTGCCCACACTGCTGTTCTCCTAGGGTTTTTTATGCTGACAAACAAAGAGACATAAAACCGCTCTTGTGTGCCAGCCTTTCCTCCACAAAATTTCCTTCTCAAAGATAACCAATTGAAGGAAAAGCATTGCAAGCCGATTTCATCCACATACACACAGAGCAGCAGGCACAACACCATCTCTGCTGCCTTATGAAAAATGGCACAGAAACATATTTGCACAGAAACAAATGGCTTCTGCAGAACTCATTATGTTAAAGACTAACTAACCCTACTGGCAGAAAATGCAAAGATCTGTCCTGTCCTATTGAACTAAGGCTGAACATCTTCAGCCTTTATTGGGCACGATTTGTGCTTAAAAAGGATAACGGCTATTAAGTAAAAGATAAATGTTTATCAGCCAGAATCATTTCTACTGATGCTTATTAGCCATTCAAGACTATATGGCCTACCCAGATATATTTTATTGTCTAATGTAATAAAATTTTCTACATTGGATCTTACTACAAAATAAAATTGTTCTTAAGAGAAGATTTATTTTACAAAGTTAGTCCACAAAAACTGAATAAGGCATGAGACATTGGATAGGCCAGTTGCAGATCTGTAATTCAGTTTATGAGTAGATCATAGACATCAGTTAGGGACTTGATCTATGTATGTTTGGAACATCAGTGGGTAGGCAGCCTTGGAAGACATCCTCATACGCATTGCCCCAAGCAGACAGGTTTTAGTAAAGCGGTGATCCTAGGTAAATTGTGTTGCTGTGAATGACACACACGAGAAACATGAGCCTCAGAACCGAATATCAGTCTCCTCACCAGTCAGCAGTTCAGGAAACCAGCAGGAACTGTGGTTCCACCGGTTTGCTTCTAAGGACAAGAAAGCATTACCTAAAGCAGTGTCTGACTGGAAGGGTCGGGGGTTGCCTGCCTGTCCGTGGCACTTCGTGCATGCTGAGGTGGGATGCCCCCCTCCAGCACGGCGACCATCGCAGCATCTCAGCAGAGCCTGAGGGAGCTGCTCCTGCTCCTCGCAGCACTGGCTGCCCAAGTGCAATCTGTTTTTCAATCTGTTTCTAATCAACACCAAGCCAGAGAACGACTGCTCAAGAAAGTTTAGGAACAGGGGCCAGCTCCTCTCTGATTTAGGGCAGCCCTGTGTCCGTCTCCCCGCTCAGAGCTGCACCGGAGCCATTTTCCCCACCCACAACGCAGCGAGCAGCAGTGACACCATCCCCTAGTCACCGCTCCTCGCTCCCGAGTTTAATGCAGCAAGCATGACGTGCTCCTCACCTCCTCATCTCTCTCATCCCTGAAGTCCTTAAGCAATTCTCGTCTCTGCCAAAAGACTGAGTGCTGAGTACTGTTTTTATGATTGAGCATAAAGCAACACCAGAATGAGGAAAGTGCAAAGGTGACACTTGTAGGTTCATGGAAAAGCACAATATTAGATCACTAGGTCTGACCTTTATCAGAAGACAGCATGGAATTTTATATGGAAAACACTTCATTGAGCCTAATAATTTGCATTTGACAAAGGCTTGCAGCAAGAAACTGAAGCCAGCTACAGCCACGTTTGAAAGGTGAGCGTGGCTAGCTGTGGGAACCTCTGACAAAAAGGTGCAGTGGATTCCCTGTCTCATAACATTTCAAATCGAGTCTGAATGTCTCTGAAAGACTGGCATTAACCAAAGAGAAGTCATTTGGCTTAATTCAAAACAGGGTGAAGTTCCCCATAGCCTGTACTACACAGGATGACCTAATCGACAAAATAACCTCATTCGGCACCTTACCCTACAAATACCGCCAGCGTATCCTACAAGAAAGGCTACCAACAAATGAGTGCAATGTTCAAGACAAGACAATGGAACGGCCTGGGGTCTGATCCTGCATCTCACAAGGTCAATGGGTATTTTTGTCATTGAATTCAATGTGAGCAGAAATGACGCTAAGATTTTTCTAGTTCAGATGTCAGCTATTAATTTGGATGATGGTTATTTGATTCCAAGGAAAGCCAGTGGAATCAAGTTAAAAAGACAGAGATATATTCATATATTCTTAAACTGGGAGACACCGCAACTCTCTGATAACCTAAATTAGATTGAGCTAGTGCTATCTCTAATTAGGATCTTTCACTATGAACAAGGAAAGAGGACAAAGTGAATTAGCAAAGGAAACAGTACATACATTGGCTCAAAACAATAACCAGAAATGTTAGCTTCCATGTCAGATGCCATGCACGAAGAAAAAAATGCTTGAAAAATTATTTTACTAAGGAAAATCTGAAACTATTCAGAATTAGACTCGCTAGAAATGTTGGTGATATTTATTAACTAATTAGCTAAATGACCTTTGCATCATTTTTATACACAATTTTCTTTCATAAATATTTCATGAATTACATGTAATTATTAGTAACATCAACTTTAGTGAATTAATTACTGCCAATTCCTATTAATAAAATGCATCTTGTAATAAATAATGTTAGTTTATTACAGAGTATTGGTCTCAGAGGTATTCACATCTGTCAGTTGCCTTCTACTTCAGGCTAAAAGAAAGGTAATCAAATAACTGTAATTATTGTACTAAATATATCACCGTTTGTTTAAAATGTCAATGGGAATGGATAAAGGCATTTGTAACAATCTGAACTGAATATCCTAATCTGCAGTGGTGTAAGTACATCCGACAAAGAGCCACGTTGCCATCGGGATAACGGCTGATGTCTGGGGCTAACAGACAGAAATGTCAACAAATGGTTACTTCTCTGATTTACTTACAGGTTTTTGCCTACTGGCCATTGGCTTAAAGCTACTTTAAGCTAATAAGGAACAGTGAATTTAATCTGATGGCTCCTAATTAGCCCTTGTGAAAGGGGTGTTGGAGTTAGTCCAGTTCCAGTAGACAAGTGTCCACGCGGATGCTACCATAGCTGGTGCTCTGCAGCATGAGTCCTGCTGGGAGTCCTTTCCTGTGCTGAAAGCAGAGAGGAAGGCAACCTGTTTTCTAAACAGACTCCAGAGCTCTTGGACCACGTACTACAGGAAGGCATAAACCAGCACAGGCCACCTCCCTCCTGCCTTACAGACAACCAAGAGACTGTTGCCAACCTGCATGCAACCTGCTCCTTTCCCAGAGCACCAAGATCACATTATGGGCTCGTATGCTAAAAACATTAAAATCTAATTCAGAGACTGCATTGCAAAATACATTGCAATAGATAAGAAGTTAGCAGCAGAAGGAGTAAGAAATGATTTTCTACTTGTATTGCAGCAAGACTTTAGTAGGGCTTACACCCCCAGCAAGATGGCACCGCAGCGGGCTTAGTGGTTGTGGTAAGCTCTTCCAGCTTTTGGCAGCACACAGCTGAGAGCAAACCCCCTTCCACGCCAATATTCAGAACAGGACAGCCCTCGAACAAGGCTGAGGCCAGGCCGAAGGGCTCACACTGGAGCCGTGCTGCCGTATGGTCCCGCTGCTCCAAGCAGAGGCTGCACTCACACCCGCAGGCCCAGCCGCCCGCTCAGCCGGGGCATGCAGTACAAATGTAGTTTTCATCCACTCTGTTTATCACCATTTCCACACAAGAACAGTGAATAATTCTCCAGCACTACACTGCTCCGAACATCTTTTCTTACATATCTAAATATCCAAATGCTGATAAGCAGGGCAAACTTAACTTGGTGATGTCTGTCAACACAAACCACATATTACCATGATTTTTCAGGCTTTTAAGCTGAAGCTTTCCAACCAGGTATTATCTAAAATGGACAATATGAGCAAACATATTGAAAATTCAGTTTTCCGTTCTCTATTCCTATCCTCTTTTTTTTTTCCATTCATCGGATACAAAAGTTCCTAGAGAAAATGAAAGGTTGACTGAGGTGCAGATGAAAATGGAAACCCCAGACACTGCAGCTCAGAAAAACTAGCATTTGAAAAACAGCAAATTGGGTTCTTCAGCAGCCCCAGCCTCCTGTATGAGCCCAACTCACCATTACTCCACATTACAGTGCCCACATACACAACCTTCATCACACCATCCCGTGGTTACTGTGACTTATACTTTTATCTGCAGCCTGTTACACGACCAAGCTGTTGCAATGTCTATGCTATAATCCTTTAGATTTCCACTGGAAGGAAATACTGAGCAGAGAAAACTGCAAAGACAACTGCATAATTTCCAAATTCTCTAGATTTGGCTTCTGGTTCTTATAAACTCACACAGGGATATCTGCAATGACAACCTTCCCCTAGTGAACCTGGCCTCATCCCTGGAGCCTAGAGCTTCTCAGAAGTCTAAATGGTAGCAAAATAAGTCTAATCATTTTCACTTACTTAAATATGAAAGTGAATCAGTTGTGATGGTGATCATTACCTCTGGCATTATAGCTGCCACCTCAGTAGCTCCGCACCCCAAGAGTTGTGGCAGCATCCAAGAAAGGTGCTGGAATTCCTTCTAGCAGAGCACACTCTCTCCACTAGAAGCTTTTTTTTTATTAATTTAGGAGAAAATAGCATATATTAGGCCAGTTTTGAAGACCCTACCAGAGTGTGATAACTGGGAGACACGAGCAGAACATTCGGTCTGGTTTCAAACACAAGGAAAGTGCTGACCTTCTCAGGTCTATCGAGGAGCTTTGATTTCAGAAACACACAGAAATTTAAGGTACGAGAAAGTAAAGCACCAATCAAATCTAGGTGCCTCCTAAAGTATCCAGCATTTGAGAAAGTGGTTACATTCTTCATAAATAGTGCTTAAGGCTTAAGCACCTTAAACAAAAAGAAGGCACCCATTTTCTCAGAAAATTACTTCTGAGTCTGAATAGCAAGAATGACAGTAATTCCTGCCATGAGTGTCATCTGGTTTGAGTACAGATTCTTCTGGGTGAGTGCTGTCTCTCGGGTTTGTGTAGCTCTTTGCCAGGGAGCACAGGTCTCCACCCGAGCTTCCCAAACTGTGTTCTTGCAAGAGCAGCGGTAGATGGACAATGTCTGTGAAACCTGATTTTGTATTTTGAAACCTTTCGCATTGAACCTCTTTAGTGTAAGGATGTGGCTTCCCCATTTGTTTAAATAAAATAGACATTAAGTAAATGCATTCTCTGGTTTCCTGAAGCTGAGGAAAAATTTTTACTCACCATTTTGGCACCCATAAAATATAACCACCATGTAGCATGTGCCCTGCTTAGCAGGGATGAGTATTAGCAAATAGAGTTGTAGCAGCCTGGAGGTACCCGGTCACAGCCAGCCAGTTGTATATCACCTAACGTGGCTGTAACAGACTTGTTTCTTCTACCTGTCGGCCTCGTTAGGGTGATATCTTAACACTCTAATTCCATTTGTTCCTTATTCTTTGATGTAGATCCTTCTTTAGATTATGTACTGAGTTGCAGACAGACAGAAAAAGGTTATTTTACCACTGCATGGTAAAGAATTTTTTCAGGAGCTTCTTTAATTTCTCCTCACAATGTACACTACAAAATTGAGAGGCACATTTTTGAAAGTTTGAGGGAAAGAACTAGGAAGAAAATTGAGAAAATCTAGCTTAACAACTCTTTCAATTTTGAAAATTGCAATTTGACAACAATCCTGTGGGCTGGGAAATAAACGTTCATGCCTTTGCCTCTATAGTCACTTGATTGATGTCAAATTGCTTAAGATGAAATAAAGAGTGAGATGCAGTCATAGTTTTCCAGCTTCTTTCTATAGAATTGAGGTCACAGTATTTGGGATCAAAAAGTTATTTATGACATTTATTTTCTACTGCTGATTGCACTTTAGCCTCTCAAAATCTTGGTTTTATCATAAGGATGTGCCTTTATATTTAGAACTTTGCTGCACCATGGCTTCTCAGACAGAGGAGGTACGCTTTTGATACAGGATCCCACCATTTTCAAGACTTGATCCTTCAATCTCTATGGATTTTGATGCTGACCCTACAAAACCCTTTAAATGAACATTTAAAGTAGCCTCACTGACTTAAAGAGCATAAGGGCAATATACTTACATACAGGAACATATCTCACCCTATAGATAAATCTTCTTACATGGTCTTCTCTTACCAGTATGGCACTGCTGTGACGGGACGAGCAGGAAAAGCTTTCCCAACTGGCTGCAAAACTCTCTCTTCTGAAAGGCAGGAACAAGAGGGACTTCACACAAGGTACCAAACATTTTTGGTACCAAACATTGCCCTCGCTGCTGCTGCTCCCTCCCCAGCTCGGACGGCCCCAGCCACCCCCACCGTACGTTAAGGCTTTCCCCAGCACAACCAGATTTTGGTTGTATTTTGTCTGCTCCTGCAAGGTGGGTGTGCACAGTATGTATGTCTTGCATGTATGGCTAGGTGTAATATTCACTGCAACGGTGTGAGAGAGTTTTAATCACAGTGGATCGGGCTGCGGTATGGTATTTTCAGCCTGTACCTTTCATAGGGTTTTGCCGAGGAAATGGTCATCATTAACACTGTTATCACTGGTGTGGAAAGGGTAAAGGGATGCTCTCAAAGTCCACCAGCATACCAGATACACCCAAACTCAGGTTTTGCTCGCTGCCAGGCATCAAAACCTTTAAGCCCCATCTCAGGCCAGCCCTATTTCAAGGCACAGATGAGAAAAATAAACTAGAGGAACACCATGACCACTACCCCTCACCCTTTGTACAAGTTTCTTTCGCAAACAAGTGCCATTTTACAATACTTCAGAGAACTGGAAATTGGGGAGCCTTGGCAGCTTCCTAAATTAGACTAAAAACCTAGCTTTTAGATAGCTAAAGGTAAGTGAGACGAATCTGACCCTAGATTTTCCATAGGAATTAGACACCTAAAAGTTTTTTGTTTCTAATGGCCATTCAGCCCCTGATGCAGAGACTGTCATTAAACAATTTTATTCTCAGATCCTATTCCATTCATAATTTTTACAGCATTTTTAATTAAAAAGAAAAAAAAAAAAACAGACAAGGAACACTTTATCAGTAACAGGAAGAAAATGGCTCTGACAAAAAAAAAATAGGAAATTCAGAGTAATCAAAATTACTGTTGATTCTTTTTTTACTGAAGTTCAATGTTGCATTACTGTTTAATTTATGTATCCTACAGCTTTTCATTCATTGCCATACCCTAAATGTTATTCAAATGTAAGAAATTTAAGAAAGAACAGCCCTCCAGAATTGAAAACAAAAGCCCCACAGCATTTAATATTATGATAACATGCTTAAAAGTAAATGCAATTAGTCACCAATGGGGCGGGTGGGAGTGTTACTAAAATTTTATGAAGAAAATTACCTGATATGAAAAGCAACTAACAAGGTCATTCTGTACTAGATATTATCCAGAAAAAAAAAATTAAACCTATGTTGCTGCTTCAATACTGCCTAATACTAGGAATTGGCAGAAAAACATCTATTCTATGAATAATAGCTCAACAGTCCCAAAGGACATCAATACATGAATAAGAAAAAAAAAAAAATCTCAAGCCTTTCCAAAATGGTGCTAATGCTCCACTGAAACTTAATTTTATAATTTACTGGCAGTCAAGATGGCAGGAAATAAAGTAATTTGCTATATATTCTGCACAACAAACCCCCTGCTTTTCCTGGGAAGGGTAATTATCCCTAAAAAAAAAAAAAAAAAAAAAGAGAGAAAAAAATACGACATCTCATATTAAGCTAAAGTCTCATCAAGAAGAGAAAGAGTGCCTCATTACATGTAATTACCAGGGAATTAGAAACATCATTTAACTAAATGAGCGAATAATGCTCAGGATATTGAAGAAACTTGCCTGCACTTCTGCAGAGCACTCTAAGTCCCATTACAAAAATTGCACCTCTTTAATGGAATAATTTTAGGCCTTGTCTGCCTTGCTTTAAAAATAAAGAGCCTCAGAGAGGCAGAAAGAGGCTGAAACTACCATAAACAACTGTTGAAAAGAGCTGCAGAGTAGGAGTAGTCTCTACTGGATACCATGATTTAAAATGACTCATAATCTAACATAATCATGAAAATTAAACCTAAGGACTTGGGTGGGAGGATGGGAGAGAGGGAGGGAAACGAATTACCCTTTTTAATTGTACTTACTCAAGACTACAATGTATTTATAATTATACATTATAGATAACGGGTGAAAGATTCTAGGTTAAAGGTAAATCTTACAGAGAGGGATGAAAGGCTGTGGCATTAGGAGCTGGCTTAAGAACAAGGAGAGATGCACACCCGCCGATTGATACTGACTGTCCTGCAATGCAATTTTTTTTTAATAGTGAAGAGTTACTAGGGGAATTAATAAGGGCCACGGTAATGGAGTGCGCACAAACTTCACAGACTGCAACTGCTATTTTAGGAATATCGTTTCTGTCTGTAAAGGTGATTCTGGTGCTGTTAGCAACAAATACGGTCTGGAAAACATTATTTGCCACCATTTTGACACGGAGGTTGAGCTGGTGCCAAAAGAAAGGAGGTTCTCCTCACTGATTTTAGCCAACGGAATTGTCTCCAAGCCATATAGCGAGTCACCAAAATGAAAAGATCTCCTTTGAGGCCGGAAGGTTTTGGTCAGGGCTCGAATCCTCGCCCTGCCTCACTCCATGTGGAATTAAAAAACTCCGGTGACGTTACCACAGGGTCACTCTGAAATTTCTTCAAGCTGATGCAGAGGAAAAGCCCCGTATTTTTAATATAACATCCTCAGAGAAATGGAAAACGCACAGCAGTGAAACAAGAACTAAGGGGATACAAATAATGCATCATCTGCACTGTGCACGCTTCCTCTGTCAACATTTTCATCCTTCATTTCCTTCCCTCCACAAAAACCTCACTGTAGAAATTCTAGGCAAATCAGGGCAGCTGGTTCTTTCCTGTAAACAGTCCCACAGCAGATCAACATATTAACAGAATAAGTACTGAAATAAGAGGAAGAAAAAGGAGCTATAGCCCCCAAAGTGCTGAGTCTGGACATCTCATCTGGATGTACCAGGATATCAGAAAATTGATCAGTTTTGTTGCTCTCAAGACAAGACATAAAAATTTCAGGCGGCTCACATGGGCTTGGTTTAGATTATTTTTAGTTTTATTTTGGGGGAAGTTGAAGATGATTGAGAAGACAGTCCAGAAAGCAGTACGTGAAAACATCAGGGTTTTATTCAGTGCTTCAATATCTTGGCCACTTACAAGTCGTATCTGAATTATTTCTGGTTGTGGGAACAGAGGCTTAATGAAACATTAAATGTTTAAACAACAAGAAATTAGCAATGACATGGGGAGGGAGAGTAAACAGCACTGGAAACAGGTGAAGTGCAGTTTCCCTGCCTGTGGGAGGCACGGGGAGGCCATTCAAGCACATCCCAAAATCGCCTGAAATTTTGGTTGCTGCTCAAACGTCACCCACCCAGAGCAAAGCAGTGGTGAATGACGTCCTCGAGCACTTGGTGGGTGTTGAAAACCTAGAGCTGTGCTCGCCTGTTGGAATAAGAAGGGCAGGTGGTGGCATTTGAGACCCGTACCATCAAAGTGCAGCCTGCAGCACGTGAACCCCTGACTCCATCAAAGGCTGCGCATCTCCAGCTCCTGTTTGCAGAAAAGCCAGATTTCTGTCCCGTATCACTTGCGAACAACTGCCAAAAGAGGTTTCACCCAATGCTGTATTGATCCAGATATTTTATATAATGGGTACTTCAGCAAAAGACATTGTCCTCACAAAGTAAATGAAGAAGGGAACTGGAGGGTCTTAACCTTAATTGATTTTTTTTTATTCTGGTTTCCTAAGGAAATGAGACTCGTGCAACGAAATTGCCTGTGTCTGCCTGCCCCTTTCTCCTCTCATCCCCCTAATAACTTTGGGGCTGGTCAGACAACTACAGCCAAGTTGGATGGAGGAAGGAGGTCTCGGAGCTATCAGATTCCTGCCTCGCTCAGGAAAGCAGGCAGCCAAGCAGGGGAACGGGTTTCATAGTGTTCCCCCTAAGGAAGGTCTGGGAAATCTAGCTGGGCAAAAGCTTCCTCCTGACTGTGGAGAAGGTTAAATCTCAACTTGATTTCTCAGGTGTCTAAGAAGGCTTTGAGCAACATGGGCTGGTGGGAGGTGTCCCTACCCATGGCAGGGGGGTGACACAAGAGGGTCTTCAAGGTCCCTTCCAACCCAAACCACCCTATGATTTTATGATTCTATGGAAAATCACCAAAAAAAAAAAAAAAAAACGACTGTAGAAAATCAGACTTCTCTCTGTGACTCGCTGAATTACTTGTTTGCTGTTTAGACAAATTCTGTTTTTGTACGGGCAATCTTGACATCACTACAAGAAGGAAGAAGAGAAACAAGAGGAGATCAGGAAAGAAATATGACTGAGATCCATTTTTGCACCCTCCCTATTGATTTCCATCTCTGTCAAAAAATATAATTCCGAAAATTTCCGTCTCCACCCCATCCTCAAAAATCTCACTTGTAACCCCATTATCTGCCTAATTAAATTCTGGATGTATAAAACTGTTAGACCCATCTTTTGGGAGACTGTACGCTTTAATCACAATTACATGCTGCATATTTCATGATATATATCTTTTGCGTATAATTAGGAATAAAAAATGTAATCCCAAAAAGATGTTTAATAATTTAAATACTGAGGGTTTGATTAAAAGCATTCGAGGATTGCAGATGACAGGAAAAGAGCAGCAACTTCATTATAGCCAAGGGAAAAATTCAAGGACTTTAAGCTCTGCTTTTATTTTTCAAACCAAGCACCACAATCTTAAAAACAAATATTTCAAGCAGGAAAGTATAGATGCATTTCCCCAGGTATATTCCTGTCATTTAATCCGTGGAATAGGACCCAGGATTTTGCACAAAAGGCCAGATGTTTCTGCTGAAAAGTTTACCTACTTCTCACCATGTTTCCCTTCAAACTCTCCTTAGCAGAAATTCACGTACTCCGACAGAAGCAGGCACTTATCTCACTGCTCGGGCACTGCCTCCAGCACTGATGTAGTGGCCTGCAAACACACAGGACTTTGTGTGAAGAATCAGACAATCCCAACACACAAAAAAAGTATGGACGGAAGAGAAAAAGCTAAAGTCATGTTCTCAAAACACACAAATTACAAGAGATATTTATCCTATCTCAGTACAACTTGTTACCAGTGGATGTCTTCAAGTGATGCAGAGGATGATAGGGATTATCACAAGTAAAAAATAGTGACTTGGTATATTAAAGGAATTGTCAAAGAACCGGACTGGGAACAGGGAAGCCTCTCCCACTGACAAATACCCCCGGCGCTCATTTCCAAGGAAAACCCACCTGCAGTCCCCAACAACCCTGCAGCGACCCGCAGCATCCCACGAGGCACAAAGCGGCAGCTGCAGCCACTGGCTCCAAAGCAGGACGGGAAATGTCTACGTGGGGCAAGAAATCTGATTTGCCAACAGCAGACATCAGAGAGGGAGGGTGTGCGACATGGTAAAAAATAAAGGTAAATAGTCTTCATGTCTCCACTATTTTGTCTGCTGAACAGGCTACAACTGTGCAACATTCTTGAGCTTTACAAAGCCAATTACAAATTTCCTACTTAACGCATCTTAATAACCTTTGGTTTGCAGGGCCTGAATTATACTTTTTTTTTTCTGCCTATGTAGAAAAATGATGGCATATTTTTTATTATTTTCAAAAGTACCTCCTCTAAAAATGCTTGCACTTCCTACCTTCATCCAGTCTGTTGCAGCCATCATTCACTATTCACTAAAGTAGATCTTTGTATTCCATTGGCCTCTTTCTATGCCACTTAGCACTGTTATATATCAATACATTAGTGCTAATATATTTTTGTATAAGAAAAAATTGCATTTGAGAAGATTCATCTAAGGATCTTAAGCCTCCTTTAACAATTTGGTCTCATTTACCTTTACACGGAAGCACTGTTTGTTCGATTGACCAAAAATTACATCACAGAAATAAAAAAAGATTAGCTAAAACAACTCCCCACGGTAAGTCTACATCACAGGCAAAAGAAATTAAACCAATTATGTGAGCTCGGATTCAAGAAATCTCTGTTCAGCTCCTGCCTTTGCTCTGTGACAGGGAAATTCACTTCCTTGCTCTCTGCCTTTGTTGACATCTGTGGAATGAGAATACTTCTCTCCCCACCTTTGACTGTCTTATCTATTTAGAGAGCAAATTCTCCAGCCAGGATCATTTCTTACGATGCATCCATCCAGTGCCAAGAACAAGGCGATTGCGGTCTTTGCTGCATTGCTGTCACTGCAAAACTGCAGCGCTTTGCAGACACACGAGCGGGGAAATGCAACCCTTGCTGAGTTTAACTGAATTATTAGGAACACTTTGGCATAAGCGAATAAATTATAGCTTTGCTTTACCTGATGCTCATTACCTTTATATCAGAGGAAATAGAGTGGTTTCTGTAAGCAAGGGATTGATTAAAACAGATGACTGCTTGCTAGGCTGTAACACACAGCTGCTCTGAGTTGCCTCGTGACAGCTGATGGTGACCCTGGCTGCAAGCTTAAACTACGATTATTGTGAGACTGACGCAAATTTGGGGTAAATAAGGTATTTGTATAGCCAGTAAGAATCTTGTGCTCTGCTTTATTAAGTAATTATTCAGTAGGAATTCAGGAACACTTATGAAATGAACACGTATCCCTATGGTAAGAAGCGGTCCTGTGTTGCCCACCAGCACCACCCTGCAGAGCTCTCCCCCAGCAGAGCCCCCAGCACCCGCCGGGCCCTGAGGCTGACGCGAGTTTTGCTTGTTAATGGTGTTTTGGGCCACGAAGGAAACTAAAAGCCTGTTTAATAATTAAAATGTTGTAAGTAAAACGTAGGAACAAAGAATACCAGTCTGCAGTACGAGACTGATGCCAGGTGAATGAGTGATCAGAAAGAAATTCAGCGCTGCAGCCGCCAGAGCCAGCTCCTCTCTCGTACCCCAGGGTAAGACCAGCTGTAGCTACACCATTCCTGGCAGAGGCTTTTCTTGAAAAATTCCACAAATGGAGATTCTGCAGCTTCCCCCGGCCATTTATTCCCAGGCTTAACCATCCTCACACTTAGAAAGTTTTTCCTAATGCCTAGACTAATCTCCGCTGCAATTTAAGCTCATTATGCCTCGTCCCGGTCCCAGTGGACAGGGAGAACAGTTTATTCCCTTCCACTTTGCAGGTAATCACAGGAGACTCTGAAGACCTATTACATCGCCCATGTTGCTATCATGCCTTAGCGCATTCGTGCCTTTTTATCTATAGGAAAATGTATGATACAGTCAAAAAGCGCCACACGCATAGCCTTAGAGCATAAGGCATTTCGCAGGACGTTTCTTTAGCATATTAGTTAGGAGTAACTGGGAGAGTCCAGTATTTGACTTTATATTTCTAAATTCTACATAACTGAATGTATTATAAAGCATCGCTTAAATATTATTTTGAACAAAGAAGCCTGTCGCATTTCAGAGCAAAAGCCACCTTGCGGGAGGACTACAAGTCATATCAGTTGCATATTGACTAAAAAATTACTGGCGTTGTGGTTGTGATTATACTAAACAACATAAAAGCAGCTAATGGTGTAATCACCAGAGCAGATGTCTGCTAGTCAAAAGAAGTAGGTTCTGCTCCAGACCGCTAATACCAGTCACGGCTGGTGGACATGTCATTCAGGCCAGCGTTTGCAAAAGCAGCCGTCAGTAGATGCCCCAAAACTGGCTCTTTCTACCTTCACAGATGCACCAAGTGGATTACTGCCGAACACAGTGACCGCACGACTCCAGCTGAAGAAAACCCTCCGTTTTCTCAAGGCAGCAAAAACTGCTGGATGCTTGCGGAGGCAGGAGGCAGTTGAGCAGGACGGAGCTCGCGATACCCACACGGCTCCGCAAAGGTCATTCGCAACGGCATCGCTCGCGTCTTTGTGTTGAGATAGTTGAGCTCAGAGCAGGGACTGGTTTTGCTTGGGGAAACACACATCTAAAGGACTCATCTTTTTATATATATTTATTATAATCGCAGCGGCAGCACAGAACAGCGCGTTGGAGATGTGGCAGAGCTACAGACCTGTGTGGAGTAACTATACACCGATTATCTTGAAGTACTGGCCCACAGAAAAAGTACACTTACCAGCACGCTTTTGTAACGCTCAGGGCACAGAAGCCACTTGGCTTCTAATACCGGTGTTATGAGGCTCTCGTGAGAGACAAGCCGTGATATTTTTTTCTGCAAGCAGTCAACGGTGATTGATGACTCCATCAGAATGATGGCTGTGACTCCATGTTTTCTGTATGGCCCTCTACACGGCGAAAAGCAATGACTTAAGGAGCTTTTTTAGATCTCAATTCCTCTGATCAAGAGTCGGCACACCCTCTCTGTTCAGCTGCTTGTCGCACAGCTCACAAAAGATTTGTGCCAGGATTTTTCTGCCTTATGAACCTTTGCCTTGACCCGTGTTTCTAGAAGACAGCTTAAAAAAAGGAAGATTAATCTCACCAAAAAAAAACCTGTCTTCTAACAGCACATATACCTAGTTGGGCCAGGGACAACTGTATCCCTCACCAACTCCTGTTTCTCTCCTTCTCATATGCCAGGTTGCCTCACTATTATCTACAGGCTCTAACTACATAAAACACCAACACACCACAACGAATTCTCCTACCATTTTTAAGCCAAAATATAGTTAAATCCAATCTCTCTCCTCCTACATACTTAAGACTACCTTTGTCCACGGCAGAAGCGTGCAGAACTTAGTGTGTCATTAACAAAAGGGTTTTTTGTTTGTTTTTCCCTGATACTTACCAGTGAAAAATTGCACAGGTGGTATCATTTCCTCATGTTATGTTACAGGTGTACTGTATTAGCCAAATCATTTGGACTTCCCCCCATTCTTCTGTTTTCCCCTACTTTCTTTAGCTGTTACTTCACTTGTTTCCTATGCTTAACGAACACTTCTGCGCCCTCTCCAGTTCACATGTTCCCTTCTTCACATAAAAACCACCTTTTCATTATCCCAGCCTACTTCTGCCATCTCACTTTACTTATTTGGACCCATCCTCAATTCAGGTCTCTCTTTTTTCCACAAGCAAGTTCACTGTTGTGCTTCTAAGCATCAACAAAACTCCCTTTTCTGTAACTCAGTCCTGTATTCTGCAATATAATTCTGCAATCTTCTTGGTTGAGAAGAGGTGGGGAAGCAGCAGATACTGTGCATGTTTGCTCTGCAAATACGTATTTATACTTACATACATACATATATTGTGCTCTGGAACCCTGCAACATTTGACAATTCAGACAGACACAGAACAAAGCTGCTGCCTCACAACCTACACTGATCTCACAAAGTAGGGATTTTGCTTACCATTTCTTTTCTACTTGTTCTCACAGCAGCCTTTGGTTCCCATGTTTAGGTCCCAGACCCAAAGCGTCATCCCATTCCTCCCAAAAGTCAATAAATAAAAATTAGAACTCACTGAGATACTATCACGCCCCAAGCTGACATCAGGTGTTAAACCTTTGCCCAGCATCCTGTAGTTATTAACCCTCAATGCCAAAAAGCCAATGAGAATTGGAAGAAATAAGGATGGTGCACATCTAGCAGAGCAAAGACTGGGCGCTACTGCAGTGAGGGCATTTTAATTGAGGAAAAAGATCTTTATGTTCTTAAACCTATCACAAGCAGTTGATACTATCAAGGAATTCATCTCTAGCTCATGACAAACTATAAAGAATTCCACATATAACTCATTTACTATCTCTACCAGGTAACAGCCCAAGCTTGTTAGCTTTCTGCAGAGTCCAGCTTCCTCTCCCTCACCACCTTCTTTGGAATGATCTGTTACTCCTTCTGTTGACAAGTTTGTTTTCTTGCAGGTAATAAAGTACTCCCACTGGCTATACAGGCACTGATATCTCAGAACAGACAAAACTGGAAATGTAGCATGAATCTAATGACCGTTCTCTACTCATTCTTTTACTCTGTGGGTATTCCAAAATACCCACACCTTAATCATCTTTGATAAGCCTCGTGTAGGAGTCACATTTTGATCTGCCTATGATCTTGCTATTTTGATTACAGATTAGACTTCTTAGTGTGTGGCAAATGAGACACTGAGGGAAACAGCACGCTTGCATGGTTTTTAGATCCATTCTTACCCGCTTCTTTTCTACCTTTCCACTTGTGATGCTCCATAAATGCTGAGCACCAGGTCAGACAGGCAGACTTGGAGCAGACCTCTCCACTGTAGGCTGAAACTCTACATTTGTTTCCCTCTACTCACAATTTTTTCCCCAAGCATCATTAATTTTAGGCTTTTATGTAGTATGTGAAGAGAAAAAAAAAAAAAAAAAACACACAACCAGAAGTACCATGTGTTTCAGTTCTTTCCTCCAGAAATAGGTAACGGTTCTCCAGTACCCATCAAGCCATTGAGATAACCTACTACTTACTCCTAACACAAATTCAGGCTTTCGTGGCCCTGTAGAAACATTGCCTGGAGAGCCAACATCCCCAGGGAAGGAAGGTAATCCCAGTTTGTCTCACTAGAAGAACGTGAAAGGTTAAGAAATTTACCATAAGAAATATCTAGAACTTAAGAATTCTGGTAGGTTAAAGGTTTGGCTTTAATACATACTTCATAAAAAGATTACACAATGTATTTTCAAAAACTTAAGTATATTTATTGAGCAATAATAAGACAACTGCAAGTTTTCATAATTAATGGTACTACAAGATGCATTGAGTTGTATAAAGGTATACACAAAGTTACCTACAGTTCTGAACTGATTTAGCTACAAGACAGCACATAAAGAAAACAATTATAAGCAGGAAAGTTACAATGGATTAGGACACAGTACAACATACAAGCAAATATTTCTTTGTCAAAAACAACTTCAGCACATAGACTGTTCTTCCCACTTCTATTCTTTTAGCTCAGTCTTGTTAGGATCAGGTGGGCAACTCTTTTGTAGAGAAGAGATCACCAGAAGTCTAAGTAGACCTGAAATAAGGAAAAATGCATTTCAGCAAGCAATTTTTAGAGTAATCATAAGGAGGAAAAACATTCAACATTTTAAAATGCAGAAATACATGTAAAATGCAGAGATACGTAGATTGTACTAAATTATTAGGTATTGTATCGGTCATCAAAAGCCTGACCTTGCCAAGTTTTCTTTATATCATATGGCACCATCTTGATACATTTAACAATTCACTGTGCAAAAACATTAAATGATTCAACTTAATATGCAAAAAAAATCACTATGAAACAACTAAAACTACCAGCCTTCTGTGTTAAGTAACTTATTTTTAGAATAAAACAGAGATGACACACTACTGCAACATTTAAATATATGCATCATTCTTAGTGCCCTAAGGTTGGCACAAGCAACTTATAAATGTCAGAAAAGCATATAAACCTTGTTAATGTTTTCAGAAATTCATTTAAAGATAGAAACAGGTCCAAAAAGATGCCTGTCTAAATGCATTGCAATTACGTTACAATTATTTTCCAAATACACAGATATGTTCTGTCTTTTCTCAGCTCATTACTGACTCAAACAATTTGCCCTTCTGGGATCAATTGTTTGCTAATAAATAATTGTTTACAGTCACAAAATGATATTAAGGAGTATTCTTATTAGTTTTCCTTCTACAGCCTAATAAGATTCAAAACTAGCTGATTCCCAAGAGTCTAACCTTAACCTTGCTGTGTTTAACAGCCCAGGAAATGATGAACCATCTGTTTCAGAAAATAATGGAGGGCCAAGAGGAAATATTGTTTAATTGTAGATTAACCTCCTCATACGGCAGAATGAAGCATCTACAGAATTAGCAACCATAACTAGCAATGAACAAAAATAACTGAAAGCAGCTCTTACTATTACAAGGCCAACAGCAGCAAGTATTCTTGTATCACCTCTTTTTTGCTGAAACCCTCCCGAATGTATGTAACAAATACAAACTGATCTTTAAAATGACTCTGAAATATCACCTTTGGATTTATTTTAAATGAGGAAGCCATAGAAATAAATACTGGAACAGCAATGTATTCATTTTTCCATGAGTATCAAAATCATTTTAAAACAAACATCTCCAAGGTAGAGATGGCGTATTTATTCCTTTGTAACTTTCACCTCACATCTCTATAGCGAGAAAATGGCTGCTCCGAAGCAATATGCAAGTCACTGGGGGAGGGGGGGAAAAAGATTCTTGGTTTTAAATTAAAGAACTTTGATCACTTATGCATGTCTACTGATGTAGCTACTTATGATGATAACAGAGACAACCAGATAAAGCGTAAGATGATTTGGGTACTAAAACAAAACAAAAAACCGGTAACAAACCGCAGGGATTTGAAAATAAAAACACCTACCCTGCACTAGCATAATGAAAAGCAGTGTAATTCTGCGCCATGGTGGCATTTTTTTTTCTATGTAGCGTTCATCCCAAAACAAGCTTAACAGAAACCTTTTACCTCCATCAATCAGCTTGCCCCATTTTAACAGCAACAATGATAGAAAAGTGTGTTATCAGAGGGCTGCAGCCAACTCCAGTACACAGGAATCGAGAAAGCTATTCCTTGATTTTACACAGCCTTCCCAGCACAGTAGCTAGATTCACTTCTGACTGAGGCAGCTGGGTGCATACTCAGCACCTAAAGATTTCATTAATTCTAAGTTCCAAATATCCAAACACAGTAACATTTACTCAAATAAATTATTCTTGAATTCTTCACTTAATTCTTGAAGCAATGAGCTAGCAATAACTCCACAGCTTCATATAATAGCACCTATTCAGAAAGGATAAGAGTTTGACATTCTTCTCCTACTAAACAACTAGGCACAATTTTATCCATCAGACGTCTATCAACCTACGGATATTGAAAGCTTGGGCGAACAAGATAAAATCAAAACCAACCCTACTGTCAAGCTGCACTATCTACTGGCATCAATAATGCTATTCATGAATTTAGGAAAATTAATAAATCTTGGGATGAATGCTCAGAAAGGCTCAAATACAGGTGAAGCATACTCACTTAGGTTTTGTTTCTGCATCTGTCACTTGGCGAATATAGATACCATCTTCAGGATGTTCAATGTCATCCATTTCATACATATATGAAGAAGCTATTGCAAGGGTAGTTCCATCATTGCTGAAGGCAAGTGATGCTATGCTTGTGGGATACCGATGGAACTGACACAGACGCTTTTTATTAAATGGATCCCAAATATTTACAAATCCATCAGAACCTCCTGAAAAATAATGTTTTAAAAAACTGTAAATGATAATTGAGAGAACAGCAGTAGAGACATAGTGGAAAAAAAGGAGAGTAATGATACACTAAAGAAAAAAAGAAAACTACACAGACTTACTCTGTCAAAACACAGGATTATACAGTCACATTATTTAGTAGAGAGCACAATGAGTATTTCCTGATGTCTGTTAAATGAATCAACTCCCACTACATCAAACAATTTAAAAATTAAATGCTCAAAGCAAGAATACAATTCAAAGGCTTAATAAATAAGGCATATGAAAGTACAGGCCTGGTAAATCAGAACTATAGGAACTGAAGCAAGTGTTACAAAAAAACTGAGTATCTACTCTACCTGTAGCAAACGTGTTGTGGACGTTATGGAAAGAAATAGCATTAACTGGATAAATCTGCTCGATGTTATTCTCCTTCAAACGATGACATTTGAATGCGTATTTCTTCTTCTGTATTTCTGGACTTGGATCCAAATACTCCACTGCAACACGACCTTCAATAGAACTCAAAACATAACCCTACCAAAAAAAAATTGAGATATGCATTTTAGAATTTCGTAAGTGGAAAAAGACTGCCATACAACTTACCTTATAACCCTCTAAATTCAAGTAAATGACAAGTAAATAGTCTTAAATTGTGTATAACAAGATTTTTTTTGTTACCACAGATCCATGGCATCAGCAACAAAATCTGCTTCTGAGAAGTAACGCAGAAAGCTTTCCAAGAGATTTTCATTGCACCATATGTTTAAGCTGATGGCGAGGCTTTTAGTTACCCCTGCCGATCCAAATGCAAGTTGATATGGGGAAAAAATGTTAACAGTTAAAAACCTCCCAACATTTGTCCACCTATCCTCCAGGGCCTAAATATCTTAAATATTAGAGAAACTCAGACTATTTCCTTTCAGAATTACATTAAATTCAGTTCAGAGAATTAAACTAAACGCTTCAAGTTGCAATAGTATTTTTGGTGACATTGATTATAAGGGTGTCCACACATCCAGTTCATTACAGCCCTGACTTAGATTTGCAACTTCAGATGCTTTTATTATAACTTCTGACTCAAGCCCATAATAGGTCTTTTTTAGAAGGAGGATTATAATGCTATCTAGCTACAGCAAGGTTCTTCAAAATCCACAGCACAATATAATCTGGAAGATCAATTTGTTTTACTACAACTAGAACTAAAAATGGAAAGTGTTCATGCCAGTTCAAGAACAAGTAACTAGGTCTCCCAGTGTCTGTACCAGAACCACGCACATTGGAAAACTCTCTTCTAAATTAGTTCTTGCTTTTGCCAGAAAAAGCAAATCTTGCTTTACTTCAAAAAAAAAAAAAGCTAGAAATACCACAGATACTCCATGCTAACCTGCATGGAACAGCTCCACGATCTTCTAAACTGTACAATTTGCCCTAGATAATGGAACATGGATTCTTAAGTGCATGCCGCAGTCAGACTTGAGAAAATTCAAAAAAAATCCACATTCACAGTTTTAATCCTGCCCCTGTTCACATCCTGTTGAAGAACCTAGGACTACAATGCATAAAGGCTGTTGAGCAACCACCAAGTCTGCCTTCATCTTTCCCCACAAAGTTGCAGTAGAATTTTAGTTTTTTTGTTTGTTTGTTTTTTTATTTGGAAGACTATGTATCAGCATCATAATGCATTAAATAAGCAACTTGAAAAAAGAGACAAAAACTGAGAAAATATGAAAATAATGTGCTGGTAAGTCAGAGGCAAATATTCCAAAGCTATGCTATTCTTTCCAAAAGTTTACCTGGAGCAAGGAGTCTCAACACCATTTTCTTTCCTCAAAACTGGATTATGAAATTTGAAGACCAGGAATATTTTTAAAATGAGAGACCAAGGAAGCTTAAAAAAAAAAAAATGAGCCACCATTTTACCTGAAGAACACTCCACAGAAATATAATTGTTGAGATGGTTCCCATACCTGTTTATTTGGAAATGCTCTGATACAGCGGGTCTGATACTTCAGACTTGATTCTCTTCGCTGCTGAACATAGCCCATGTTCCGCAAATCCCACACCAGCACTCTCCGACCTGCAGTCCCCACAATTAGTCTGTCTCCAGACACAGAAAGCGTGTACACCTTTTCAGAAAAAAATGACAATATATAACACTTATTAATCTGGATATCCATCATTCATTATACACAGCAAGATGTCAGCAACATGCTATACAGGAAACAAGTAACACGTGTAATAAAGTGCGTGGCTCCAAATTTCCCTTTTGCTTCAATTTGTAACACAAATTTGGAACAAACTGTACTAGTGTGCAGTTGGTTACTTACTAAAAAGCAAATGTAGCATTTCAAAATCTTACACCTTTAATTCTACACCTAGCACATACCTTAAAATCAAGCCCAATGCAGCATCATGCTACATAAGACTAATTTACAAAAACAACAGCAGCAAAAAAGATTTACAAATCTTTTTGTGAATATGCACTTGTAAAACTCTAAATTTCAAACACATTCATTACATTACCAATCTGGAGACTCTGATATCTAAACAATCTTCCACACAATGAGATTTCTTCTTTTTGTTGGTATTACATTCTAAATGCTACATGTGTACAGAGAAATATATGTACAATTCAAAAGGGAAATCAGTATTATTCAAGTTTTCCTAAAAAATTACATAAATATTAAACTCATTGGATAATTCAGGGCAAGAAGATGATATGTACAAAGTAATGGGTGATAAGGAAGGTGCAGATTTTATCTTTGCTTGGTATGCACAGCTTGCATTATCCACTATCCAATCACGATTGTACAATTTAGTCCTACAAAACCATATTTTTGTGTTTTTCCTCTATCTAGAAATTTTGTCTCTTTTTAGAATGCTTCAAGCTGTATTTCATGTTAATAAAGAGAAATAAATTGCAAAGAATTCATTAAAAAATGGTTGTTTGCATACTTCAGTAAAGCTAAGTGAAATTGACTGAAGAAATATGCTTGATACCCGTTTTTTATAAAGAAACAGCAACACACAGCTTTGAATTTTTGCTCTATCCCAAAAATTGGCTCAGAGGTTCTAATTCTAATTTCTCAAAGATCCCATGAAAATATCCAGCCTATAAATCATTCCATTTCCAAGTCTTACTTGGGACGTTGTTAATCTAAGTTAAAAAAAACAACAGTCAAAAACTCTGTACTACCAAATGACCAATTGTTGATACACAAGCAAGATGGAATCCAGCTACTCCCTGCTGTCCTGCCACTGAGCTGCTCACAAGAGCACGCTATCAGGACAAGCTTTTGCAAAGTGATCTAATACAGCTGAATACATAGGCAACAGATACTGTATATACCTCTGAAGAAGAATGAAAAGCATAAAAGATCTGGTATCCTGCCAGAAGGATTCGATTTACCTTTGGCATGTACTCGTACAATTTAACTCAAGCACATAGTTTCACTTTCTGGTTCTCTGATAAAGTCCAACAAAGCTATTTGGTTCTGGTAAGACTACACCGAAATATTAGAAAAAACAATTTGTTTCTTGGTGTACTATAAACATTTTTGGCAATTTATAATAAAAAAATACGAAGTTATTGACTATCTGACAGGTCCACATATACAAAAAAACTCCTTTTAACCAATCTACATTCACTAGGCTTGCATTACTGCTCTAAACAAACTGCAATTATTGAATTTCCCTCTCAAGACTGATGTCTGAAGATAAGAAACGTCTTAAATGCTTATGTAAGAGTTGCCTAGAATTTCTGATGACCCCAATTGCCAAACCCCATTTATATATATAAAACGAAGACTTTAAGCTAACAGTAGTTAAATACTAACATTTTCAAATCTCCCTTGTTGTTGACGTAAAAATTTATCCAAAAATGTTATCATATAAACAAAATGTTTGTACACGTACAGAAACAAAGGCATAAGAACATTAAATATCTTAAATCTTCTTTACAAACTTGATGTCACACCTGTACAGCGAGTATTCTTTCTACACCACACAATCATCAATCAAATGAAGCCATTGTCATGCAGTTGAGTAGGTGTACACATTTATCAAAGGCGGTATTAAAAACATGACATAATGAACCTCGCTGAGCCAATAAGCAGCTTGATTCACTGTGGCTGTCCGTTATACGATATTCTGTCGGCAATTCATCACAGTTCTTTACATGCTACATACAACTATAAATCAAAACTAGAAATAATGCAATTACTTTATTCTGAACAAAGGTCTTGCCAGAAGTAGATTCAGCTATGTTGTGACAAAAGTAATAGCTCTTTAGATGCAATAGGGAACGTAAGGATGGCTCCTATCACTTGACAGTACGTTGTGACAGAGCTCAATAAAATTTTAAAAAAGGTACAGGCAAAAAATATTCACATGCAAAATTAACCAGCAAGCCACCCTGTGTTTTGGAAGCTAAGAGAAAAATCAAGAATTTTTTTCTACAATTCTTTCAGTGACACTACTATAAGTAGTATAAAGATTAGCAAACCATATCAGCATTAAAAAAAGTTTAAGAAATTATATTTTACTTCTCTTCGTCTCTCCTTAACAGAGGATTTTATTATTAGACGAATGTCTGAATTTACTAGACATTATTGCAACGACAGGTAAATTACAAACAAGCAATTTCAATTCAACTTCTGAGTACTAGCCAGAAACCAAAATTTTATTTCAGGAAAAAAAAAAAAAAACCTTCCTACTGTACCTCTACACACATTTCAAAGCAATTGGACCAGATGACTAAAAGTCTTAATGCTGAGTGCACATTAGAGTGTGCATTATAACACTCAAGCCAACAATTATCAAGGTAAGACAAGAATTATCAATGGCTGCCTCAATTTCAGATGCTGGTTTTGTTAGGATTTCTCTCCTCAATTTAAAACAAGTTCGTAAGATTTTTTTTCTATCCGGGGAGTGCTAAGAATTAAGTTTTGCTCCTACTGATGAAAGCATAAAGCCTTAACCTAAAATTGTAATATATTCTGCATATTAATATTTTAAATGCAACATTTACATGCTAATTTACACATTTGAAAAGTTACTTCTAAATCTAGAAGTAATTTGAAAAGTTTAGAAGTAACTTTTCAAATTGAGCTCAGTTTAAGAGCACGCCTTGTATGGTCTCCTGTATGACAACCACTCCCTGGATATATTATTGAACACTTGACCTGGGATGCAGTATCCAATCCATACCTTTTCTGGCTGAGAGAAGGTTCCTGCATTACAAGGTGTTCTGGGATCCCACAGCTTAACTGTTTGATCCCAGCTTCCAGTCACCATGACATTCACTTCTGGGCAATACTCAACACATCGGATAGGTGCATCATGGCCACCAACAAGGTTTTCTGTAAGAAAATACAACTTCAAGTAACTTCACTGGCTCCACAAGCAGTCAGAGTAAAGACTTTTTTTTTTTTTAAATGTACATATTACTGCAGTACAAAAGTGCTATTTTCTGGCATTACCATGGATGTAGTGAAATGCTAGGAGCTGCTTTAAAGATGGTTCAACCTTCAGAAGCACAAATTTTTGCAAACATCAAAAATGTTTAAATATAAACTTATGTCTTTTGAGATTGTGAAAAGATATTAAGAATTTTAGGCAGCCACACAAAGATCTTCAGAGGTAGACAGAATAGTTTAGTATCAAATATCACCACTTGTGATGCAAACACTAACATAGAAAGCAATTTAAACTTGTGTATATATTAATGTTATGACAAAATAAAGTGATTTAATATTTTTATTAATTTGTGGTAAATATAAACACCTCTAGTAAGTCACCAATACTAAAATTAACTTTTTTTTCTTGTTACTTTACTTTGCACGTTAAGTTGTGAAGCCTGGCTATTGGCTATTCTAGCAACTACATTTGTATCAGGCTGGTAAGTGCTTTTCTCTTTCATGCGTTTACACATAAAAAAAAGTTAGAGAAACTAGCTCCATATTTTTCAACAATGAGGCACCGTGCTTTGCTAGAGAAGAATGTAATATAAGGTCATGAAGTCTGACAAAGCAAAAGCTTTATGTTCTTTTTGCCATTTTGTCTAACTACGAGCCTTTAAAAAATAACACGCTCAGTTTTAGGACAGCTCAACTCATTGCCCCAATGTGAGACACACTGACCTACAACAGAGCAGGATATGATAACCAGAAATCCCATTCAAGATGTCCTGTAACAAGCACCTACCAAACTTTCTGGCAAAGCACCAAACCCTGCCATCCTGCTAGATGGCACTAGGAAGGAAATGCCACGAACCATCAGCAGGATGAGTAGATAACTGTTTCCTTCCTTTCCATTTTCATTTTAAAATTAGGTAAAAAAAAAAAAAAAACCCGCATGCAAAATACCTCAATTAATATTAATCACCAGAAATGTTTATTTCCAGCCCTTCTGTTAAAGATGTTACAGCACAATCTTCAATTACACAGTAAGAAACGCTGCCTTGTTCAGTGCCCTTGACAGATTTACCATGGCAATCAGAAAGGGCTGTGTGACTCCTGAGCACAATGACAACTTAAACCAAGAGGATTATTAATAAATAACTAAACAGCTACTACTTAAAGCAAATATCTCTTAAAAAAAAAAAAACAGAAACGTTTCAGTCTTGTAAGTATGTCAATCTGAAGCTCAGGTCAGTTGTTTCAAAGAGACCATTTACAAAATTCAATCTGCTCACCTTGGTCCGTGTTTAGATCGTGCATTTTCAGTTGCTGATCTAATCCTCCACTCCAGGCATGGGTAGGATCCTATTAAGGAAAAAAAAAAATCACCTTATGATATGCATTAAGTTTCCTTGGCCGCTGTACATTTAATCACCTAGGCACATTCAAAAAAGGAATTGTTTGCAAGAGTTTTGGGAAACTATAAACCATTTGAGAACCTGTGTGTTGACCCAGTGTGATTCTAGCTATGTGACAAAATGTTAAGTGGAAAAAGCACAGTTAAATTTTAAATTGATCCTTAAAACGTTTAGTAACACGTAAAGATGAAGTCATTGGAGGACATTCCAGAACACTGAGGAAAAAAAAAAATGCTGTTCAAAACATTCCATTTCATGTTATTATACATAATAAGTAATAAGCGAAATCAATGCCACTGATTAACTAAAAAAACATTCTGAAACATGTTTCAAGTCCCACACATTAAAAATACAGAAGCCAAGTGTTTGGTAAATGGCTCATTTGGAACATTGCTGTGTTTCCAAAACAGCCCAGTATGAGAAGGTTAAAAAGATAAGAGTAATTGGCCGTGGGCATTCAGTGTGAATAACAACTTCTGGGTACGTATTACTCTTTGTAAGAAACATGCAAACAATTTACTACCTCAGTGGAAAAACAGCATAAACCAGCTGAACTTACTTTTGTCTGCCACTTCTACGAGAAGTAAATTGTGTGCCTGCGTCCTTCGCAGGAAATGTATATATTTAGAACAAACACGTTTGTTAAAAGAATAATCAGCAGAAGCAAACTATTCTTTTAGACCTAGATTTCAGGTAGGAAGTATGCCTTTAATTTCACAGACTAACAATTTGCCACGTGCACCGTAAATTTATAAAATAAGATAAAATAACATGCACTTACATAAAAGGCGCAGTCAAGGACAGCTCCTGAATGCTGGTATTTGAGCCGCATGGTGTTGGCAGGAACATCATAGAGACGGACAGTGGTGTCCCAGGACGAAACAAGCAGAAACTGGGATGTATTTGGACTGAACTTGACTGATGAAATGCCATCATCTGGAGTTTGATTTAGCTTGAACTCGTTCGATCCAGTCATCTGAAGACAGTAAAGCACAGATATATTTTAGTGGTAACAAGAAAGTAAGCCCAGAGAGTTAGTTAGCTTACGGCTGCATCTTGAAGCTAATTTAAAGGAAACCTGGAAAGCTGTTAGTCTTTACACAAAGTGCAGAACACACAGATTGCTGACAAACCCTCTAAAATTGAGGATGCTTATCACTGTCCAAGACCTCAATACATTCCTCCCCACACAAAGAACTTTAAAGTTTAAATATCAAGTGTACCATAGAATAATAATCATAAGCGTTTTGTACTGTTTACCTATAAGTTTAGATATATAATATCGCCATATATTCCCCCTCCCACTACACTGTTTAGGCGGTTATATATATATTTTTAAAAGTATTTATAGAATATTCTGAGACTGGGGAAGTTACTTTAAAAACAACATGCAGGCAGGAAGGAATCTGATTTGAAAACTCCAACAAAAAGCGTCCCTGATTCTGTGTGACTTTCCTGAACTTCCAAGAACCGCAGTTGGACAAAATGTCAAATAGTTTCTGGTTTTCTGTAACCTTCCAGTACTTCAGCTTCCTTAAGTGCTACAAAATACTTTCACTGAACGGCTTTAAGATTTTTTTTTCCTGTCTAAATTAGGTTAAAAAAAGTAATATAACAGAGGAAAGCTATGCTTTGTGGGATACCAAAATGTAGAGCAAGTATGCAAACGTGATGTAATAGGAGAAAGAGATCAACAATTTACTGACAGATCGATGACTCTGAAGGCAATCGTCACACAGTTCACGCAGGACGAGTTAGTTGTATACCCACACATACACACAAAAAAAAAAAATCAGAAAAGGAGAGCTGAGGCTACAAGCAGCACCTGTCAGCTGGTAAGACAGTGCAGACCTTACAAGTGTTCTGGGTGAAGAAACCGTTCGTTACGTGCACACCAACAAAGCCTCCAAACCTTTTAAAATGCTTTCTAAGGCCTTAACAGCACATTTGCTTTTCTCAAAAAGGGCGGAGAAGTGAATTAGCTCTGATTTTCTGTAACGTTATCGCTCCTGATTTTCTGTGTACAAATGCAGAGGTGAGATTAGACCATTGAGAATGAAAATTAAGAGAGACCGAGTAGATGAAATAAGATGAGGTTCAAATGTAGCGCACTATGATCGCCAGCAACAACCATCAAGCTGTACAATAACGTAAGCACTGTACATTCTTACACTGCAAAAAATTCCAGAGGGGAAACTTTGGTAAAGACATCCTTAAAAAAAAAAAAAAAAAGAGACAGAAATCCACAGTACAACTACTCAAACATGAGGTGTGAGTATAAGCACTCTTAAGAACAGGAAATAAAAACTACATTCTTAATCCCTTTTTACAGCTCTGCTGTGGAAGTACTTGGCCAAAAGACACACGTGCTGGAGAGTCCAGCGCACATACTGACATGTGAACGCTAGTAAAGGATTCATCAGCATCTTTGTTACTCTTTGAGCAATTAAATGTACATCACTGATAATTTCAGCTGGATTTGCAAAGACACAAAAGCTACAGGAATCAAGGACTGGGGGAACTTTTACGGACATGCTAATAGCCTCGTCTACTCAACAGAAAATTTAACAAATGAGTGTTTGAGGCACTTGGTACAACGATTATAAACCGTCCAAAAAGCAAACAAAAAGCAGTGCTCGAGGGAGCGAAGGTAGTCACATGAGAGACCCTGGAGCTATTTTCAATCCAGAAAAAAAAAAAAAAAAGTAAGTTAACAAAATCAGAATGTAAAGACACCGTACCTGTTACCTACCTTAAAAAAAATCACACAAAAAGCGCACGGTTTTCAGAAACGCATCTTACCCAGAGTCCGACTTCCACAGAGCAGTAAGCGCCGTCCCCCCCCCTCCCCCAGCCGAGCCCTGACCCCCGTCCCGAGCACGGCAGAGGGTTCCTAACGCCGGCTTTACACGAACGGCGCGCGGAACCGGCGCTGATTTAAGCAGAGGGTTCAATCCGCCACCCCCCTACCCCCAGAGCCCCTCCGGGCCGGGCGGCAGCTCCGCGCGGTGCCCTCCCCGGGCCTCAGTACCGTTTTCATAGTGCCCGGCTCCTCTCGCCGCCGCCGCCGCGGCCGCTCCTTCGTGCAGCTGAGAGGCGCTGTCGCGGTGCCGGTGCCCAGGCGCTGCTCGGGAGCTGCGGGGAACGAGCGGGGTGAGGGGGGGGGGCGGCCGGCAGGGACGGGCCCTGCGCAGGCCGCGGCGCCCGCTCCGCCTCCGCAGCAACGCGACGGGACCCGGCGGCGGGCACCGAGGCCCCGGATGGGCCCCGAAGCCCGGAACCCACCGCCGATGCCCCGGCCCCGGCCCCGGCCCCCCCTCCCCGGGCCCCGCGGCCCGCTCCCGCTCCCTCCCGCACCTCACCGCCCGCAACTGCCGCCGCCGCAATTCTGCGCACGCGCACCGCCGCGGACCCCTCCCCATTGGCCTATTCGAAAGGCGGAAGCGCGCGCAGCGCGGCGCCCCGCTGCGGGGCATGCTGGGGAGTGTAGTCCGCGGGGCCGCGGCCCGCCCGGCCCGGCCCCATCTGCGGGAGAGGCGGCGGGGGGGGGGGCCGAAAGCAGGACCGCGGCCCCCCGGCCCCCCGGCCCCCCGGCCCCCCGGCCCCCCGGCCCGAGCCGATATTTGCGATATTTACGATATTTCTCACGATATTTATAATATTTCCTACCGCATTTATAATAGTTCTTACGCTATCTATAATATTTCCGACGATATTTACGAATTTTCTTACGATATTTACAAATTTCCTTAGGATTTTTATGATTTTTCTTACTATATTTACGGTATTTTAACGATATTCACGATATTTGTTACGATATTTACGGCTTTTCCCATATTTTCGATATTTTTTTACGATATTTACGAGCTTTACAGACCAGGACTAGCAGTTCATAACACGGATCCCTGTAGGGAAAGAAGCGCCCCTCGTCCCTTCTCGCTTCCACCCCTTGGCAGCCCCCTCACCTTACTTCTTCCTCCAGCCCTTTTTTCATTTATTTCTCTATTTTTTTGTTCATTTTCTGTTTTTCTCTCCCACTCCCCCCCTGCCAACCCCCCCCCCCGAGCCATGCCCGCTTCCCCCCCCACCCCCCCAGCGCTTCGGAAACACGCGGTGGGGAGCTGGCAAATTTACAAACGAGGCTTAAAACGTTTTATTTCCTTTAAAAATATGTACAGATCTGAAATAACGCTTTTTTTTTTTTTTAGTTTTTAATAATTAATTTTCTTTTCAAGTGGCAGGACGGCGGAGGGAGGGGGGGGGGGCGCGCAGGGGCCGTGAGGCCGGGTCAGGCCGCTTGCGCCCCGTCGGGGCCCCCCATTTCGTTCCTCTCTGAGCTCCCCCGGGGGAAACGGAGCTGGGGGGGGGGGGGGTCGTGGAGCCCCCCAGCCCCGACCCCTTGTGCCTGGAGCCCCCCTGCCAGGAGCCCCCCGGCCTGGAGCCCCCTGTCCCCAAGCCCCCGACGGGGCGGGAGGCGCTCAGTACTCGATCTTGTTGTAGAGGTTGTAGAGCGGTAAGGCCGAGAGGTTGCTGCCGGGGTAGTAGAGGGGCGCAGGGAAGGCGAGGGAGCGTGGCACCGGCACCCTGAGGAGCGAATTGTCCCTGAACACCAGCGGCATCCCCACCAGAGTCTGAGCCGAGGCGTGCGCCATGTTGGCCGCCTCCAGCTCGGCCGAGAGCTGCCGCTTCCACTTGTTGCGGCGGTTCTGGAACCACGTCTTCACCTGGGTCTCGGTGAGCTGCAGGCTGGAGGCCAGGCAGGCCCGCTCCGAGCTGCTCAGGTAGCGCTTCATGTCGAAGGTGGACTCCAGCTGGTACACCTGGCTGCGGCTGAACACCGTGCGCGTCTTCTTCTTGGCGGCTCCGGCCTGCCGGTCCCCGCCGTCTCGCTGCCGGTCCCCGCAGGAAGGCGAGGGGGGTCCCAGCGGCTTCTCCTTCTCCTCCTTAAAGTCCTGCTGCGAGGGCGAGAGGAAAGGCGGCCGCTCCGCGCTGCCCGCCGCCGCTCCGCTCCCCTTGCTGCTGCCTGCAACAGAGCCACAGCGCGGGGGTCGCACGGTGGTCGGCACCGGTGCCTCCCCCCCCCCCCGACGGCTGAGGGGCGAGAGGAGCCCCGGGCGAGCAGCCGCTGTCCCCGGTCCCGGGGAGAAAAAAATAAACGGTAGCAACGCCGGGGAAGCCGTCAGAGGCTGTCCTATAGATGTCCTGTCATCACAGGGATGGAGGGATGGAGGGGTGGAAGGAGGGATGGAGGGGTGGGAGGATGGATGGAGGGATGAAAGAAGGGATGAAAGAAGGGATGGAGGGGTGGATGAAGGGACGGAGGGGTGGATGAAGGGACGGAGGGGTGAACAGAGGGGTGGATATGCCCGCCCCGCCGAAGGCAGCTGGGTGCCAGGCTAGGGCTGCCTCCCTTCCCGCCGCGAGCCGGCAGGTTTGACTTTACAGCCCTGCATTTCACAGGCCGTTTAGCCAGAAATAATGCTGAAAACAAACGCCTTCCTTCCCCTTCCCCGAGCGCTGTAAATAAGCCGAATGTGAGCAAACGAGCGTTATCCGTCACATCGAGCGCGCCCCTTCGCCGGGGAGGGGAGAAATACCCCGGCCGGGGCGGCAAGGAGGAGGAGGAGGAGAAGGAGGAGGAAGAGGGCTCCTTCCCCCCTCGGCCAAGGACGCCGCAAATCCGTTTTGCCCCGAAAGCAGCGGGACTGCGGCCGTGTCCCCGTCCCCGTCCCCCCCCCCCCCCCCCCCCGCGTCGAGGGCCGGGCGGGGAGGCCCCGGCCGCGCCGTCGAGGTCCCCCGGTACTCACTGAGGCAGGTGAAGCCGACGGGCCGGTGCTTGGGGCACGTTTCGGCGGGGCCGTGAGCTTCGGGGCAGAAGCAGCCGCGGTGTTTCCAGCTCTCGTCGGGCTCCTCTTCGTCCGAGGAGAGGGACGGGTTCCTGGCGCGGGGGGGCCAAGCCGCAGCCTTGGCGCCGGCCGCCCGGGGGCCGTCGGTGCCGCCGCTGCCCAGGATGGACTGGATGGTGAAACTGGAGACGGGAGCAGCGGCCGGGCAGCACTTGCTCGGGTCTTCTTTGCTGCTCATCCTGGGTTCATAAGAAATAAGAGGAGGAAAGCTCTCGCTTTAGAGGAGCTCGGGGGGCCGGGGGATGCGGGAGAGGGGGGGTGAGGGGGAGCCGGGAGCCCGCTCCGGGCTGCCGGGGGGTTTCTTTTGGGGGGGTTTTCGGCGTGCCTTTGCCGGCTCTCCCCGCGCCTGCCCAGGCGGACTGCATGCTCCTTCCCCCGCGTCCCTATTGATCCGCGGGCGGCGGGCGGCGGGGCTTCATTTGCATGGAGGTGGCCTCCGCAGCGCCAATCACGGCGGCGACGGCGGCCGCGGAAAGTTTGGAAAGCCGCGGGGGGCCGGGGGGGGCCGGGGGGGCCGGGAGGGAAAGGGGCTGGGGGGACCCCCCCCCGGCTGCGGGGCTCCTCGGAGCCCGCCGGGCCTCCGCGCCCCCCGACGGGGGGGAGAGGGGGACGCGGGGATGGGCGGCTTGCGGGTGCCGTCGGGGGTCCGGCCGGGGGTCTTTACCCTGCTGTTCATCGGAGAGAAGGAAAAATAATAATAACGGCGATAAGGTTACGGGGCGGACCGGGAAGGAGCCGACAAATCCCGTTTTGCGCCGCGGCTGCTGCAAATGTTTGAGAAGAAGCCTCCCGCGCCGGCTTCCCGGGGTCTGCGAGCCGGGGGGGGGGGGGGGCGCAGGGGAAGGGGCCGTCCTCCCGCGATCCCAAATCAACTTTGTCGGGACTCCGGGGCTCTTCCCCAGGGCGGCGATAAAGGGCAGGCCGAGCCCCGCCGGCTGCCCGGGGCTGGGGGTGGGCAGCCCCGACGGCTGCCTCCCCCTGATCCCCCCCCCCCCCCCCCCGGGAAGCTGGGGAACGGAGGGGGTCACCCAAACGGGGCGAGCTTTGCCTCTCGCCGCAGCATCCCGGAGCCACTCAGGCGTTGCCGAAGCCCCGGGGGCACCCGAAACACGCGTGGGGCCGAGCCCCCGGGGGCGTTAACCCCGACGTGCCCCGACGGGACGAGGCGGAGCCCCCCTCCCGCAGCACCGGGGGGGGTCCCAGCTCCGCCGTGGTTTCCTCCTCCCCGCCTCCTCCCGGTGCCGTCGCTCCCCCTCTCCTGAAACATACCCCCAAAAAAATCAAATCAGGGAAAGCAAAGAATGAGATGGAAATATACAAATCAATAGAGACAAATGTCAAGACGTTTTAAAATGACATTTTCATTAACTCCAAGTCACCATATTATGTCTGGTATATTGAATAAAGTACTTATAATATAATTAGGTATAGCGAGATGACGACTGTTACCCAGACCAGCGGCATAATCTTTAACTACTTAACTACTTGATAGACTCATTAATGGACTAATTGATTAGGAAAAGTGTTCCAGCTCCTCCTCTCCCTGTGAGGGGCAGGTGCTGTCCTGTTTTACCACATTAACCTTTTCAGCGCTTTTCAACGGGGTCGCGACACATTA
>NC_139727.1:37168168-37188168 GCF_964211835.1 Anser anser | reverse complement strand
CGGGGGAAAGCTGGAAAAAAAAAAAACAAAACTGGCAAACCTTGGCAAGAAGCACCCGAATCCCGACCTCCCGGACGCGCTCGGCGGCGGCGGGGCGGCTCCGCGCCCGCCCGTCCCTGCTGCGGCAAGGCAAAAAGGCTTCTGGATGCCCAAATCCTGACGGCCGGGAAGTTTATATCTTTCCCCCGGCTGTTTGCTGTACACAGCGAGCCTCTGTTTACCGCCAAATAAAAGAAATACATGTGTGCTTCTACCCCAAACACGCAGGCTCGCCGTGCTCGGCCCCGCTCGGCTGCAAACAAAGGCACAGATTTGCAGGGCGAGGTCGCGGCACTCAAACGCAAGTGGCCGCCGAGTTGCTACAGCTTAGGGGAACGAAGCAACTTTCCTTCAATTGCACCAAGCTCCCTGCCCATCACTTTTTGTTTTTTTTTTTTTTCTCGCTCTGAAGACGCTTTTGCAGCCGCTCCAAGCGATCCCTCCCGAGCCGCCCGAGCTGGGCACTTGATGCGGGCTCTCCAGCAGCGATCCCAAAAGGCAGCCCACGGGGCTCTGCCGAAAGGGAGAGGGCCCCACTGGGGAGCCGATGCTGCCCCAGGCTTTTGAGGAACCGATGTCGCCCCCCCGCTGCCCCCTGCCCCGACCGCCGACACGGCGCTGTGCAGCCCCCAGCCTGCGCCCAACTTTTTTTGCGCTCTCCCACCTTATTCTCCGCCGCCAGCTCGGCAGAAAAACGGGAGGAACGAGCACAAAAACTGGCCTTTAATATTCTTTTCTTTCCTTTTTTTATTTCTATTTTTTCCCTTTAAAAATTAAGCGCCTGCCCCAGCGCATCGCTGCGCGGAGCCGCGCAGGGCGGGGGGGGACGGAGCTCGCAGCGAGCTGGGCACCGGGGGGGCCGGGGCAGTCCGGAGTCGTTTGCTGGGCACTGACCACAAATAAGCGAGCTTTTTCTTTCCTCGCCGTTTGGTAACACCGTGCTATCGCGCTGTAAAAATGGCAAGATGTATTTGCTATTGCAACAATATTTTTAATGAGCTGCAAGCGACTTGTCCCAAAGTTAGTGGTGCAAACAGCAAAGGCATCGCTCTGTTTGTAGGCGACACAGCGAGCAGCGTATTTTGACTCCGAACCTCTGTTTATTTTCCATTTACGACCCATTGCCAGGGTTTTTATCCCAAACGAAAAGAAAACGCGGGACTATCTTCTCGCAGTGCTGCCTTTTATTTTGATTTCTTCGCCCCGAGCCGCTGCCCTGGGCACTATAAACACGTCCAGTCGGGCTAATCTCGGGGCAGAAGGGAGCGATCTTCTCCGGGAATAACCGTGCCGGGGGCAGGAGGCCGAGCCTCGGCCCCGGCTGGGCAGAGCTGGGGGGAGCAGGGCGCTGGGGACCCCCCGCCGCCCCCCAGCCCCGCCACGGGACGGCGACAAGAAGGGGATGCTCCTGGACGGGGCGCACGGGCCGGCCCCAAACCCTTCCCCGACGTGGCCTCCGGGTGTAAAGCAGCCTCTCCCCGTGGGACAGAGGCCGGGAGGCCCAGCACGGCCCCGCTCCGGCCCAGGGAACACCCCCCCGGGACCCGGGGCACGTCGGGGCTGGCGGCTCGCAGGGCCGGGAGCGGGGTCCCCCCTCCATCCGCACCCCAAAATCCCCCCGAGGTGGGGGTCTCCGGGAGGCCGGCAGCGCTTGCAGGCAGCGTCCGCTCCGTGTTTGTTTGTTTTCTCCGAAGCCACACTTGAAATAATACTAATGATAATAAAAAAAAATGATAAGGAACGGGTTTTATTGATTTTTTTTTCCACCACGACATTCAGTTTATAACAATATAGGCTGTTTTAAAAATAGGAGCGGTCCCTAACGGAAAGCAAGAGGGCAGGGAGTACAACCGAAGGGGAAAAAATAAACTAAAACTTCAAAAAAAAATAATAAAATAAAAATAAAAAAGAACAGCGACCAACCCAAACCCTCGGGAAGACAGCAAACAATTGTCAGACAACAGGTGAGCAGACACTAAGACAGAGAGGGACTAGAGGTGTCCACTCCTCGCTGGATTTCTGCCTATGAAAATCCACAGACTCGATGGACTTTAGAAGAAAACTGTACATCATATCAAATAAATTAAAATTACCCTAAAGTTGATTGTCCTTCACTTAAAGCGCCCAGCTCTCCGAATCTCCCTCGTTTATTCGCACAAACCGGGCTGATGCTTATTCCCACGCCCTGCTCCTCTCTTTTCGCTTTCCTTCTCTTTCGTTTTTATTTGTTTCAATTGTATTTTGTACAACGTGAACGAACGCAATTATACAGTGCTAAAAACCCTTTCCTCACCATTCAAATAAAAGCAGTGCTTTGAGAATCCTCGTACAATATTGCACAGTTCAAAGGTACAATAAGAAGAGTCAGCGTTACAAAAGAAATCAAAAGAGTACAGATTTTTTTTCCCCCCAAATACCGAAATAACTTTACAAAGAAAAAAAAATAAAGACAACTGCTAGGAAAACAAGAATTCAAAGCAAGGATTTAAAATCTCTACGGAACCGATAATAAATAAGCGGCACCCGGTGGTGCCGGCGTGTTCAGCCGTTCGCTGTGAGGCTGTAGTTCTCGCTAGTTAGAAAGTCCCATGGCAGAAAGCGAAAGGTACAAAATATGGGGAAAGAAAGAGGCAAATCGGTGCCGAGGGCTGCCCCAAGGAAAAGCCGCGGTCGCTGGAGTCGGAGTCGCACCAGGGTCGGGAGCCGGCGCGGTCCGGAGGCAGAGGGGAGGTCCGAAAGGGACGGAAATTTTCGCCTTTCCCTTTAGCGTTTGGCAAACCTCGAGGAGTGGCGCGGGATCGTTCGCTTTTTATTCTCCCCACCTTTTTTTTTTTTTTCCTTTTTTTTTTTTTTCTTTTTTAATACAAAAATAAACCTAAAGCCGCCGAGCCCACCGCGGCTTTCGGCCACGCTCCCAAACGGCGTGACAGCCCCGGGGGGCTCTCCGAGCTCCCTCTTTCGTTCCCCCCCCAACCTCTCCCCGGGGTCCCGGCCGCTTTTTCCGTTCTTTTTCCCCTCCGTCTTCCCCCCCCCCCCCCCCCCTCCGCCCCGGGCCCTCGCCGTCGGGGCCGCGCCGTGGCCGCAGTTACTTACGCGGGGGCCGGGGATCGGGGTGGGGTGGGGAACACGGCGGGCTCAGACGGGCCTCAGGAGGGGCACGGAGGTGACCACGGGGTGGGAATAATAGACGGGGTGGGGGAAAGTGAGCAGGGGCTGGGTGCCGGGGGCGCTGGCGGCGGCCGAGCCGCCCTCGGCGCCCGAGTTCTCGTGGTAGAGGATGGGGACGCGGACGATGCGCTGCGCCGCGGCGTGGCTCAGGTTGGCGGCCTCCAGCTCCGCTGCCAGCTGCCGCTTCCACTTGTTGCGGCGGTTCTGGAACCAGATCTTCACCTGGGTCTCTGTGAGGTGCAGCGAGGCAGCCAGGCCGGCCCGCTCCGAGCTGCTCAGGTAGCGCTTCATGTCGAAGGTGGACTCCAGCTGGAAGACCTGGCTGCGGCTGAACACCGTGCGCGTCTTCTTCTTGCGGCACGGTTTCTTCTCCGGGCTCTCCTCCCGTTTCTTCCAGTCCTCCGCGCCCGGCTCCTTCTTGGCCTCCTCCGAGTCGCTCTCCTCCAGCACGATCTCGTCGGGGCTCTTGGAGTCCAGCTCCTTGTGCTCCGCGTCCGCCTTGAGCAGCGGCTCCGGGGAGTCCCTGTCGGTGCCCGAGGCCGGGGACGAGTCCCTCAGGAGGGATTTCTCGGCGGCTGGACCGGGGGGCAGCGGGCAGGGGGGAGAGAGGGACACAAAGAGACACCTTCACCGCCCGGCCCCGGCGCCCCGTCGGGGGGCAGCGGGGGGACGCCGGGCCGGGCTGCGCGACCCCGACCGCGGGCTCCCCGTCCCCATCCCGTCCCCGATCCCCGTCCCCATCCCGGTCCCCGCTCCCCTTCGCCGTCCCCATCCCCGCGGCCGCCCCGTCGGGGAGGCGGGGAGCTCTACCTTCGGTGCGGGGCAGGTGGGCTCCGGCCGGGGTCAGGGCGTAGGGGTACCACCAGGTCTGGGCGCGCTCCAGGCAGTGGGCGCTCAGGGCGAAGCGCGGCGCCGGGATGTCGAAGCGGGGGAAGGCGAGGTCGCCCACCTGCGACAGGGCGAAGCCGGCTCCGTCCGCCGCGCCTTTGCCCGACGGGGCGAACAGCGGGCGCGGCTGCTTGGGGGCCGCTTTCGGGGGATCTCCGTTGAGCAGGTTCTTGATGTAGAACGACTCCTTGGGGGGCGGCGGGGCGCTGGGCGGCTCCTGCCCGGTCTCCGGCATCCTCCGGTGCCCGCCCGGCTCCTGCCCGCCCGAGGCGGCTCCCGGCGGAGCGGGGGAGAGGCGCGGCGGCGCGGCGGGGGAGCGGGGCGGCGGGGCCGGCCGGGGGCCCCTCGCATGGGGGGGCGGCAGGGCGGGGGGCCGGGGGGACCCTGGCAGCCCCAGGCACCGGGGGGCTGCTGCGGGCAGGCGGAGAGAGCCGGGGGTCGTCGCTGCCGCCGCCGCCGCCGCCGCCGCCGCCGCCGCCGCCGCTCGCTGCTGCGTCAACCTGGCGCCGGATGCTAATGATGAAATCAAAATGTCATCCAAGTTAAACGCGGGGAGCACACGGCGATTGGGCACGCACGATGGCAAATGGGATTAGGCGGGGAGGCAGCCGGGAGGAGAAGGCTCCGCTCAGCCCCTGCCTGCCCGCAGCCGCCGCGGCCCCGGCCCCCCTGCGACGTGCTGCTGCGGCTGGAGGCTCCGAGCGCCCGCCCGTTATTGGCTTTATATAGGCCAATTAGGCAGCAAATGAGGACGAGGCTATTAGCACAAAGGGACACCGGCTCCGCTGAAGCACCACGGGAGAGAAGGGAGCCGAGGGACGCCCCGCTCGTGCCACCAAAGCGGCCCCGCCGCCCGGCCACCCCTCTTCATCCCCGCACCCCAAAACCCGGGGGCAGCTCCGGGCCGAGCCGGGCCGGGCCGAGCCGTGCGGGCTGCCCGAGCCCCCGGCCCCGAGAGCGGGATGCCCGGAGCGCGGCGCCCCCCTGGATGTCGCTGCAACGCCCGGCTCCTCCCCCCCAGGCACCTCGGGGCACGGTGTTTTCCCCAAAGCTCCGCCGCGGAGCAGCAGCGATTTGGGGGACCCTCCTTTCCCCTTCCTTGTCCGCTCCTTCCCTGCCCGGCCCGGAGCTGCCGCCGCCTCCCCGCCGCCCGCCGGCCCCGCCGGGCAGGAAGCGCCCCCTGCCGGGACCGGGCCGGGGGGAACCGGGCACAGGGTGCGGAACGGGCGGGGGTGGGCTGGGAGGGAAGGGAGAAAGGAAAGGGAAAGGGAAGGGGAAAAGGAAACGAAAAAGGAAAGGAAAGGAAAGGAAAGGAAAGGAAAGGAAAGGAAAGGAAAGGAAAGGAAAGGAAAGGAAAGGAAAGGAAAGGAAAGGAAAGGAAAGGAAAGGAAAGGAAAGGAAAGGAAAGGAAAGGAAAGGAAAGGAAAGGAAAGGAAAGGAAAGGAAAGGAAAGGAAAGGAAAGGAAAGGAAAGGAAAGGAAAGGAAAGGAAAGGAAAGGAAAGGAAAGGGAAAAGGAAGGGAAAGGAAAGGAAAGGGAAAAGGAAGGGAAAGGGAAAAGGGAGGGAAAAAGGAAAGGGAAAAGTAAAAAGGGGAGGGAAAAAGAAAGGAAACTAAAGGGAAGGGGAAAAGGAAGGAAAGAGGAAAATGGAAAAGGGAAAATTGAAAAAGAAAAACGGAAAAAGGAAAAGGGAAAAAGGAAAAGGAAAAAGGAAAACGTAAAAAGGAAAAGGGAAAGGGAAAATGAAAAGGAAAAAGGAAAACGGAAAAGGGAAAATGGAAAAAAAAGAGTGAAAGGAAAAAAGAGAGAGGAAAGGAAAGGAAGGAAAGGAAAGGAAAGGAAAGGAAAGGAAAGGAAGGAAAGGAAAGGAAAGGAAAGGAAAGGAAAGGAAAGGAAAGGAAAGGAAGAAGGAAAGGAAAGGAAAGGAAAGGAAAGGAAAGGAAAGGAAAGGAAAGGAAAGGAAAGGAAAGGAAAGGAAAGGAAAGGAAAGGAAAGGAAAAGGAAAGGAAAGGAAAGGAAAGGAAAGGAAAGGAAAGGAAAGGAAAAGGAAAGGAAAGGAAAGGAAAGGAAAGGAAGGGAAGGGAAGGAAAGGGAAAAGGGAGGGAAAAAGGAAAGGAAAAGTAAAAAGGGGAGGGAAAAAGAAAGGAAACTAAAGGGAAGGGGAAAAGGAAGGAAAGAGGAAAATGGAAAAGGGAAAATTGAAAAAGAAAAACGGAAAAAGGAAAAGGGAAAAAGGAAAAGGAAAAAGGAAAACGTAAAAAGGAAAAGGGAAAGGGAAAATGAAAAGGAAAAAGGAAAACGGAAAAGGGGAAATGGAAAAAAAGAGTGAAAGGAAAAAAGAGAGAGGAAAGGAAAGGAAAGGAAGAAAGGAAAGGAAAGGAAAGGAAAGGAAAGGAAAGGAAAGGAAAGGAAAGGAAAGGAAAGGAAAGGAAAGGAAAGGAAAGGAAGGAAAGGAAAGGAAAGGAAAGGAAAGGAAAGGAAAGGAAGGAAAGGAAAGGAAAGGAAAGGAAAGGAAAGGAAAGGAAAGGAAAAGGAAGGAAAGGAAAGGAAAGGAAGGAAAGGAAAGGAAAGGAAAAAGGAAAGGAAAGGAAAGGAAAGAAAGGAAAGGAAAGAAAGGAAAGGAAAGAAAGGAAAGGAAAGGAAAGGAAAGGAAAGGAAAGGAAAGGAAAGGAAAGGAAAGGAAGGACCCAGCCTCTTAATTCTGGCGTGCTTCTCAACATTTGAGATACATGTGTGCATCTACTGCAAAACATCTGTCCTGGCATATGTAGAGCTATAGACTTGAAGCGTGTGGGTGTGCTTAGGGAGGCAAAAATCTCTACATTTAAATGTTTTAATGCCCTGATCATTACAACTGATTTCTCTTCCTTCTCTTGTTATTCCGTTTCAAAGGCATCCACCTAGCAATTAGAAATAACACATCTTTTATCTGAATCAAATTTCTCAATGGCAGTGCTTGCAAGCTATCTCCAGGATTTCTGCTTCCCCCAGAACATTTTGGGTTATAAATCCTGGGAATCTTCCACAGACCCAATGAAGTAATATTTTTGGCTGCAGCAGGCATGATATTTACCACATACGTTCAGTGTACGTGACTTTTCAGAACACTCTTTCTTTTGTGACCATTTCTAAACCGCTAGTGTCATTGCAAGGATTAGTTTAGGTGAACAGGGAGTGCAGAAATGAAAAATCAGCCATGCACACCTTGGGGACAGGGTCTCAGCCATTCGTAGGAGTTTATAGAAAAACTCTTCCTCTAAACATCCGCTGCTCTTAAGGGCATCGGGCAAAGTAAAAATCATCACGAAATTATCAAGGAAAGTCCATTTCAGTGGAAATACTCCTCAACTGTGGGCTGCAATGCACAGGAAAAATGAGAGACAGAAAGTGGTTCTTAGACAGAAAACAGCCCAGGGCTCTTGTTTACCACACGAGGAGCTGGGTTAAAGCTCTGTTCTGTCTGTTTGCAGCTCTCACATGAAAAACCAAGGTGCAAAGTTTTTATAGAAGACCTCAGTGCATTCCCCCGTCTCAGAAAAGTTCTTGCTGCAGATCTGAGTCACTAAAACCATTCTGTATTGAAATTCCCACCCTTTTACCTCCCTCTTTTACTTCTTTGGTGACTATCAGGTCCTAATGCCTCTAGTCCCTCGGGGTAAACAACCACCCATAGTGAAAAAAGCTAAGCAGAAAAGAAAAAAACAAGTTACTTTGCAATTCTTTATTCTGTATCACACACACCAAAAAGAAAAAAAATCATACACTTTTGTGTGTTTCATTTATGTCCCCTTGCAATATCTGTTGACTGACCCGTCCCCATGCTCAGCAGTGGAGGACCCAGGTGGAATTTGCTGCAGTCTTTCTTCTATTTCTGTTCCCAGACCCACACTCATACCATTCCATTGTAAACAGATAATTATTATTTCATTAGTGTTCCAATCCAGAATTAATTGGCTAATTTACACATGGATCAATTGTATAAATGTGATGTTTGTGATAGGTGCTTGATATGATTTAAAGTAATTGTTTATTTTCAGGTTTGGCTCGCATTGTATTGCAAAGTGATTTATCTCCTTATTTATCCCATCTCAGTACTGCCTCTTCTTTTTCATTATTTTTCTGAAGAGGCACACTCGCACTAGGCTGAAGCGTGCATGTGCACTGTGTGGTTCGTGAGCTTTGCATCTGCTCGTGCTCCAGCAGAAGCTCTCTGACAGCAGCAGGACCTTCCCTGAGCAGTGCAAGGCACCAGCCAGCCTCTCCCTAGACCAGCTCCGTGCTCTCCTATAGATGGCTGCAGCATTTGGCCTTACAAGTGTAGGGAAACAGTAACCGTCAGAGCAGTACTTAATTTTCTGGCTAAATTTAAACAATTTCTTCCACGGGGCAGGGCTGAAGTGCCTCGTTGCATCAGGTTTTAGATGTTCAGGGGGAGAGGGAAGAGATGAGAACACAGTTGCTAGTTTGCCTCACACGTGAATGTTACTTACTCAGGAAATTGAAATGAATTCTTCCACCATCAGATTTTAGAGCTGCTGTTATGCTGCCCAGGCAGCTAAAAACAATTTTTGTGAATGCCAGAGATTAACTACAGTAGACTTTGAGCCACCTTCAGTGGCTCTCCCTTTCCTATCGCAAATTGTTACATACTATCAGGGCCTCTGTAAAACCGGAGTTATTCAGAAACATTGCATTTCTCTGCTACTCTTTCAATTGCTTCTTCTGAATGCATGATTGGAAATAAACAGCGGTTACCCAGAAAAGGGATGCTACCTTCTCATCAGCAGAAATGTCTGTTGCAGGATGTGTTTGATAAGGATGTTTTATTCAAGACTGGAAAAACTACCAGCAAGTTATGTTTGGTAACCTACCTGAGGTTTTGCTTGCTTGAGTACGAGGTTGTATCTGATGCACGTAGGTTAGGAGGAGTTTTGGAACATTTAAAGTTGTGCCCTTATTGTGCCTTACAATGGCATTTTTGTTCCTTTAAATGCAAGGGTTTGCAAGTCTCTGTTTTCTGGCAGCTTCCTGGCAGGCTGAGAGTCTTTCCTGACAAATATTAGAGTTTTCATTCTGAACCTGGTTGCACTGCAGGAGAGCAAGTTGTTTAATTTATGAGAGTTTTGTTTCTGAGGTCCATCACAGTCTTGTGTCTGACTCACAAAGATATCATTTTTAGAGAAAAGAGGAAAAATTTCGAGGTTATGATGTTTTACTGAAACAACTTCTGTTGCGAACTGCCACGTACTTTGGAATAAATCCATGGGGACAGAATTGATGGGCAAATGATGTGATCTAAGTACAGTCTTCATCTCATACAACACTACACACATGCTCTATATGAAGTGATACAATGCTCTAAAGTCATCACAAACCCATACAACATATCCTTTGCTTTTGTCATTGAGACCTGCCCACCAGTCCAGTTTCTAGAAAGTATGATCATCTTTGTGTTGATATTAGCCAGGTGTGCACAATTTATCACTTTCACAAGCACACTCACAGAAAAGAGGTCAGCTAAACATACTGTAGGATATCTCTTGTGGATAGAAGTATCATGGGAGAGTTTCAAGACAAAACATAAGCTGTTCTTTGACATCTCATCCGAATTAAGCTTTATTGTTACTCATCTTACCTGTTTCACAATATGAAAGGACAGAAACATCCAAAGACCAATGGATAGGTGGCAACTTGGCAGCTTGTGGTTCTAAATCTGAAGACTGGTGCTCATATACCAAGTCATAAACGCTGAGCTACCATCTAGAATGTAAGAAAAAAAAAATCAAAAATCAGAATAAACATCTGCACCGGTGAAATCCAAAACAAGCAGATCTCTTTGTGAGATTATATATTTTTGAATGTGAAAATCACATATTTTTGTAAAATCACATATTTTTGAAAATCATGAGAATCCTGAAACCAAAGCTGAAAAATGCAGAGAATTTTCAGCCCCTAGTGAATTAAAAAAGAAGTGCGAAGCTGCATGGTGAATGTTTTACTGGCCTGACTAGGAAAAAAAAGAGTTGTTATAATCCACACTCAGCCTTCAGACCTCAGATCCAAATTACCCATTTGCAGAGAGCCAACTGAGAACAGAATAGATCCAATGTTTGTGTGCACAGCAGCTGAACAATGTGCAGTTTTAGGAGTTCTTAAATAATCATTGATTTCAAAAGTGTTACAGCCCATTGACTCAAAAATCAGCTACTTATGAAGAGTCTCGCATTCATATCTGAGATCCTTGGCAATTGTACAAGAGGTATGCTGAACACACATACTGAACAGGAGCTGCATTTTGCACTTTATTAAAAGATCTTGAGGTCACCCTAGTTTCCCTAAGTACTTCTGTTATAAATGGCATGGCAATCTGAACCAGCTTGCCCTGAGTCAGCAGATCCCCCAAACAGCTCATGATTTTGCAAAATAAATGAATGATGGGGCCATATTACGCCTTGGCAAGAGCTTCTATGTCAAGACCTCAGCGTGCTTTGCACTTATTAATGAGTCTGTCTTGCCTGCTGGTCCTCAGGGAAGGTTACTCCTCAGGCATGCTCAGTGCCTCAGGAATCCCGAGAAGCACAGGTGATGTGCACACCACGGGCGGCTCCTTCTGCCTCTTTTGGCTGGGGACACCTCCTCTTCAGGTATGCAGACAGCTCAGGCGTTCACATCCCTCCCATGGCATGCAGACCATTCTGCCCATTCTGCAAAAGCAAACAGCAAAAATAAGATTTCTGGGTTTCTTTTGACATAACGTTTCTGTACATTCCTGGAAAAATGTTACCCTAGATAATGAAGTTTCTTATTTCCACTCTGTATATTATTATAAATGCTCAAACTCACTTTATAAAGATGTGAGCATCAGAGGGCAAGAAATGACTGCTCTGGAGTAAGAGTTCTTTCCTCCAAAGTCAAATTCCAAACCATTCCTTCTTTGGAGAAGAGCTATACGTTTATGTAGCATGCAATGATTTTTTTTTTTTTTTTACATGGTTGAAAAATTAAAAATCTATTAGAAAGTCAAGCATCACATAGAAATTTTTTAAAATATATTTTAGTTAAACATAAGCAGTAGATATCAGAAATTCATTGGTAATAAACTTGATTGGAGCAGTGCTGTGTGCCAGGAAAACCCCAGGACCAGAAAGGTTAGATGTAGAGCCAAACAAAACGTACCTAACTTTTTCTAGTACCCCGTGGCTACTAATCACAGACAACTAGACCCTCCCAGGGACCCCTGAACACAAGCTGTGTCGTGCTGTTTCCCTGCCCAGGTGGGCCCTTGGCAGTGGATCTGTAATTATCCAACTGCTCTGAGATGTGCAGAGCAGTTCTGGGGGGGGGGGTCTGAAGATGGTTGATGGAGAGCAGAAGGATGAAATCCACTGCAGGGCAAAACCTTTGACGCACGGATGCTTGCTCAGCTTCACCAACGGTGCAGCCATCACTGCTGCAGTTACACCAAAGGGGACTGTACGGTTGGTCCCGACAACATCTCTGAACTTCTGGTTCAAGGTGGCAGATAAGACAAATAATAACAATAACAAATGACATAAAGTGGAACAATTTTGACATGGCATATGCATGAAATGCAATACCTGCAAGCACTCCTGGGTATCTACACAGCAATAGAACTGTCAAAATAAAATTCCTAATATATTAAGCAAATGCCGTTTCTCCTCATCATTTGACAAGTATTCTTGCCGTGTGTTGTTATCGACAGAGTATGAGACCGAAGTTACTTGTGTAATGCTGTCACAAAAAATTACTTTCAATATATTTCCATTTTCCTCTAGATCACTCGTGCCTCAAATATTTCAGTGAGGAAAATTGTAAACAGTACACGCCGTGCTGCCACAGGGAATTCATTACATGTTACTGTGCCTGAGAGCAGCATTGCGATGAGGGACAGAGGATATGCTAAAAGCTTTGAGGGCAAATGGGCAGGTGATACCTCTCTGTTTTTTTTTTTGGTTGGCTGGTTGTTTTTTATTCATTTTTGGTTTATTGGCAGCAAGGCTTTGTATGGATAAGGGGATAAGACTGTCTCTATTCCGTTGTAGAGACCGTGCTTGCAGAGCGCTGAAGCCGATCAGATCGCAGAACACTGATCAGTTTCCAGAAGCCCTTGGTAACGCCCTTCACCTTCATCCTAAGCTCTGAAATGATAATGTATCGATCGGAATGCTTCGCGGCCGTACGGAACAGAGCCTCATAGATAAGCAGCTCTGCACGTGCAGGTGACAGACAAGGCGGGGAGGCAGGCTGAGGTGGCGATGCCACGCTGCCACCAGAACCTCCACCCGGGAGCCTTGGGCTGCGCTCAGCATTCTTACCAAAACGCTTCCTCTTCACTGCGGGCAGGCTCCAACCCCAGTGCATGGAGGATGACTGCTGGGATGCTCCTGCTGCTAATTACAACCACGGCAATGAAGTCAGCCCCAAGCCAGGCGGGCGTCCTTGCCCCAGGAGCTCTGCTGCAGCACCACGGCCAGCAGCGGCGGGCAGCTCCAGGGCTGCGGGATGCGGGGTCAGGCTCCGGCGTGCCCACGACGGTGAGAGGTGGAGAGACTCACTGCTACTGTGAGAGCCCGCGAGGACGAAAGTTATGAACTGTGTCTAGATCCTGAGGTTACAAGGCAAAACTGAGAGCCTTTGGCAACAGCGCCCCGAGCCTTTACAGGCAAATTCGAGAGAACTACCTCTTGGTTTATTTTAATATCAAAGCATTTTATAAGAAGACATGGCAATCGTTTCCCTTTCCAATAGTGCTGGCGCATTGCCCTGTTTATTCTCCAGCTGGCATTTTTTGTACTTCTTGGAGATATATCAAGGTTTATGCAGTATGCGCAACTTGGAGGAGATGGAAAAGACATTGACAATATTAATTGTTTCATAAATACCGTCAGATAAGAGATGTTTTTTATATCCTTGGTTTAAACCTTGTTATTGAAAAACCAATACCCTGCCATTTGTTTATACTTTTCTTGCCATGCAAGGCAGATATATTAGAGTGAATGACGCTAATAAAAGGCTACAGGCAGCATTTTCCACACTCAACTCCTAGGCCTGGCCTCTTTTTCAGAAGAAAAGTGTCTTTTATTTTGGAACGTTATAACCGTTCCATCCCCCTGTAAAAATGAATGAAGAACCAGACATTGTGAAGGGCCAAAGAGAAAGGATTTAGGTGAGCCCTTCTTCACAGCAGCGGTTCCACTGGTATCACAGACCTTCTTACATGAGTAGCTGCTAACACAGAAGGGTGAAGGACTCTACCAGCCAACCCATGGGTGTGAGAGCTCCCTCAGAGGCTAAGGGACAGCACAAAAAATAGCTCTTGCTTGCAGTGGTCTTATTCAGGTCCAAGAAGTTAGTTGCAGAGCAAGGGATCCTGAGGGTGGAAAGAGGAGCCCCAAACTCTCCCAAAGGCAGTTCATGACTCATTGCTTCAGACTAGGAAAATGCTCTGTAAGTTAGTTATTGGAGATCTTGCAAAACTTTTCCATCCAAGCAACGGTAAAAGTAAGTCTTAAGAAATCTGTTTGCATTGCAAGCATTTTACTCCTAGCAGACTTCTAATTTCATTTACTCAGCATCTTAGTCCCTGCAGAAAGGAACAAGGAGGTGGATTTACCTCTGTCTTCATTTTAAAAAAATATTTTTTATCATATTCTATCTAATGTCCCATGCAAAATAAACACAATGCACATCTTCTAAACAAGAGTTTCAATGCTGTTGTGTTCTGTCAAATCAATGCTATAGTGTTAGGAAGACATACAGCATAGCAGAAAATGAGGACTGGAATATAGAAGCTCAAGCAAAGAAGGAAGGAAAAAAATCAGATGTCAATATTCAACAGAAGAAATCTCACAGAAATTTGTAAAATATACCATGCTACCCAGCATGAGAAAGCTCCATTGCAGTCTTGAGTTACTGCTGCAGGACACTAAGAGCCACTGTAATCATTAAAACTTCTTCCATAAGGGCTCCCTGGGTTTCACCTTGGTGCATGCACAGGGAATGTGGAGCCTGACATCCCGATCTTCGGAGCAGCTCTGTACGGAACCTCTCCTACAACTTCGGGATGTTTCTGTGCAGATACAAAGGTCTGGTCCTGTGGTGCAGGCACAAAATTCATTACTAGAGGAAGTGCCAAGGCATAGGCCTTTCTCTATTTTACTTTAGCTCCAGAATGGAGGAGGCTTTTGCTCAGCAGCCATATTTGTTCCACATTTCTTTGTTACTTGGACTACAGTAAATTAGGAATACCTGACTTCTTCAGCATCTCTCAGGCCCAGAAGGTTTTTAAGGACATGTTGCAGAAAAACAGAAGCTACCTGAAGAAGGCAAAGGAAGAAAAGCCATAGCCAGGGGCACTGCTGGGGACTTCTTATTTACCTCCCAGGCGGCAGGCTGAAGGGGAGCCTCTGCACACCCGGTCTTCAGTGCTAGCTGGGTCAGTCACCTGCACACATGAAGAAAGCAGTAAGAATAAATGTTGTCTTGGAGGTGTTTCACTCATTTTCAACTCCTTGTTGCAGTTTAGCATTATAATGCGTGTAGCATTTGCACTTGGGAGAAGATTAAAAGGACCACCTTGATCTCAGGGGCTGGACTGGAAGGCCTCCAGGGGCACCTTCCACCCTAAATGTCCTGGGATGAATCCAGGCACTGATCCGATCGAGGAAGAGCATTCGGGCCACCCAAGAAACAGCACAACTTGAAGAACCACACTTCACGGCGATTTCAGTCCCGAGTGCCAGAAGAAACAATGCTTGAAGGACGCCCTTTTTTCCTTGCTCTGCAAGGCCTACATAGGCAACAGGAGAGAATTTCTCTCCACGGGTGCAAAAGCAAACATGATAATTGGCAGTCCCCTTGTAAAAGTATTTATCTTAGTCACATTACTCGTGCCATTAGATTCTGATTTCTAGCTCCATTGTCACAAAAAAAAAAAAAGAAAAGAAAAGAAAAGAAAAAAGCCTGCCATTCATGGCAGCAAAGCTGACACAGCAATACGCTTTTGGCCACTCACAACATCTGTTGGGCTAATGTGAAACAACACAACCCAATTCCATTTCCAGCAATGCACGTATTTGCATTTCTCCTCGACCTTCCAGTTCTAATGGCTCACAATTAAATAAAAGCCTTCCTCGTTCTCCGGGTTCCCTTGCCCATCCTCCCGCTGAGGCTCCGGCTTTAATTTAGGCCGATTACCTTCTCATGGCAGCAGACTGTTATGGCAGGCAGCAGGATTATGACTCATCATGTACTGTGGGAAGTAATGATCATCCAAAAAGCAAACGGAGGTGGGCAGTGAAGGAGAAATCACTTATGCAAATAGAAATATTTTCAATAATGATCAACAGCGTGAGAAAGAATATAGGAAAAATTACATTAGACCGAGGAGCTTCATTTTTAAAATGTTCCCTAAGTGCTAGAAATCTTCCCATCTTCATTTTTCCCTTTAAACTCTGTCATTTGTACAGCCTATTAACCTTTAACTTTATGACTATCCTAACGTGAAATACTGGCAGCATTTAAGTCTGAGAATACTGGAGACCTGCCTTCCTGGTTGGCAACAGAGGTGAAGCGCTTTCTTTTAAATCAGTCATTTTTAATATCAGTCATATACACACAGCATCAGAGACGCTATTTTTAGATTCACGTGCTGGCATTACTTATAATGAATGCTCTACAGACTCCAGCTATCTTTCTTTAGTGGTCTTAAAGTTTCCTTCTCGCCTGTCCTCTCACAGATTGTCACCCTAATTGTAGTCTTCAATTCTGTTTAAAAGTAAGAGAGCAAATCAAATTAAATCACTTCCTTCAAACTCCCACTTTCCTGATCTTAAACAGACAATATAAAATTAATTATTTGTGTTTACAAGAGCTCCTGGGGAGTCGAGCCAAGGCTGGGACTTCATTGAAACACTAAACCACTGTTACTCCAGCCATTTCTGCCCTGAAGACCTGGCAGTCTAGATGGGGCAGGGAAGGGAAGGGTGATTAAGTGATTTCCAAAAGGTGGTAAAGATGAAGTGGCTTATCTGAGTGGCGTGTGCTGGGGCCGTATCGATTATAACGGCAGCAGAGGATGTAAGCGGTTTAATGTGGAGCTTGTTTGGTTTTAATTGTTATCATTATTTCAAAGCACACGAGTGACTAGGGCTGCTCAGACCTGGGGATGGGAACTACTGTTGTTTATAACTCCGTAATTACGTAGCACCCAAGGAATGAGAGTGCTTATGGCCGGGGCTGATTGCTGGGCAGCTGGGAGGCTCGTATAGAGGTGGTAGCTCGCAGAGGTGTGCTGTTAGCCTGGGAGCATGCACGGGAGGTGCTAGGGCAGCTGCTGGTGGCTGTCCTGCTGCCACCAAGCACTCTCCTCCAGGGCTGGGCACGGCCCTGCTGTGGGCAATGTTGTGGCCTGGGAGAGCTTCCCAAAAGAGGTCTCAGCTAGAAAGAGCAGCTAAACCCTCCCTAAACAGCCTCCCTAAACAGTCCCTATGCACAGACATTTAAATTCTGTGATATGAACATTACCTGCATACATCATCACACTGATTTCCAAAAGACCAACTATAGATATTTGCGTTAAATAACACTTTGCATTAAAGCCAAAAACAATAGTCAAAATGAGGTATGAATAGGAGGTACCAAATCAAGTGCCTAACCTTGGGTTAGGCACTTACCTGTTCCCGTTTTCTTCCAGAGTAACTCTACCTCCTCCAGTGAAATTGCTCCTGATTTACCCTCTAAGAAAGCAGGCTCAATCACAGAGATTCTTCACTATGCACACCTGCAGCGGATGCAATAGTGTGTCCCCGTGCGATACACTGGTTGTGGGTCAGTGTCACAATAGCCACGAAGTTTTCTCACAATAATGATAAGAGGATGGCACTCCCCTTATGAGTGAAGGATGAGGGCAAGGGACATGGAGCAGCAACCATGCTGGAGGATTTCAGGTAAATTAAAGCCCTGTTTACACCTGGAGATTTCACTCTAAAGAAAATTATTTTCTGAGTTTTCATTCCTAAGAGCAGCTAGCTAGAGAAACAGATCTCTAATGGGATCTTCTGCTCTCAGGACAGTTCCCCTGAACCTGAAAAAGGCCTCACTTCTTCCCCTCTTACCCCTGCCTCAGAAAGAGCAGACTCACTTTTGGGTAGAAGAGAGAAAGCAGCTGGCAAGGGGTTTGCGTAGGTTTGCTGGGCCATGGCCCAAATTCAACCAAGGAAAATAAATACGTCGGCCATTCTGAGATTTGAGCAAGGCCCAGTCAAAGGAGGAAGTGCAGAGTTAAGCTTGCTTTTGCATTCTACTTGTGCCCTGACTCCAGCATGTCCTCCCGTTCGTATGAATGAATTTATAAGGGGATAGAGGAAGCAGACAGCTTTTATGTCGGTGCCTACAGACATCTCTACACTGTGCAACAGACTCGGGCCCAGATGTCCATGAAATGGACCCTGGCAGGCTGCACGGGCAGGCTGCGCAGCGCTGGATTTACCCAGGTCACAGTTGGGGTGGCACAGCCTGCATGCCCACACACCAGTCACCACGCTCCCCAAAACTTCAGTGGGATTCAGACCTCTAGTCATGGAGCTGCTTTTCTAAACTCCAGCTGGGTTTAGAAACACGTTTAATTTAGGCGCGCTCTTGGGCCCTATTGATTTTAATGTAACAATCATATGTTTAAAACTTAGCATGTGCTTAATTGCTCCAGTGAATAACAACAGACTGATGTTGGAGCTTATGTGCCTTGCTGACCTGGTGCCTGAGAGATGTTGTACCAGCCCTGTGACAAGGGAATCCAGGGGACGGCGGTTGTCACCAGCCTGAAGTCAGATGATCCCTGATTCTTGTTTTGTTTTGGAAGTAGATGTTGTTTCCTAAACAGAAGGGAAGTCTAAATTAATTTGGAAGCAAAATTATATAAAGCTTCTTGTTCAGTTAGCTCCTATTCTTGTGGTTGTTTTTCGTTGTTATCATTGTTGTTGCTGTTGTTGTTGTTTCATTTTTGGCATTTACCTAAAGTTTTCATCCTTCCAGGTCTTGTTTTATGGTTAGCATAGGGCCAGCCTGAAAGATAATATATTGTGACTGTTATATTATTTATTTCAAAGCCAAGTTATTGATTATTGCACGCTGAAAATGACAAATGGCATCTTAGAAAGGCACGGTCAGCGAGTTCTATTAAAGAAATGATAGTATTGCTCATGGATTGTTAAAAGGTTCAGTTTAGGTACTTTATAGGTTTATATCCATCACTATTTAATGACCAAATGATGAAAAATACGAGTCACGGGAACAATTTCTTTCTGTTGCAGTTTTATGGTTAAGCAGTTAGCAAAATAAGAGAATTTTCTGTGCTAAGGGTTTATGCACCCAGACCTTGTAACACGTAATCTAGTAATGACTCTGATTATTTTAAAGGCAATGATTCAATACAGGTGCACCTGGAGCACTAGGTGAGCACAAAGCCCGGGTGCACTGTGAGTGACTGGAGTGGGCCAAATCCTTCCCCTGCAGGGCTGGTACCTGTGTGGCAGAGGGATGTGGTCAGGCAGGAGGGGTGTGCAGGGTGCTGCTCCAGGCACTGAGCAGCCAGGGGACCCCACAGACCCCAGAGAGCTGCGTGTCGGGGCCCAATCCACAGGCAGAGCTCACAGATAAACCCATTTCCCTGGTGAGCGTGACAGCACCTTCCCTCCATGCAGGGAGCATTGGCATGTGGACAGGGGTCAGCCTTAACAACAAACAGACATTAGTGAGTGGAAAAGTGACCTGGGTAGTCCGGGTGTCCCTGCTATCCCTAGTTGCCTTTCCTGCAGAAGCCAGTCTAGGATTTGGTCTATTTTCTCCGTATTTAAACCCACAAGTTTGAGCTGGCAGCCCAGCAAGCATTTTTGTTTGTCAAAGGTATAAAAGGATCTCTTTTCACTCTTATTCTCTTAGAGCCATCTGTTCAAAACACTTTCAAAACGATGGCAATTAGAGATAAGAGCTAATAATGCTCCAACCTGCACGCTGAGAAATGCCATTTAATCACTGTTGGCTTGGCTGGCAAATAAGGAGCAGCATCCGACTGGACAAGGGTGATAAAGCTCCCATGCCGGCTCGGATGAAGAGCCCAGCTGCAGTGTTTGCCACTGTGAATTGTAGCTGCAAGACCTGGAATCTGGCCTAAAGAGCTGATATAAATCCAGCAAAATAAATCTTTCACTACTGCCTGTGGTTTCACGCTGCCTTAACTCAACTCTTTTACCTAATCTCTGACCTTTCTTTGTAATTTTTCATATTTCCCAGGTAAAATGCAGGGTGCTCATTAGCAGGAAGCTGAGCCAAGAGCACCGGGGAGTTCATGCTTTCTCCCGAGGGAGATAAACCGGGCTGGGCTGGTGGGAAACCTTTGGCACAGCAGGTGATGCTCTGCACTTAATTTCACAGCAGCAGGAACATCATTTTATTTTCTTATCGTGCATCCTGCAACAAGAACGAACGCAGTTAATTCACAGCCAGAAGGCACAGGGGCAGGAGGTGGGAGAGCATCCCACTGACACCAGGGCGAGCTTCCCAACCTGCAGAGAGAGCAGCGTCAGCACCGGGCTGGGGCGAGCCGGATGCGCTGCCCTGGCAGGTGCAGCAGAGCAGGATCTGGGCAGAACGGCCCATCCCCAAATTGCCCTCCGGCCACAGAGCCCCGACTCCACTGGAGCATCCAGCCAGGGACCGTGCAGCCACTCAGACCCTTACAGTGCCGCACAGCACTGTAAAAGTGACATTTTAGGTGCATTTCTGTAAACCAGAAGATGCCAGCTTACAGGGAAGCGTTCTTGACTTCCAGAACAAATCTTCCCCTCGGCTGACAGCCTACCTACCCAGTTTAATCTTAAAGCAAATATT